>NC_047055.1:109198014-109533891 GCF_011762595.2 Tursiops truncatus | reverse complement strand
CTGAGAACCAATTCATCAGTCAGTAAATAATCATAAAGTTCCAACTATCCTCGAGGCTCTGTGTTCAGTGCGAGAAATGCAAGAAGGAAAAGACATCTTGGGTGAGATAGAAAGAACAGAGCTTCTCAAACTTTAATGTGTACATGAACTTGGGGAACTTGTTAAAATGTAGGTTCTGATTCAGTAGGTCTAGGGTGGAGCCTGAGACTTTATTTCTAACACGCTCCCAGGTGACATGCCAGTGCTGCCGGTCCATGGACTCCACTTTGAGTAACATGGAGAACTGCAAGGTGAAGCAATGAATACTATAAAAAGCACAGGGTGCTCTGGCATGCCTAAGTATGAACAAAATCTACAATTCCGTGAATTGCTGGTCTCCTGCAGTTATCATCTTTACCTTACAGAGTTTGCAAATCTTCTTTTAAATTCATTTGTATACTATCCCTGGTCACCTTTAGAGAAGGTTGTAAGGATTTTATGAGTTGCTCAACAATAAGTCCACATACATTTCCACAAGGAATATTTTAGGAAACAGTGTAAGAAGTTAAGATTTGCCAAAGCCAACATGTGTGAAATTCAAAAGGGAAAGGCAGGCAGGCAAGATTTGGAAAGAGGAAGTGTGTGGCACAGAAACACAGAGCTCGAGGGTAGCTGGAAAGTCAGCCTGCCCATTTCCTTGTCCTGTTGGTGAGTCCATAACTCATACTTTCCCCTTTGTCTAAAGGAAGTGAAAGGTCATTTGCACCTGAAGGCGACACTTAGAAATGTGCCTTCAAAATCCCCAACAGCTAGGTTTTTGCAGTAACTTTAAAGCGATGCAAATTTTTCAAGAGTTCAAGCTAACATTTCAATTAGAGTGAGAATTCTTAATAACGATTCACCTTTTTATATTGATTCTTCAGGCAAAGGAATTAAGTGATTGATAGAATTGGATCCTTAGTATCAAAAACTGAAAGCCAGATGGGAGAGGAAAAGGAGGAGGGGGAAGAGGAGGAAGGAGTCCAAGAAGATGGAGACCTCTATAGGAAAAGACTTTTTCCAAGGAAAAAGATTCTCGTGGTGTTTGTGGTTGGAGAGTTCTCTTTTGGCACACAGATTTGCAAGTTAACATTAAATTCTTGTAACTTGTCATTAATGAAAAGAGATTCCTTCCTGACTTGTACTTAGTATTCACTGGATTGAGTTCTAGCGTCAAGGGCAGTATGACGTGGTAGAAAATGAGTGATCTCTGGTTCTAATTCCAGCTCTGTGTCTTCCTAGATATGTGTGGTTTGCACTTGAGCCAATTAGTTAAATTAATTCCCTGCGCTTCAATTTCCTCCTCCATAAACTGGGGGTAAACATAGCTGGATTGTTGTAAGAACTAACAACTCTACATTTAAAGTGTCTGACACTTAAAGTTCTTTAAAATTGTTATTACTATTTTCTAATAAAGATCATAAGCTTGTTTGTTTTGTCATTGTAATGCCCTTTGCATCAGGTGAACGTAAGGAATTAATGATGTGGATAACCCAAGCATTTGTCTAAATATGATATCCTCCTATGGTCTCTCCACTCTCACTGACATGAAACATTTAGGCACCGAAGCAGGCACACAGGAGGCTTGTGGGCCCAGTACAGTAAATAAGCTTTGTTTGATTTGCACAGTGCTCATTACAAATGTTAAGTTAGTTGATGGCATTCGAAAATCAGAAGATTTATTATCAACGTCTAGATTTCTAGCTTCTTTTGAAAAATCAGAAAATCGGGCAACATTTCTCTAGCAATCATGTTTGGCTGCCATCAGTTGGAGCTGAAAAACAACTACTGACCCCTTGAGATAGGACACGGTTTCTCCAATTTGCCCGTCTCCACGATTCATTTTATTCAAGTTAGGTAAGTGGCCCCTGTAACAGTCATTTGAGTTTGAGACCCTTAGTCTAGAGAGAAAAAAAAATATTCAAAAAGCCTATAAGACAATTTGACAACAAAAGTGCTTCTCTGATATGGCCCAGTTTTAAGGTGAGTTTGGAAACACGGGGGAATTTTGGAGGAGTATGTTTTAAGAGGAGCTAAGGAGTTCCACAACAATAGGAAGAGAGACTCGAGTATTGTCTATCAATTCAAATTATCTTCCCTGGCCCTCCATCCCTATACTCACATCCCACATTAGAGTGAAGATTGTTTATAAAGAGAGGGAAATAGTAAAAGAGCTGCAGAGCAGGCTGTCAGCCGTTTTGATGCCATTAATCTCAGTAGCAACAGAGGCTAATGCCCTTAGTACAGATGACAGCACCTCAACAGCTATCATGGCCACCCTTGAGGTAGACACCTGGCAGAAGCAGAAGGGTGTGACCGCTTTGTGGGCACTAGAAGCTCCAGAGCCTTCAGTGAGCCCTGTTAGCAATAGCTTTTGACATTTTCAGCAGTCACCATAAACGAGAGAGGAAGAAGAAAATGGCAGATGGGACAGAGAACTCAATGGGTTTGTATTTGGTGCACACAGTCGACATCCTGAACCCTTTCAGAATTATTTGGGCTGAATCTGAGAGCTAGATGCCATTTGACTGGGGAGGGGACTGGAGCTAGAGAAATGCTGCTCAGTGATTATGATCCAGGCTCTAGGCTCACCCACAGGATAGGGTACAAAATTAAGATGCAGTTCAGCAAATTTTATCAGTTGCTTTGCTAACTTGTCACTTGATAATTACCAATCTCCTTTGTTTTTAAGTGTGCTTAATGAGGAGTGACTTAAGTATTAATCAGAAAAATTCTGACTTTCAATGCCTAATGGTCCATCCTAGATCGTCAATACACTGAAGGTTTTCCCTTGTTCTGTACTGGCAAAGGGCTCCACTTGGATTTTGGTCAAGTTCAAGAGTAAACACTGTGCCTTTTCTTCCAGTTCTTTCCTTAGCTTGTTGGAAAGAAAAAAGAGGAAAAGGTTTGAGTCCCATTGCTTCGTAGGAAATATCCTTGGTGGAATTCTTGAGAGTTTCCTTCTAAACAAGTCTTTTTGACCCAAGTCTGCCTAATTCATTGTGACCAGCATCTACGGAAATTCTAGGAATAGGAATAACTAAAGGGTAAAAACTACTTCACAAGCTGGGTGAATGGTATAGAGGAACTCACTGTACTATCTTCTTTAAGTTTACAACTCTTCTGTAAATCTAAAACTATTTCAAAATAAAGTTTTTTAAAACTTCAGTTACTTCCTGTTTATGTTGGCAAGGATAAGATTTACAGCAATGGAGAGACTAAAGAAGTTGGTTAGAAATTTTTTCCCAACCAATGTTTAAATGATGTATTTTCATTGTCTAACAACAAAAATGTATCTGCTATTATCACTCGCATTATATTTTAAATTATACTACAAATCAATCTTTGAGACTCCATCATAAAGCAAACTCCCTGTGGTTGATGAGTTTAACAGTAAATTAACCCTCAACTGGGGGAGGGGAACTGTGGGTGCAGGGGGGCCAATTGTAAATTATACGACAATTTTCGATTATATGGAGCGGCGATGCCGCTAATCCCCACGTTGTTCAAGAGTCAACTGTAATATTTGGAAAAGCCTTACACAGAAACTTTTTCCTTTTGGACTCTTGGCAGATACCACCACATTTTGAAAAGCAATACTGGAGGGGCTTACATTCATTTAACACTGGAGCAAAGTATGCACATTACTAATCTATCAAGGCACAGGGCAAAGACTGAAGGGCCAAGAATTAAGATTCAGAAAAGACCTAAGCTATGGAAGGAAAGTGCTGGATACAACAATTTTATTTTAAAGTAGCTGTTCTAAGGAGAGCTCTAAGGATATTCTGAAATTTCTATTTAGTTCTCCCCTGTCCTGATGAGGGTAGACATATTTGAGACCTTAAGTATATTAAGGGACAGACATTGTGCTAATGGTGTCAACTACATTATTTCATTTAGCTCTTGAGACAAACTATGAAGTCGGCAATGTTTATTGTTCCTATTTTATCTAGTAAGAAACTGAGTCAGTAAGATTTTGTTGCATGACATGTGCAAGAATGCCACATTCCTTTATTTTTCTAAATCAAATTAAGTCTGGTTCTGAATGTCCATCTATATGGTCAATTTGTGGGTCCACTGAGGCTTTAGTGGAGCCAGGAAAGAAAAGGAAGTCCCAGAACCTTCATTCACTGTGGTGGTATCTATGATTGTCACTGCTTCTTCTGCTTCAGTAGGGCTCTGCCAGCTGCTGGCTACTGCAGAGATCGCCTTGTTGACCACAGGCTCCTACAGAGATCTTCTCAGCATAGGGTTGGCAGGTTAACCAAAGGAAAATACAGGATGCCTGGTTAAATCTGAATTTCAGATAAATACTTTTTAGCATAGGTATGTCCCATGCAATATTTGGAACGATTACTTGTTCATCTGAAATATAACTGGGCAACTTGGATTTTATGGAACGACCCTGTCAGCAGCCATCAAGGCCAGAACGCTTAGCTTCCAGCCTCTTCTTCATGCACCTCTCAGCCATTTCGCATCGAGGGACAGATGCAGGAAGGGCCATGTGATTCGGAAAACACCCGGGCTGTATCCAGTGCTCTGTCCCCCACTAGCACAGCCATGAGGAGATCAAAGGCCTGATCAATACTGACTAGCCAGCTACGTGCTGAAAAAACAAAGTAGCAATGGAAGGAAAATCCCTCTGTTGAAGCCTGGTGTCAAGGGGTTAACTCTGTGAGTTTGCAGAGGCGACATGGCAGAGAACTCAAGCAAACCTGCCTGAACCAGATTCCGGTCTGATCCCCTAAGGACTCTCTGCTGGCGGCTCTCAGACTAGGAACATTCTGAGTGTCGCCTCCATCCCCCACCCTCAGAGCTCACCTGGAAGCTCAGCCCTGCAAATGCACTTGCTGAAGACCCCAGCTGGCCATTTAAAGCAATAGCAACTCAAAACAAACCATTTTTCCTACTGCCCGAGTAGTAGGTGTGTGGAAGTTTTTAGTATTTGGTTTCCATCATGTTACTCTTTTATCCCTGTGTGTGTTCTTCTAGCATTCCTTTAAAAAGCTTTTGCCTTTCACATTTAAATCGGCCCAACAGAAAGTACTTATATAAAGGATGCATGAGAGGGATCCTAATCAAGGGACGCTAGAGAAATACTTTCCCTCATATTGCTCTCGGGTGCTGCTCCAGGACCATGACAATTCCATCCCTAGATAAATACATGGACACTAAGACTAACCCACAAGGAAAGGCCAAAAGGATCATCATAAGAATCACCTTCACTTACTAATCTATAGAGGGAAGCCCTAGACTTCAAACTAAATCATGATAACAATGCTCTAAATAAAATTTGGCTGATTTCTTAAATACTAATAAATATACGGACCACACAGCTCTAGCTACAGGACAAATACTGTAGCCAGTCTCTCCTTAAAGACAACCTAGATCATAGTGTAATGACTGTTGATCTAGTGATGGCAATTTGCTCAACCAAACTGGAAGACTTTGCAATCATCTGGTCAACTGTTCATATAAACTACCTTTTAAAAAATTATCCCAACAAACATAATTTATTGTATTCAGGGAATCTGTCTCTAAGTACTTGACTCAATCTCTTTCTTAATCAGATTCTTTAAACATTTTGGGGGGAAAAATGGCCAATAGTAATGAAATCTTTCCCTTGTAACAGAAAAAATGATCCATCTTCTATTTTGTCTCTTATCTTATCATTTTTGGCCTTTTCGGTTGGAGAACAATGGCAGATAAGAGGAGGCGATTTGGCAACTTCAGCATGTGATGAATATATTGTGCATTTATAGGCCCCTTTAACGTGTGTGCTCTGGTTTTGAATCAGGTGGTGATGATCATTCATGTAAGAGTGATAGAATACTCGTGCAGGTTTTTTTTTTTTTTTTTTACCAGAGTTCGTCATTTCAGGCATTATCCATCCTTGCTATTCTGTTCTAGATTCCAAATGGCAACTTCAAACAAAATGTTGGAAAAAAAAAAAAAAACATGTTGGAAAATAAATTAGAAGGCAACAGAAGGAAAAGCTGAGAAATTCAGCTGTTAAGAGTTCACCACGTTTTTTTTTTCCTTAGCCTTTCTTCTCTCTCAGCCATGGTGGGATCTGACTAAAGTCCATTATTTACTGTCAATCACAAAACTTCTGTTAAAATTATCAATTAGGTAAGGAAAAAAGATAGGGGGAAGATGGAAGGAATTAGAAAAACACTTGGACAATTTACATACCATAAATCTTTCCAATTTTATCTCTAAGCAGAAATCCTCTGCAAACTTCCTGAATCAAATTTCTAACTGTGGATCCTCATGCTTCGTGATGATCTAACGAAAGCTAGAAGGGCATCTCAGTTAATCATTTCCATGTACAGTTTTATAATTCATTGATTTGACAATTTTACCGTAATCAGTGATGTCATGATAATTTAGTATAATAGAGGAATCAAAACCTGAACTATTAGTCTCTGTAATTATATTTATTGACTTGAAATCTATTCTAGAAAAAAGTCTGGGCCTTATACTAAACATGTATCACTTGGTAATTAGTCAAGATTATTGTTACTATCTTCAAAACAACTAAAATCAAGCTGATTTGTTTCTTTCAATAATAGCTACATTTCCAGCTAACGGTAGCCTGAGAAAATCAATTTAGCCTCTAATAGTTTGCCAACTTCCTCCAAGAGTTTGCCAAATTCCAAATTCCTGGGGGAAGGGTGGTCCTTCAAAAATTTTTAAAGCCCTGGAACACCTGCTTTAAAAAAATGTACACAGGAGGCCAAAGCATAAAATAAGTAAAGCAGGTCCCTGTGACTGAGATGGGGAAGCGGAGCAGAGCAGATGCTAGTAGCGCCCAACCCTACCTGCTCAGCCTCCCTGCAGGTCCCTCAGAAGGTTCCCATATACTCAGTGGCTTCCTGCATCTCTCCACTGGTCAACATTCTCCACCCTCAGCAACATGTTTGGTCCATGCATGGGGCAGCCTGGAGATGCTGAGTGACTAATACCCCAGGAGCCCCCTCCACCAGTGAGGGATGGGGGGTGGGTGGGCAAATACCCCACCTTCCTCACTCCTCAGTAGAACAATTCTGAGGTGTGTTCTCTAGAGTTTCTCAGAGAACGCCCAGAGGAATTGAGCCCAAGTTTTCCATAGCAGCATCTTGCTCATTAATGTACCTTTTATTGGCTTCCTCTCTGCCGCATCTCACCTCTCCCAGGATCACCTTACAAACAAATGGGGAAGCAGACAGAGCCATACCCATCCTACTATCACACCCCAGATGGCCCCTAGGAGTCCTCCGCACTTTGAAAATCAGAGCTGCTCTAAGTCACGTGCTTCATCTTACAAGTGGAATCAGGCCTGCTACCCCGAGCACTTGCCAGGTTCACAGCACAGGCCCAACTAGTATGCCACCTTGCTGTCTGTTGGCAGGTACACCCTCCTCAAGTCCCATCACTTCTCTGGAGGTAACGAGTGCCCTATATTTCTCAGCTACCTCCACTGACAGGCTAGAACAGGCCAAGCAATCAAATGAAACAGTTACGACCTTAAAGGAATACAGACATCTACCTCAACATCAGCAATAAATTCCTCAGTTTCCCATTATCTGTTCTAGGACTTTCTCATTATTTTAAATGAGAAAATAAGTCACATGTTACATTTCAACCTAAAAGCCCAACCAATTTCTTATAGCATACATGAAACACAGTAAAATGCATACACACAAACGATAGGATGTACAATGCTCACACTCTTGCTTTATGATCACCAATTCATAGAGTTGTTAGCACATATTTTCTCTGCAGTAACACTGATCTCTCTCAGCAGAGGCAACACAAAGCCAGCACATCTCTTTCTTGACATTTTGGTGCATGTTTTCAAACTTTTACATGTGATCCTGACATTCTACCATATTTTTGGCACCCAACTTTGGCTACCTATTAGGATAACCTGGGGACCTCTTAAAAATCCCAATGCCCAGGACACATCCCAGAACAACTGACTCAGCATCTCTAGGTGGGGTCCCAGGCATCCACATTAAATGATTCCAACGTGCAGCCAAGGTCAAGCACCACCATGCCGAATGAATTTGGAATGCAACTCAAATCCTGCACATCTTTTGTTAACAATGCCGTATTGGGTTTGGAGAACAAGATGTAAATTTTGCCAAAGGGATCACTGCTAGCAAAATATTGGGTTGAGAGATCCATGCATTCTGTGAAATGCTGTAATAAAAAGCAGGAAGTGTTCTACCATGAAAATAGTAACCAGGACGCCTTCTGTGGGGTATGTCTGTAATTGTTCTATGGAGGCTTTAATTAACTGTAGCAAGGGATTTTGATCGTGGTTATTATAAATTACTAGTAAATCTTTTTATTTTTTTTTGCTCCAAACTCCTGTTTGGCTTATCTCTTCTCTATTTTATTCATCGTCTCCTTTTTAAAATAAGTTTTATCTGAGTGCAATAGTAAACCACTATACTTGAAATCTTACAAATGGGCCATATTCTCTCTCACTTCCAGGCCTTTCCCTTGCTTCACTATCTCCTTCTCCTAGACCACTCCTGCTCATCCTTCAAGCCTCTGCCTACAACGTACCCACAAGGGAAAACTTTCCCCAAAACTGAATGTTAGATTAAGTGCCCCTCTCATGGGTTCCCATGGCAGCCTGCACTCACCTCACTGTATTATGATTGCTTTATCACCTTTAAGCTCCATGTGGTCAGGGCTTCAGGGGCCTGGCCCACAGGAGGCGTCATGTTTGTTAATAACTGAATCAAGGGCTATTCATCTCCAGCACCACTACCACCAAACCCCAACCTCACCAACATCTCAATCAAATAGTGCCCCTTGAGTCACATGTCCTGGCTACAGTTAAATCACATGTTATAACATTCAAATGCTTAATCACTCATCTAGGTAGTATGATTCTTGCTGGGGATGTGTCAGCAAGCAATGATTTGAAACTATACTTCTACATATCACTAAAGTATTTCTTCCACTCCCCAATTTGTGTTAAGTCCCTTCTGTAAGACTCTCCATGACCAATGTCTTATTGCTATCTTTGGCTCAATTGTCCCAGCCCTGGGTAAAATGGACAGCCTTGGTACTTATTATTCCAGGACATCATTCCTGCCGAAGCTTTCCCAGCACACACTCTAGTTAGTACAAACCCCTGACCCTCTGTCAGTTCTTGACTTGCTCAGGTGGGACATAAAACACAAATACTAGTTCATTTTGTGCTTGATACCATCAAAGCCCATCTGCCTTTCTTAGGATAAAAGAGCTTTCATCCTTAAATTCTTGATGTCTCTGGTGATTACAGTATTGTAGTCAAAGGCAACATCAGGCCACTAACAGCGCTGAGCTGTACCCAACAATGAAATTTTTAATAATATAATGGTGAAGGAAAAACTGAGGAAAAAGGCAAAAGGAAGACATGAATGAGCATGGAATAAAGGAACATATTTTCCCAAGTTGAGAATGAGTTGGAACTCTGCAATATTTAAGTTCATGATTCAAATAAAGTATTTAGTGCTCAATCTTATTTCTTGCTGACAAATTCTGCCTCTTCAAACTAAGGATAAAAGCTGGAAAAGCTTTTTCACAAGTTAACTGCCTACGCAAAACATCCTAACCAGTGGGCCAACTCGGCAACAAAGTCTTCATCAGGAAGAATATCATTTGTACATATACATTTGTTATTTGACTCATGGATTCCTTTTCTCAAAAAAAAAAAACAAAACAAAACAAAACAGGAGGGGCTTCCCTGGTGGCGCAGTGGTTGAGAGTCCGCCTGCCGATGCAGGGGACACGGGTTCGTGCCCCGGTCCGGGAAGATCCTACATGCCGCGGAGAGGCTGGGCCTGTGAGCCATGGCCGCTGAGAATGTGCGTCCGGAGCCTGTGCTCCACAATGGGAGAGGCCACAACAGTGAGAGGCCCGCATACCGCAAAAAAAAAAAAAAAAAAAAAAAGGAAAAGATGGAAGGGAAAGGGGCTTGGGGACAGGGATTTAGCTCTATCTATCATGTTTTATTTCTTTAAAAAAGAGATTTGAAACAAGAATGGCAAAATAACATCCATCAAATCTGGCTGGTGGGTATGTGTGTGTCTATTTTATTATTTTCTATATGTTTGAGAATAACAAGTTTTTGATAAAAGCATGCAAACAATATATCATGGTAAATAAGACCATGGGACTTGGTTTCAGTTATCTGGTTCAGCTGTTTACTAGCTCCATGACCTTGGCAATCTCTCTAAGTTTCAGTTTCCAAATCTATAAAATAAGGAAAATATGAACTGATTCCCATCCGAAGGGTCAGCGCTATGTATTATTTGGAGAAAAGACGTGTGTATATGTCTTAGGTTACATTCCCCTTAAAAGAGACTTTCAGACAGATTTGTGTGGGACTTTCACTGGGCAATGCTCTCAGAAACACCACCAGTGGGAGCGTCAAGGACACCAGAGGAAGAGAGACAAGTTGAGCTGCAATGCTCCTGCAACAGAGGCCTCAGCCGATCCCATGGGGTGACAGTGGAGCTGAAATGGCCCTTCAGAATTAGCTAGAATCGAGGTAAGGGGGCCATACCTTTGTACCTCTATGTCAAGCTCCCAATCATTGGATGAAGGCTACCCGTAGGGAAAGGACATAACCTTGGGTGAGGCAGAGCCCGTCAGCCAAGTACAACGTCTAGAGAGGAAGTAAGATGACAACCATCAGCAACCACCAGCTGGGGAACGAGGGCCTCAACCCTGAAGGCAGGATCTCGGTGAAGCACCGCAACATCCACTACAGTCAGTGACTGGGACTCATCCTCAGTAATGGAAGAAACGTGGAGCAGAAGTGGAAGAACAAAGAGCCAAGGGATGAAAGGGGCAGGCAGTTAGGTCCCTGGGCCCTAGGTGACACGGGACGGCGTCTGAAAGCCTGCGAGAGAAGGTTGGCTATGACAGGACCACAGTCTTGTGTAAGTCACACTCTTCACATTCCTTGCATCTGTGGTATCTCCCTGCTGTCCTCTACTATCAAATTTATGTGCAAATTCCAGCCAATTGTTCCTCTGGCCACAGAGTTGGAGAAGCACCAGACACACCTACTGTCAGTGTAACAGTGTCAACCAGAAGCCAAAGCAAAGAACCCAAGAGAAAGGTGAAATTCGGGAGACCAAAGCAGGCCACTGAGTTAGCCATCCCTCCTCCTCCCACCACACCCATCTGGGGAGAGACACTTTCCAGAGCTAAGCCTTGGAGTCCTGCCTTCTGTATTTAACAAAGAGGGGGCTCTATTTATAGTACTCCGTTGTCATTGAGAATTTTATCGGTAAACTGGGGCAACCATTTCACATTTCAGGAGGAATGGAGTATTTCTCATTTTTTTAAACCACTTTGAAACATTCATCCTTTTCAGAAAAGAAAAAGATATTTAAAATTTAACGCTAGACTATATTTAGCCAAAAACTCGCCTCGAAAGTCAGGGCTGCTTTCTCAAGCAGACTGTGGAATCAAAGATAGCATGGCTTCCAAGGAAATAATTTGTACATGAAATTCAGAAATTGCATTTAATTCGGTTTTTAAACACCATATTTGAACCTACCAGTTTTATTGTAACTAATGCCTGTCACTTACTTCAGACCAATGTCATGTGCTCATTTGATTGCTCATAAATTGATGACTCCATTTGGATTCAGTATGTTTTATTTATTTGTAAGGCCTCTGAGAACTTTGGAATTAAAATAACGAAACATCTGAGAGAAAGGCCACGGAATAAAGAGGAGGTTCTGAACCAGGCAACTAGTGTGCAATGTTTCCAGGGGCTTTTAACTAATTATGCAATCCACTCAGTCCACACTACTGATTGAATAGTCTTCAGTTTAGTATTTCATTCCTGATAACACAATCGTTAGCCTGTCATCCAGCTTGGGTGACTTAATTACCTACACAATTCAAAGCCAAATACATTGCATGCCTGTTCCTGTAATTCATTCATACAAATGAGAGGAAACAAATAAGCCACCATAAATTTCACTTTCTCAAGATGACCCATCTACTCCCCCTCCCACCTCCACCACCACCACTGGGAGAAGCTCGACAAATCCACAGTAAAGCTTTTGTCAAAGAGAACTATGCTCTCCAGCTCTGCTGAAGCTAAGCTGCACATGTACACACAAGACTATCTAAGAAGAAACACACTGGAAAATTCTTTCCCCTCCTTTAGCTTTTCAAAAGCTTTGTAAAAGCTATTGTTCTTATCATACTCAATTATGGTTTTCCGCTTTGCTAAGAGAAAGCAAGGATGTGGGTGGCTTGTTCTCACTAATCTTTTCAACATTAAGTGTCTGACCTGACATGCTCATACACAATCAAATACAGTGGCCATAAAATCCGGTTACCACACTGTCCCTTTCCCTAGGAGCTACAGTCTTGTAACACCACTGATTATAGAGAGCTGTCATCAAGTAGTATTCTTCCTGGGATATTTTTTCAACCATTTAGAAATGTAAAAACCATTCTTAATTTGCAGGCTATCCAGAAACAGGTGGGCAATGGGCCAGATTTGGCCCATGAGCCATAATTTGCCAATCCCTGATCTAAACCACTGATTCCACAAGTCTGCCCACAGAATCACTCATGGAACATTTTAAAATTAATACTCAGGTCACACACCAAACAAATTACATTAAGTCCCCTACATATGAAACTTCAAGTCGAAAAGCAGCAGTGATGAAGCTGCTACTGCTAAGAAACACCAGCTGTTGTACTGTACTACTGTACTTTAAGGTACTGAACTGTAAGATTAAAAATGTTTTCTTTATTTTTTGTGTTTTTTATGAATCATTTGTGTGAAAAGTATTATAAACCTATCACAGTACAGTACTGTATAGCCGACTGTGTTAGTTGGGTACCTAGACTGACTTTGTTGGACTTACGAACACATTGGACTTAAGAACTGCGCTTTCTGAATGGAACTCATTCATATGTAGAGGACTTACTGTAAATCACAATCTCTGGGGGATACAAGCAATCATCGATAATTCTGAAAGCCCCTCAGGTGATGCCAGGGTGCAAACAATTTGGGATGCACTGATCACTAGATGATCCCTTCAGGTGCTAACCATGTAGACAGTTTGCTTTGGCTTCCTTCGTCATTCCTAATATCGCAAACAAAAGACCCTGTGTTACCCCAGTTTCACCAATGGACAGATCATCCAAAATGAAAACAAATAACGAAACACAAGATTTAAATGATACATTAAACAAGATGGACTTAATTGATACTTATAGGACATTCTATCCCAAAACAACAGAATACACTTTCTTCTCAAGTGCTCATGGAACACTCTCCAGGATAGATCATAGCGTGGGTCACAAGCCAAGCCTTGGTAAATTTAAGAAAATTGAAATCATATCAACTATCTTTTCCGACCACAACGCTATGAGACTAGATATCAATTACAGGAAAAAATATGTAAAAAATACAAACACATGGAGGCTAAACAATACACTACTTAATAACCAAGAGATCACTGAAAAAATAAGAGGAAATCCAAAAATACCTAGAAACAAATGACAATGAAAACACGATGACCCAAAACCATGGGATGCAGCAAAAGCAGTTCTAAGAGAGAAGTTTATAGCAATACAATCCTACCTTAAGAAACATCTCAAACAAACAACCTAACCTTATACCTAAAGCAATTAGAGAAAGAAGAACAAAAAAAAACCCAAAGTTAGCAGAATGAAAGAAATCATAAAGATAAGAAATAAATGAAAAAGAAATGAATGAAATCATAGCAAAGATCAATAAAACTAAAAGCTGGTTCTTTGAGAAGATGAACAAAATTGATAAACCATTAACCAGACTCATCAAGAAAAAAAGGGAGAAGACTCAAATCAACAGAATTAGAAAAGAAAAAGGAGAATTAACAAGTGACACTGCAGAAATAAAAATGATCATGAGAAATTACTACAAGCAACTCTATGCCAATAAAATGGACAACCTGGAAGAAATGGACAAATTCTTAGAAACGCACAACCTTGCGACACTGAACCAGGAAGAAATAGAAAATATGAACAGACCAATCACAAGCACTGAAATTGAAACTGTGATTAAAAATCTTCCAACAAACAAAAGCCGAGGACCAGATGGCTTCACGGGTGAATTCTATCAAACATTTAGAGAAGAGATAACACCTATCCTTCTCAAACACTTCCAAAATATAGCAGAGGGAGGAACACTCCCAAACTCATTCTATGAGGCCACCATCACCCTGATACCAAAACCAGACAAAGATGTCACAAAAAAAGAAAACTACAGACCAATATCACTGATAAACATAGATGCAAAAAATCCTCCGCAAAATACTAGCAAACAGAATCCAACAGCACATTAAAAGGATCATACAACATGATCAAGTGGGGTTTATCCCATGAATGCAAGGATTCTTCAATATATGCAAATTAAGCAATGTGATACACCATATTAACAAATGGAAGGAGAAAAACCATTTGATCATTTCAATAGATGCAGAGAAAGCTTTTGACAAAATTCAACACCCATTTATAATAAAAACCCTCCAGAAAGTAGGCATAGAGGGAACTTACCTCAACATAATAAAGGCCATATATGACAAACCCACGGCCAACATCGCCCTCAGGGGTAAAAAACTGAACCCATTTCCACTAAGATAAGGAAAAAGACAACGTTGCCCTTTCTCATCGCTATTATTCAACATAGTGTTGGAAGTTTTAGCCACAGCAATCAGAGAAGAAAAAGAAATAAAAGGAATGCAATTCAGAAAAGAAGAAGTAAAGCTGTCACTGTTTGCAGATGACATGATACTATACATAAAGAATCCTAAAGATGCTACCAGAAAACTACTAGAGCTAATCAATGAATTTGGTAAAGTAGCAGGATACAAAATTAATGCACAGAAATCTCTTGCATTCCTATACACTAATGATGAAAAATCTGAAAGTGAAATTAAGAAAATACTCCAATTTACCATTGCAACAAAAAGAATAAAATACCTAGGAATAAACCTACTTACGGAGACAAAAGACCTGTATGTAGAAAATCATAAAACACTGATGAAAGAAATTAAAGATGATACAAATAGATGGAGAAATATACCATGTTCTTGGATTGGAAGAATCAATATTGTGAAAATGACTATACTACCCAAAGCAATCTACGGATTCAGTGCAATCCCTATCAAACTACCAATGGCATTTTTCACAGAACTAGAACAAAAAATTTCACAATTCGTATGAAAACACAAAATACCCCGAATAGCCAAAGCAATCTTGAGAAAGAAAATTGGAGCTGGAGGAATCAGGCCCCCTGACTTCAGACTATACTACAAAGCTACAGTAATCAAGACAGTATGGTACTGGCACAAAAACAGAAATATACATCAACGGAACAGGATAGAATGCCCAGAGATAAACCCACACACATATGGTCACCTTATCTTTGATAAAGGAGGCAAGAATATACAACGGAGAAAAGACAGCCTCTTCAGTAAGTGGTGCTGGGAAAACTGGACAGCTACATGTAAAAGAATGAAATTAGAACACTCCCTAACACCATACACAAAAATAAACTCAAAATGGATTAAAGACCTAAATGTAAGGCCAGACACCATCAAACTCTTACAGGAAAACATAGGCAGAACACTCTATGACATAAATCACAGCAAGATCCTTTTTGACCCACCTCCTAAAGAAATGGAAATAAAAACAGAAATAAACAATTGGGACCTAATTAAACTCAAAAGCTTTTGCACAGCAAAGGAACCCATAAGTAAGACCAAAAGACAACCCTCAGAATGGGAGAAAATATTTGCAAATGAAGCAACTGACAAAGGATTAATCTCCAAAATTTACAAGCAACTCACGCAGCTCAATATCAAAAAAAAAACAAACAATCCAATCCAAAAATGGGCAGAAAACCTAAACAGACTTTTCTCCAAAGAAGATATACAGATTGCCAACAAACACATGAAAGAATGCTCAACATCATTAATCATTAGAGAAGTACAAATCAAAACTACAATGCAATATCATCTCACACTGGTCAGAACGGCCATCATCAAAAAATCTACAAACAATAAATGCTGGAGAGGATGTGGAGAAAAGGGAACACTCTTGCACTATTGGTGGGAATGTAAATTGATACAGCCACTATGGAGACCAGTATGGAGGTTCCTTATAAAACTAAAAATAGAACTACCATACGACCCAGCAATCCCACTACTGGGCACATACACTGAGAAAACCGTAATTTAAAAAGAGTCATGTACCACAATGCTCATTGCAGCTCTATTTACAATAGCCAGGGCATGGAAGCAACCTAAGTGTCCATCGACAGACGAATAGATAAAGAAGATGTGGCACATATATACAATGGACTATTACTCAGCCATAAAAAGGAACGAAATTGAGTTATTTGTAGTGAGGTGGATGGACCTAGAGTCTGTCATACAGAGTGAAGTAAGTCAGAAAGAGAAAAACAAATACCGTATACTAACACATATTAATGGAAACTAAAAAATAAATTTAAAAAAAAAAAGATGGTCATGAAGTACCTAGAGGCAAGATGGGAATAAAGACGCAGACCTACTGGAAAATGGACTTGAGGACACGGGGAGGGGGAAGCGTAAGCTGGGACAAAGTGAGAGAGTGGTAGTGTATATATGGACATATATACAGTACCAAATATAAAATAGATAGCTAGTGGGAAGCAGTTGCATAGCACAGGGAGATCAGCTCGGTGCTTTGTGACCACCTAGAGGGGTGGGATAGGGAGGGTGGGAGGCAGGGAGACGCAGGAGGGAACAGATATGGTGATATATGTATATGTATAACTGATTCACTTCGTTATAAAGCAAAAACTAACACACAATTGTAAAGCAATTATACTCCATTAAAAACGTTAAAAGAAAAAAAAAGACCCTGTGTTAGTGGAAGGGTAGGTTACACGATCAAAATGTCATACTTACAAAGTAAATTCAGTCAAGTTTGAAGTATGGTAGGTGGGGAGGTTGGCACATTTTTTGTCTTAGCCTAGCTGTCCCTCTGCAGTGCCCCTCAGAAAGCAGAATGTGAGACAAGGTAGTTCATTTGGGGGCATGATTCCAGGCATTAAGAAAGGGGGACTGAGCAGAGTAAAACAGAGAAGGAAAAGAGCCAAAGCAAGGACAAGTTATCCAGCTGTTCACTGCAGTGGGCAACTGACCTTAATCCCACTGAGATCCAGTGAGAAGCTGTGTAAAACACATTTCAGAATTTTCTGTCTGGGAAAGGGAAGAGAGGAGCAGTTACCCACTGACTCCTATCCCCTACTTACCAAGGGCTGCCCCAGGGATTAACTCCTCTGTACTTCCTAGTTGTACAGACTAGAGTGCAACACAGCCAAGTGCCAAGCAGCAACCTCTAGGCAGCCAAGGCCACTTGCTGTAGGGTTACATGTGCCAAAAGCAATGGCTAGAGAGAAGATGGGCTAAGAGGATAAGGGAGGTTCACGAGAGGAGTACAAAATACCACTCAAAAGTCATCAGAAGCCAATGTTTTAGAAACTTATGAGTACTGCGATACAGGACTCAATATAGGCTTAGTACAATGCCATCTTAAATAAATCCTCTTTCTCTGAAGAAAACAATGTCAACAACGATACACCTCCAATTTTAACATGAAAAAATGTGAACGTCAGACACAATTTATCCAAGTTGAATTTAAACTCTTCCCTAAATGCCCCTGTCTATTGTCATTATGCCACTTAACAGTCATATCAAGCTTCAGTCCAAATCAGATCATAAAGTCAAAAGAACATAAAATACACACTCAAAATCCTTGCACATGAAAATAACTACTGTTAACAATTGGCCTTTTTTTCTTCCAGTCTTTGCCCAGATATGTTTACATGGTTGAGATAATTGTGTGTCTGTATACATTCTTGTTGATTTCCATTTTAAAACATAATTAACGTTCTTAACTTTGGATCTTGGCAGACACATCATTTCCCTCGGTACTTCCTAACTGCCCCCTCCCACATCTCCAAATGTGTTGACCATTCCTTCCTCCATAGGAAATCTACACCCTTTTAGACTCCTACCTCCCTTTCAAGACCCGGATAAGCTATAACTTCCTAATGATCGTTTCTTCCAGCTCCCTCCTCTTTGGTTATTTCTCTCTCCTTTTAATTCCCACCGTCTTTTAAACTTTCTGGTTTTTATAATTCTATTCCAATCACAGAACACACAAGATTGCTGTATATATTACAGTGTCTGTGGACTGTATCCTCTTCCCACGCCCAGTCCCCCATCTGTATCTTAATTGATTGCATTTCTGTGAGGGCAGGACTTGTATTATCCACCTCCTCTTTTCCCCCCACAGTGCTTTAGTGCAGTGTCCTGCCCATAAAAGCACCTCCATAAATCCTTGCTGAATTAATGAATCAATTTTAAAATTGTCTCAGCTGTAAGCAGGCATTGCCAGCCTTGATACTTGTTAGCTATACCCAGGCAAATATTAAAACCCTGAGGGACAGTATCTGTGTGCCACTGTAGATATGAAAAGTCACAGGGTTTCCAAATGCATTTCACTTAAGAGGGTTCCTGTGGTAATATTACAGTATGCCATGGATGCCTTTAGGACAAAAGCATTCAGAGCAATACTGCTTATACCTGTTTTAAATGAACTATTTCCCCACGTATAAAGCCTAGATGTACAAGGGCACTCTTCACAGATTTCAAATCAGCAAGCAAGCTAGGCAAGACCACTTTCTTCTCCCACCTTCCAATCTCCTATGGGGGCCTCTCTTTGGCAGAAGCCAGCCAGCAAGGGAGTCTGGGTGGTACAGTTCAAAGAGGTCCGCCTCCGTGGGGCACACAGCAGGGCAGATAGAAGTATAGAAGCTATTTTTGGACACAGGGAATGCAAAGAGATTAAGAGCATAGTTGATTGTGGGATTCATGGCTTCCACAGTTGCATATGAGCTGGAGCTTCTCATCTGGATAAGACATCTACCGTGGTTAGACCCTACTGTAAAGTGGTTAACACAGGACCTGTGTGTCTTACGTGCCAATCCTGTCTCTCTCAGGTCAGTATATGGTCATACTGATGCTTTACATCGGGTCATGACTATTGTCATGCAGAACAAATTCCGGTCATGTACCTATTCAGTTTTCAGTATTACAACTATGTGATCCTAAACCCAGAAACACATCATGACACACTCTATTCTGATTGTTCATGATCCATCGGGTAAGGAAGAACACATGAACATTCCTGTGAGCCAAAGTCATGGCCTTAGTTTGGAGTGCAGTAACTTGCTGTATTGTAAGTTCAGCATGTCAGCTAGCTCTTCATGGTTTTGACACAGCCCTTGCCCCAACAGAAGTTTCTCCTAATCATTCCTCCCTGGGTTTTCCATTTTCCAGTCATTCTATCAAATCCATTTTAACAGCCAAGATACCTGGATATCATGGTGTTATGATTTCCTCTTAACTGGTTTCTTCACAGGACTGTAACAATTATCTCTGTCCACTAAACTGGTTTCCTTGTCCTCCTATCTGTCCTGGGGCATCAAATTATTGAGCAGTTACAGCCTTCCAATAACATGCACTCTGAAGATGCCTTGTTGCCTCTCAGTAAACCATGCTAGCTCTTGCTGTTCCACAGCCAATGTCATTTGGGGGGAGGGGCTTAAGGAGGAGGAGACATGGAAGGCTCCAGTGCTCTTCCATTGATATATTATCTGGCACTTTTCTGGAAGGCACAAACCTCTGTAGGAACAGACTTAGCCAGTTCCTGGGCATACCATTTCTTCTTGGTCATGGAAGGCGTTTAGGTCTGGTCAACCTTGAGTGAGAAGGCTCCTGCATTGCCTAACCCAGAATGGAAATATCCAACTGAAAGGCTATGGAATACCACTAGTATTCCTTCCCACAGAGACCCATAACCAACAACATACTCAACAGCTCTCAAAATCTGAGTTTCCATGATGTGTCAGATTCAGCACTCTAGGGGTCACTGGTTTAGCTCTCCTTACTGGATCTGCCAAGAAGTCAAGTAGGCCTGATTGATATCCACTTAGAGCTGTGAAGTCATGGTGTACATGTATGTACACTCTGCTTTAATTTTTTTTCTAGAGCAGTGACCTGTTCCACTACCCACTCAGATTCATATCTTTTCAAGAGGTCAGTGATGGCGGCCAGGAGTTCCCCAAATGGGGTTATGTGTTCTCCAGAACTCACAATCACACGTGTTTTAAGGTGGGTACTATTAAAGCTCTTAATTTATTCCAACTGGTAATAGTTTGCTTTTCCTATCCACTGAATTTCAAAGAATGTAACAAAGCTTGAATTTATTTAATTTTCCATTCTCTGCACTGTATATGGTCCACCACTATGCTAGACTGTGTGACACCGTTATCTCCACCTCTCCATTGATTAGAAGTTCACTGGTGTGGTGACAGACTTATCTAACGGAGAGTAGTTTGTGTTCTCTAAGTCTCAAAGAATGTTTTCATAACCCTGTGGCATAATGATAAAAGGAATATTGTATACTTTCCCATTTAAAGGCAAAGTGAGGCTGTCTGACCTCTAACATTGAGACAAAGTAAACATTTGCCAAGGCAATTACTTCAGGCTGTGTACCCAGGCCTGGGTGACCTGGTTCTCAACCATGATCATGTTGTCCCTGCAATTAACAACATTCAAGAGTAGAACATGAGAACAGCAATACATCCTTTCCAACTTGTCCATCTGTTTGCTCAACAGCCAGTTTCTCTTTCTTAAATTTAGGCTAATGAACTATAAGCCAGTAACTCCTGGGCAGAGAGAAGAATGTTTATTTTCAAAGTTTTCTGTGAATACTGGAATCTTCTTTACATAAACCACATGAAATCGCCGGTTTTCCAAGTTAAGGTGTTTGAATATTGGCAATTACATGTAGCTCAACTATGTTCTCATCACAGGAGACTGACTACTTCACCCAACATGCATGGAAGTATCAATACTACAAGAATGGATTTGTTCCTGAGAAAAAGTAACGATTTACGATTAACCTGTTTAATTAACGATTAACCTGTTCCAGGCTCCATGTTTTAAATACGTTACCTGTTTTGTTTTGTTTTCAAATAAGTGTTGGGAAAAGGGGATACTTTTTGAAGAAGGAAGTACGGATAGTCACCATAAACTAGATATTGATTATAAAAGGGTAGAAAATCGCTAACTGGAAGTTTTTCTTCAACAGTAATTTGGTCTTTGGTTATTCTATTGACAGTTGAGGTTATTACATCTTATCAGATACATATTTGGGAGGACTTCCCTGACAGTCTAGTGGTTAGGGCTCCGTGCTTCCACTGCAGGGGGCACGGGTTCGATCCCTGGTGGGGGAACTAAAATCCCACATGCCGTGTGGTGTGGCCAAAAAAAAAAAAAGAATTAAGTGATTTAATGAATGTGCTTGGTACAATGTAAGCCCTCAATAAGTGGTAACTATTATCATTATTAGTGTTTTATTTTGGAAATATGCTCAATCCTTATTATTCATGGATTCCATATTTACACATTTGCCTACCCGCTACAGTGTATCTGTAACCCTAAAATCAATACTTGTGGTATCCACAGTTATTTGCAGATACGTGCATACACAGAGCAGTGAAAAATTTGAGTTACCTGAAGTGCATTCTTCAACAGTAATTTGGTCTTTGGTTACTCTATTGACAGTTGAGGTTATTACATCTTATCAAATACATATTTTGGCCTAACAAAATGGATGAAAATTATGCTACATCACGTCTAAGTGTATTGGCTCAGTGCAGCCCATATACACATTTTCTCCTCACTGGAACGGCAATTTTAGTAATTTTGACTTTGCACACCTTTAGGTCGGGCGTCTATTTTCCACTTACCCCTAGTCCTTACCACTCCCTATTGCCTCCCTATTGCCTTATATGTAAAGTGGCTACGGGAGTCCTTACCACTCCCGTAGCCACTTTACATACTTGTTAAATGTATGACCCATGAAAGCATTTGAATTTGAAATCCTGCTATTCATAACGATGTGCACATTATGTAGGAACTATTGACTTGATTAAAGTGCCAATGCCATTCACTAAGCCAAAGAAAATATGAAGAGCTTTTCCTTAAACAGCAAGCTCCTCCACTGATTTACAAATTGGTTCAACTTGAAAATGATTTGTTTCACACAGAACTTCTTAGAAACACAACTACTACATGAAGTGAAATACTTGGGAAAGTTAATCAAGAGAAAAAATAAATTTGAAAGTCAGAACTGATGTGTTATCAAAAAAAGACAAAGACAAAAGCATTTAGAAAATCAAATTTTACTTGCAATAAAATACAAGTCAGACTTCAGAAGGAATAGTTTGAAGGGGTGTGTATGTGTTGTATGTGTTGTGTGTGTGTGTGTGTGTGTGTGTGTGTGTGTGTGTGTTAAAGAGAAAAGATTGCCATTAGTCTGTTCATGGTAGAAAAATAGCAACTTTCTCATGTGATTATCATATCCACAAAGGTTGTACCATTTCTTCAGACATCAGTGTTACTAAAGTCAAGGCTAAAGTTCTAGCCAGACGAGTCCAGTCTTACAGGTAACGTGCAAGATGTCATTCACTGGGGGATCAGAACTAGACAGGTAATCTTATTTTGGGCTTATTGCAGGGAAAAAAGCGGTTTTTCCCCATAACTGCTAAGCATGTTGCACATGCTTATTTATAAGGGAATCAGGGCAAAATGTCAGTTTTGACTTCACAATGAAGAGGGCTTTTGAATTAGATAACTGCGAGTTTGGGTCCCAACTCTGCTGCTTACAAGCTGCTAGTATTCAAAAATATCCTTGCTCTCCTCTCCTTCCCAAGTCCCAAATCTAGACTGCTTTCCTCAGCCTCCATCATAGTCTACTGTGGCGCTGTGACCGAGTTCTGGAATAGAAGTGATGTGTCCCTTTCCAGGTCTGGCCCATCAAAACCTTCCAAGACCCAGAGGAGGGTGGAGACAAGAGGGAAAGAAGCCTGAATAGCTGCATGGAACATAACTCCATTTCCCTCAGTCCTCCCATCCCTACTAGCCTGCATGGGACTGGATATGAGCAAGAAATAAACCTTAAGGCCACAGACATACTGGGGTTGTTTGTTACAGCTCTTGGCCTATACTGAAAAATACATTGTGTGATAGTAGTAGAGTTACTGAACTTCTCTAAGCCAAGTATCATCATCAATAAACTGAGAACAACAGTGTATCTAATTTGGGGGGTGGAGGAGGATTTACTAAGAAATTGTCTAATACTAAGCATAATGCTTGGCACACTGAATAGCCAATAAATACTACCTACTAGAATGGTTCTAGATAGGTGTTAGCTATTACAAAGTTACATGAATTGCAAAAAAAAAAAAAAAAAAAGGACGTCATTTCTTCTGCTTGGTAATCTCCCTCTATACTTGGTCACATACAGAACCCAGTCCTTACATGTAGCCAGTTCTAATATACCATATACATACATACATACACACACAGAGACACATACATGCTGATTAAGTACTCCTTTGAAGATCTGGAGTCCCACAGGGCTGGGATTAATTTGAACTGGATAAGTCACCATTACAATAGCTGCGTGAACCACCAGAGTGCACGTAGTCACTCTCCAAATTGAAAATTCTGAGAGGTCACTATTAGGCATTATATCCTCAAGCACAAAAGCTCCCATAAGCTTCAGGCCACCATGGAGTCAACAGAATACCAGGCTACCCTGAGACAGCACCAACTAGAAAGATGCTGCCTCTGCTGTCATCAATTACAGTGTATTAAGGTCCCACAGGGTGCAGTACTTAATAAATGGCCTTGCTTAATAGATGTTAACTAATTACACCTAGAAAATCCCCATCCACCCAAGGCAAGTAATACAATATGTCAGGTGGGGAAGGCTGGATTTCTCATTTGGATCCTTTGAATGCCTCTGTGTGTCCCTGAGGTAGGGAATGGAGGCAAAGGAAGAGCTTTCCTTCTTCGAAGGTTGCCCTAATCTAATCCCTACATCAGGCACCTGCACGCCTTGATGCAAACTTCTTTATCACCAGGCTCTAAAATCAGTTTTTAGAGAATGGAAATCAGGTTAAATTCCTAAAAGAGGAGGAAAATAAGTTAGACCCCAACTTGATGTGGTTCTCAGCTTGATTTCATCTGACTTCTCAGGTAATGGGCTGTTCACGGCCCATTATGATTTTACTTGGGCACAGAGTTCTGATCCTCATAGTGGAGAACATAAGGGAATGATTTTAGCTTCTAGTGGGAAGCAGGATCAGATTTTTTTGAGCACTTGATCAAAGTGAGGAATCTCTCCAGAAAAAAATTCAAGGAGTTTACAGACCCTCCCATTCTCATCTGTAACTGGCAAAAGACGATCTCACGCTTAAGCATGAATGAGAATGAAAATCTCTGGAGGGCTTCTTACAAGAGAGGGCTGGGAGCCACAGCTCACGATTCACTGAGTGGCTGGGTGGGGCCTGATAATTTGCATCTCTAACAAGTTCTCAGTGTTGTTGCTGCTGCTGCCATGGCCCTGGGAACCATCGCTCTAGGACTCTGCAGGCCAGGTTGCAAACAGCTACTCCAAGGAGCCTTCTTGAGAGCATTCCAAATGCTGAGAGCAGGGACCCATCAAAAAGTAAGTCACAGGACAGAAGATATAACATGCAAACTCTCAGCAACACTGGGCTCTGATCTGTGACCTCCTGGCAACACACCCCTTAGTTAAAAGTGAAATCTGTGGCTTTGCCTCTGATTCCTCTCCTTCCCCTCTCCCTGTCCTCCACCTTTCTTTCCCCATTTCTGTATCAGGGCTCCTTCTCCTCCCCCATCTGTCCTAGTGTGTGCATGTGTATGTGTATCTAAATGACTGAGTATGTTTCTGTCCCTCTGTTACTCTCTCTGATTTCTCTCCCTCTGCACATTATTATAATAGGAAATGAGTTTCAGATTTTACGATTTGTTGTAGCTATTCAATAAAATTTTATGACTCATATTCTTAATTTTGAAGCAAGTAAATGGAATATTTTATATTCCTCTCTAAGGACATAAAATTCTAAAGGCTCTTGATATTTTTCCTAGGCTAACTCACATCTTGCTTAATGGAGAAAAATACTCGCATCTCTCTATATCCAACAGAACTTTCTGTGATGGCAGAAATGTTTTGATTATGCACTATTTAACCCAGTAGCCACTGGTCACATGTGGCTACCGAGCACTTGAAATACAGCTAGTATGACTGAGAAAGTGAATTTTTAAGTGACGTTAAGTAAGCCACATGTTGCTAATAGATACCATATGAAGAACACAACTCTGCTTTATATACCTTAAGCATTATAGAGGACCTTCAAGATGGCAGAGGAGTAAGACATGGAAATCAGCTTCCTCCACACAAATATATCAAAAATACATGTATATGTGGAACAACTCATAGAGAACACCTACTGAACGCTAGCAGAAGACCTCAGACTTCCCAAAAGGAAAGACTCCCCACGTACCTCGCTGTGTAGCTGACAGGGACTTGGTGCTCAAGCCTGAGTCTCTGAGGTGGGAGAGCTGAGTTCAGGACACAGGACCACCAGAGACTTCCCAGCCCCACGTTACATCAAACAGCAAGAGCTCTCCCAGAGATCTCCATCTCAACGCTAAAACCCAGCTCCACACAACGGCCAGCAAGCTCCAGTGCTGGACAACCCATGCCAAACAACTAGCAAGACAGGAACACAACTCCACCCATTAGCAGAGAGGCTGCCTAAAATCATAAATTCAAAAACACCCCAAAACACACCACCAGACATAGCCCTGCCCACCAGAAAGACAAGATCCAGCCTCATTCACCAGAACACAGGCACCAGTCCCCTCCACCAGGAAGCCTACACAACCCACTGAAATAATCTTAGCCACTGGGGGCAGACATCAAAAACAACAGGAACTACGAACCTGCAGCCTGCGAAAAAGAGACCCCAAACACAGTAACATAAACAAAATGAGAAGACAGAGAAACACAGCAGATGAAGAGGCAAGGCAAAAACCCACCAGAACTAACAAATGAAGATGAAACAGGCAGTCTACCTGAAAAAGATTTCAGAATAATGATAGTAAAGATGATCCAAAATCTTGGAAACAGAATGGAGAAAATACATGAAACGTTTAACAAGGAACTAGAAGAACTAAAGTGCAAATAAACAGTGATGAACAACACAATAAATGAAATTAAAAATTCTCTAGAACGGATCAATAGCAAAATAACTGAGGCAGAAGAACGGATAAGTGACCTGGAAGATAAAAAAGTAAAAATAACTAATGCAGAGCAGAATAAAGAAAAAAGAATGAACAGAATTGAGTACAGTCTCAGAGACTTCTGGGACAACATTAAACTCACCAACATTTGAATTATAGGGGTTCCAGAAGAAGAAGAAAAAAAGAAAGAGACTGAGAAAATATTTGACGAGATTAGAGTTGAAAACTTCCCTAATATGGGAAAGGAAATAGTTAATCAAGTACAGGAAGCACAGAGAGTCCCATACAGGATAAATCCAAGGAGAAACACACCAAGACAGATATTAATCAAAGTATCAAATTGAAAACAAAGAACAAATATTAAAAGTAGCAAGGGAAAAACAACAAATAACACACGAGGGAATCCCCATAAGGTTAACAGCTGATCTTTCAACAGAAACTGTGCAAGCCAGAAGGGAGTGGCAGGACATATTTAAAGTGATGAAGGAGAAAAACCTACAACCAAGATTACTCTACCCAGCAAAGATCTCATTGAGATTTGACGGAGAAAATAAAACCTTTACAGATAAGCAAAAGCTAAGAGAATTCAGCACCACCAAACCAGCTTTACAACAAATGCTAAAGGAACTTCTCTATGCAGGAAACACAACAGAAGGAAAAGGCCTACAATAATAAACCAAAAACAATTAAAAAAAGGGAATAGGAACATACATATCAATAATTACCTTAAATGTAAATGGATTAAATGGTCAATCCAAAAGACAGAGAATGGCTGAATGGATACAAAAACAAGACCCATATATATGCTGTCTGTAAGAGACCCACTTCAGACCTAGGGACACATACAAAGTGAGGGGATGGAAAAAGATATTCCATGCAAATGGAAATCAAAAGAAAGCTGGAGGAGCAATTCTCCTATCAGAAAAAACAGACTTTAAAGACTACTACAAAAGACAAAGAAGGACACTACATAAGGATCAAGGGATCAATCCAAGAAGATATAACAACTGTAAATATTTCTGCACCCAACATAGGAGCACCTCAATACATAAGGCAAATGCTAACAGCCATAAAAGAGGAAATTGACAATAACACAATTATAGTAAGGGACATTAACACCCCAGTTTCACCAATGGACAGATCATCCAAAATGAAAATAAATAAGGAAACACAAGCTTTAAATGACACATTAAACAAGATGGACTTAACTGATATTTATAGGACATTCCATCCAAAAAAACACTTTCTTCTCAAATGCTGATGGAACATTCTCCAGGATAGATCATATCTTGGGTCACAAATCAACCCTTGGTAAATTTAAGAAAACTGAAATCATATCAAGTATCTTTAGCGAACACACCGCTATAAGACTAGATATCAATTACAGGAAAAAAACTGTAAAAAATACAAACACATGCAGGCTAAACAATACACTACTAAATAACCAAGAGATCACTGAAGAAATCAAAGAGGAAATCCAAAAATAACTAGAAACAAATGACAATGAAAACATGACGACCCAAAACCTATGGGATGCAGCAAAAGCAGTTCTAACAGGGAAGTTTATAGCAATACAGCCCTTCCTCAAGAAACAAGAAAAATATCAAATAAACAACCTAACCTCACACCTAAAGCAATTAAAGAAGAACAAAAAAAAACACCCCAAAGTTAACAGAAAGAAAGAAATCATAAAGATCAGATCAGAAATAAATGAACAAGAAATGAAGGAAACAACAGCAAAGATCAATAAAACTAAAAGCTGGTTCTGTGAGAAGATAAACAAAATTGATAAACCATTAGCCAGACTCATCAAGAAAAAAAGGGAGAGGACTCAAAACAATAGAATTACAAGTGAAAAAGGAGAAGTAACAACTGACACTGCAGAAATACAAAGGATCATGAGAGATTACTACAAGCAACTCAATGCCAATAAAATGGACAACCAGGAAGAAATGGACAAATTCTTAGAAAAGCACAACCTTCCACGACTGAACCAGGAAGAAACAGAAAATATAAACAGATGAATCAAAAGCACTGAAATTGAAACTGTGATTAAAAATCTTCCAACAAACACAAGTCCAAGACCTGACTTCAAAGGTGAATTCTATCAAATATTTAGAGAAGAGCTAACACCTATCCTTCTCAAACTCTTCCAAAATATAGCAGAGGGAGGAACACTCCCAAACTCATTCTACGAGGTCACCATCGCCCCGACACCAAAACCAAAGATGTCACACAAAAAAAAGAAAACTACAGGCCAATATCACTGATGAACACAGATGCAAATATCCTCAACAAAATACTAGCAAACAGAACCCAACAGCACATTAAAAGGATCGTACACCATGATCAAGTGGGGTTTATCCCAGGGACGCAAGGATTCTTCAGTATATGCAAATCAATCGATGTGGTACACCATATTCACAAATTGAAGGATAAAAACCATATGATAATCTCAAAAGATGCAGCAAAAGCTTTTGACAAAATTCAGCACCCATTTATGATTTTAAAAAACTCTCTAGAAAGTGGGCATAGAGGGAACCTACCTCAACATAATGAAGGCCATAAATGACAAACGCACAGCCAACATCATTCTCAAGGAATTTTTAGCCACAGCAATCAAAGAAGAAAAAGAAATAACTGGAATCCAAATCAGAAAAGACATAAAACTGTCACTGTTTGCAGATGACATGATACTATAGATAGAGAATCCTAAACATGCTACCAGAAAAATACTGAAGCTAATCAATGAATGTGGTAAAGTAGCAGGATGCAAAATAAATGCACAGAAATCTCTCGCATTCCTATACACTAATGATGAAATATCTGAAAGAGAAATTAAGGAATCACTCCCATTTACCATTGCAACAAAAAGAATAAAATACCTAGGAATAAACCTAACTAGGGAGACAAAAGACCTGTATGCAGAAAACTATAAGACACTGATGAAAGAAATTAAAAATGAAACAAACACATGGAGAGATATACCATATTCCTGGATTGGAAGAACCAACATTGTAAAATGATGATACTAGCCAAAGCAATCTACAGATTCAATGCAATCCCTATCAAACTACCAATGGCATTTTCCACAGAACTAGAACAAAAAATTTCACAATTTATATGGAAACACAAAAGACTGAATAGCCAAAGCAATCTTGAGAAAGAAAAACGGAGCTGGAGTAAGCAGGCTCCCTGACTTCAGACCATACTACAAAGCTACAGTAATCAAGACAGTGTGGTACTGGCACAAAAACAGAAATATACATCAATGGAACAGGACAGAAAGCCCAGGCATAAACCAACACACATATAGTCACCTTCTTTTTGATAAAGGAGGCAAGAATATACAATGGAGAAAAGACAGTCTCTTCAGTAAGTGGTACTGGGAAAACTGGACAAATGCCTACATGTAAAAGAATGCAATTAGAACACTCCCTAACACCATACACAAAAATAAACTGAAAATGGATTAAAGACCTAAATGTAAGACGAGACACTATCAAACTTTCAGAGGAAAACATAGGCAGAACACTATATGATAAAAATCACAGCAAGATCCTTTTTGACCCATCTCCTAGAGAAATGGAAATTAAAAAAAAAAATACGGGCTTCCCTGGTGGTACAGTGGTTGAGGGACTGCCTGCTGAGGTAGGGGACACGAGTTCATGCCCCAGTCCAGGAAGATCCCACATGCCGCGGAGCGGCTAGGCCCGTGAGCCATGGCCGCTGAGCCTGTGCGTCCAGAGCCTGTGCTCCTCAATGGGAGAGGCCACAACACTGAGAGGCTCCCGTACCACAAAAAAAATAAAAAATAAAAAATAAAAATAAATAAATGAACAAATGGGACCTAACGAAACTTAAAAGCTTTTGCACAGGAAAGGAAACCATAAACAAGACCAAAAGACAACCCTCAGAATGAGAGAACGTATTTGCAAACGAAGCAACTGAGAAAGGATTAATCTCCAAAATTTACAAGCAGCTCATGCAGCTCAATATCAAAAAAACAAACAACCCAATCCAAAAATGGGCAGAAAACCTAAAGAGACATTTCTCTAAAGAAGATATACAGATTGCCAACAAATACATGAAAGAATGCTCAACATCATTAATCATTAGAGAAATGCAAATAAAAATTACAATGCGTTATCATCTCACAATGGTCAGAATGACCATCATCAAAAAATCTACAAACAATAAATGATGGAGAGGGTGTGGAGAAAAGGGAACCCTCTTACACCTTGGTGGTAATATAAATTGATACAGCCACTATGGAGACCAGTATGGAGGTTCCTTAAAAAACTAAAAATAGAACTACCATATGACCCAGCCTTCTCACTACTGGGTATATACCCTGAGAAAACCATAGTTCAATAAGTGTCATGTACCACAAAGTTCACTGCAGCTCTATTTACAATACCCCGGACGTGGAAGCAACCTAAGTGTCCATCGACAGATGAATGGATAAAGAAGATGTGGCCATTATACAACGGAATACTACTCAGCCATAAAAGGAAATGAAATTGAGGTATCTGTTGTGAGGTGGATGGAACCAGAGTCTGTCATACAGAGTGAAGTAAGTCAGAAAGAGAAAAACAAATACCATATGCTAACACATATATATGGAATCTAAAAGAAAATCGTTCTGAAGAGCCTAGGGGCAGAACAGGAATAAAGATGCAGATATAGAGAATGGACTTGAGGACACAAGGAGGAGAAAGTTAAGCTGGGACGAAGTGAGAGTGGCATGGACATATATACACTACCAAACGTAAAACAGATAGCTAGTGGGAAGCTGCTGCGTAGCACAGGGAGATCAGCTTGGTGTTTTGTGACCCCCTAGAGGGGTGGGATAGGGAGGGTGGGAGGGAGATGCAAGAGGGAGGGGTATGGGGATATATGTATACGTATAGCTGAGTCACTTTGTTATATGGCAGAAACTAACACAACATTGTAAAGCAATTATACTCCAATAAAGATGTTATTAAAAGAAAAAATAAGATTGTAATGAATTTTAAACAAAAGTTTCTTAGTTAAATAATATCAAAACATGTACTAATGCCTAATGTTCGTTTGTTTTTAAAGAAATTATCTTTACAATGAAAATAAAAGTATATATATAGGGTACCGATGCCTTTTAAAATGTCTCAAGCTATGCTAGATCACCTTGACATCAAAAGAGAAATTGGAAGTGCATCCATTTCTGTAACACTTTCATGAATCTAATTCATAATTGCACAAGGAATTATTTTTTGATTTAACATAAGACTTCTAGTAGTAGTAGTACTAATAATGTAACTGTAAATAAAGCCATTTCACATGATGAAGAGATTTTTGTACCCAACCCATCGGAACTGAAATCCTTTTCTCCAGGGAGTAATATAAGCATATGTGTGCATCAGATGGACCAGCTCTGATTGTTCCACTTGAACAGGGCCTGGGAATTGGCAGCACGAGCAGCCCAGTCATCCATTAGTACACACAGCCAATCACTCTGAAACCTGCTGGTCACTAACCAGCGAGTCTTGTTGTAGTCTCTAAACAAGTGACCTCAATTCCTGTTTTGGTGATGCCTTGGGCTCTCAAGGGATGTCAAAAATTCTAAGAACTCCTCAAAACAAAATTACTTTGAGTTCACTTTACTTTCAAGGTAAATAAATATACGCCATGCAGCCCCTTTTCAAAGTTAATGTGAGAAATGAGGTGAACTGAAAAGATGTTATAGTTTCAAAAGGATAGTGGAAACACTGTCCAGTCTCACTTAAAAACTCCTCAAAAAGCAACAAAATGAGAAAGAAGTAAAACTATCACTATTTACAGATAACATGATATTATATATAGAAAAGCCTAAAGATTCCACCAAAAAAACTGTTAGCAATAAATGGATTCGGTAAAGCTGCAGGATACAAAATCAATATACAAAAATCTGCTGCATTTCTATACACTAAAAATGAACTCTCAGAAAGAGTAATTAAGAAAACAATCCTGTTTACAATGGCAACAAAAGAATAAAATATCTAGGAATAAATTTAACCAAGGGGGTAAAAGACCTGTACATTGAAAACTGTAAGACATTGAGTAAAGAAATAAAGACACAAATAAATGGAATAATATTCCATGCTCATGGACTGGAAGACTTAATATTGTTAAAATGTCCATACTACCCAGAGCCATCTACAGATTCAATGCAATCCCTATCCAAATTCTAAAGGTATTTTTCACAGAATAAACCATCCTAAAATTTTATGGGACCACATAAGACCCCTAATAGTCGAGGCAATCTCGAGGAAGAAAAACAAAGCTGGAGGCATCGCACTCCCTGATTTCAAATATCACAAAGCTACGGTAATCAAAACAACATGGTTTTGGCATAAAAACAGACCCATAGAGAAATTGAACAGAATCAAGAACTGAAATAAACCCACACATACATGGTCATTTAATTTACAACAAAGGAGCAAAGAACATACAATGGGGGAAAAGACAGTCTCTTTAATAAATGGTGTTGGGAAAATTGGACGGCCACACGCAAAAGAATGAAATGGGACCCCATCTTACACCATCAACAAAAATGAAGTCAAAATGGATTATTAAAGACCTACACATAAGACCTGAAACCATAAAACTCCTATAAGTAAACATAGGCAGGAAGCTCCTTCACATTGGTCTGGATCAAACTAAAAAGCTCTGCACAGCAAAGGAAACCAACAAAATGAAAAGGCAGCCTTCCAAATGGGAAAAAAATATTTGTAAATCATGTATCTGATAAGGGGTCAATATCCTATATATATAAAGAACTCACACAACTCAATAGCAAAAGAAAAATCTGATTAAAAAATGGGTAGAAGATCTTAATACTTACTTTTCTAAAGACAACATACAGATGGTCAACAGGCACATGAAAAGATGCTCAATATCACTAATCACCAAGCAAATGCAAATCAAAACCACAGTGATCCCCTCACACCTGTTAGAATAGCTATCGTCAGAAAGACAAGAAATAAATGTTGGTAAGGATAGGAAAAAGGCAATCCTGGTGCATTGTTAGGGAGAATGTAAATTGATGCAGCCACTAAGGAAAACAGTATGGAGGTTTCTTAAAAAAAAATGAAAACAAAACAACCATATGATCCAGCAATTTTGCTTTTAAGTTTTTTACTCAAAGGAAACAAAAAACACTAACTCAAAAACATGTGTGCACCCCTACATTCATTGTGGCGTTATTTATAATACCCAAGACGTGCAAGCAACCTAAGTGCCCATCAATGGACAGATGGATAAAAGAATTGTTTATATATATATATATATATATATATCATGGAATCTTAATTAGTCATAAAAAAGAAGGAAGTCTTGGCATTTGCAACAACATGGATGGACCTTGAGAGCATTTTGCTAAATGAAATATATCAGACAGAAAAAGACAAACACCAAATGATCTCACTTATGTGAAATTATAAAAAACAAACAAACAAACAAAAAAAACCCAAAAAACTCATAGATACAGAGAACAGGTTGGTGGTTGCCTGAGGCAAGGGGTGGGGGGTGGGCAAAACCAGTGAAGGAGGTCAAAAGGTACAAACTTCCAGTTACAAAATAAATCCTAGGGACATGATGTACAGCACAGTGACTATAGTTAATACTGTATTGTGTACTTGAAAGTTGCTAAGTGAATAGATCTTCAAGTTCTCATCACAAGAAAAAACTTGTAACTATGTATATGATGGATGTTAACCTGGCTTTTTCTGGTGATCATTTCCCAATATATAAACATCAAATCACTATGTTGTATAACTGAAACTAATAATATTGTGTGTCAATTATACCTCAATGAAAAAATTAAAACAATAGAAAACCTCTTAGATGGTGCAGGTTCCGATTCTCAGTCAAGCAACTGCAATTCTTCCTGTCCCTTGAGTTTTGAGCTCGTTTAGAAAATGTAAAAATTAAATCTTGTTAGAGACTACACCTACCTGTGAAGGCCTTGAAATCCATGCCATGAAGATGAAAAACAAATCAGATCTCACTCCCTATCTTTAATTGTTGTCCAAGAGTTCTGCCCACACCAAGGATTCACACCACTCACCAAAGTTATTTGGGAGAAAGCTGAGTTTTCCCAATGCTTACCAGAATATCTCTGTTTATGGTAAGACCTTATGCTTGCATCGCACTTAACTTATTGATCACTGTCATCTCTGCTGACCTTCAAACCTCACCACAATTCTGGGAGGTGGGTATTACAGCCTCACTTACACAAATGAGGAAATTTAGGCTCAAAGGGTCTAACTGATAGGGAAATGATCCAATGACATAGACTGGTAGTTAGAGATGAAATCTAGTTCTAATTTACAGAAAACTAAGCTTGGGTTAGAGGGCTGATGAATCATATCAAACTCCTCACTGTCTTAAACATAATACGTTTTGAGAAGTGGAATTGCCATTTCACATCGAATTAACCACATGGAACCCAGCCCAGGTTATCCCAAGGCAGATTAATGGAAGCAGAATTTGTTAAAATGCGTTTGAGGCTTCTTGAAGTACTTATTATCGTATGTAAAGCTTTTACAGATTTTTTTTTTTTTTTTTTTTGTGGTACGCGGGCCTCTCACTGTTGTGGCCTCTCCCGTTGCGGAGCACAGGCTCCGGAAGAGCAGGCTCAGCAGCCATGGCTCACGGGCCCAGCCGCTCCGCGGCATGTGGGATCTTCCCGGACCGGGGCACAAACCCGTGTCCCCTGCATCGGCAGGCGGACTCTCAACCACTGTGCCACCAGGGAAACCCAAGCTTTTACAGATTTTTGCTTTTAGTTTTTTGTTTTTTGTGTAATCAAGGATTGGCACATTGTATGAGCTTTATATAAAGGCAGGGCTCTTTTCCCTGATAAGAGTCAGAAGCCTAAAACTTCATTAAATATTTACCATAATAAATCGCTTTAACATATCTCAGTTTGCTAAGTTGTTATCCATTAGTGTAATGTAAGCCAAGTCTGTGGAAGGAGGTAGCTGAACTCAGTTTAAACCTATTAAGAAAATTTACTTACCCCTGAATTGACCTGTTTTGAACACTGAGCCCTATTTTCGGGAACAGACTAAGAAACAGATTCCAGCCTGAATATAACAGACTCTTTTTCCTTTAAATCTATGTGAGAAGCATAGAACTTTTACAGCTTTTATTTGAAGTTGCAACATGAAGTGATATTCTGTTGAACATTTTTCGGGTAGCTATGGCAACAATAATTATCACCACATACTACCAACCAAAATACCACCTGCATCCACCGTCTATTCTAAACTCTTAATTAAAAAGAAAAGCCCAGTTCAAATTTCCAGTTGGTAAATTTGGGAGAAAACTTCAAAAAAATGTTGGGAAACCTATTTAGGCTTTGCTTCTGTGTTTGGTTCATGGAGGTTTTTTTTTCCTCTCTCCCTTTCAGGACAACTTAAGTCTGACTATCTCTTCCTGCCCACACCAGGCCCACCCACACTGTTAAGTTTCTGGAGAAATATAGGTTTCAGCATTTCCTTTTCTAAGGAGTTAATCAGTAATGAAAGCTCCAGGCACCAAAAGAAAAGTACTCCTTTCAAACAATTATCTATGTGCATATGAATTTTAGGTATGTTTTTAGTTTCTCTGTAGGAAGGAAGGAGAGAAGGTAGGGGGATGGAAAACAGGAAAAGGAGGTGAAGACTGAAGAGAAAGGAAGCTAGGAAAAGGAAAATAGAGAGAGGGCAATTGGGTGAAGGCAACAAGGAAAAGGAGCCCATGATCAAAAAAGGGAGCAAGCTGTTTAAATCTGTGAGGGCAAGGCAAGGGGGGAAGCATGCACGATCCATGGCAAGTAACAACAGGCTTCAGACAGGCTGAGAATGGAAGATTCTACAACAGACTGATTGCAGAAACTGGATCTCGTTCTTCACTCCACCCAATTTCTGTGCCCTTTGCTCCGTAAGTTTCCAGTACCCACCTACTCCTACTCACTTTGACTTGCATTCGCCAATAGGATATAAACAAACATGATGCAAACAGATACTTGACAAGTGCTTGTGCAAGTAGGCTTGCTTGCTCCTGTCCTTTGCCATTGCTTCAAGAACATTCTTGGGCCAGCCTGCTGGAAAATGAAAGACACGTAGAGCAGAGCTGAAGTGCTCCTGTCTTTCCAGCCAAGGCCACCTTAGATCAGCTAATAGCTAGCATACCAAGATACCTCTGAGCAAGCCCAGCCAGTATCAAGAAAGCTGCCTTGGTTAAATGTCACCTGACTAGAGACACAGGAGCAAGCCCTGCCTGGATCAGCTAAATAAATGTATGTTGTTGTATGTCACCAAAAACTTTATTATGCAGCATTACTGTGGCAACAGATAACTGATTCAGGTACATACCCTGTTAATCAAGGACTTTCATGCTATCCCCAGTACATTAAATGCTTTCTCATGCATAATGTTGTAAATCAGTGTCAGAAGTTCATAGGGGAAAAATAGAACATAGAATGATCCCAAAGTAAGTACAGTAAATGCAAATTTTTGAACATGATAGGTGTTGCTAGCCACCAAAATAAAACCCAGGGCATTCTCCAAAGTAAGGTCATTAAGATTCTAGAACTACATACAACTTGGAAAGGACCCAGCCAATCCTGTTGGAGGTTAAATTGAATTTAAGTAATTAAAAAGATACAAGCAACCTTTACTCGCAGACACTAATGCCGCAGCAACTAATGGACTGAAGAGTTCACAAATTCTCAGGTGCCCTCTTAATTGCAGCTGAATAGCTTTAACAATAAAAGCAGTTTTCTCCAACTGTGGGTTTGAGGGTGAACAGGGTAGGTGATCTTTGGTGAATGTGCGCTGCCAACTGCAAGAACAGAGGGTAGCAGCTGTGACCAACACCACACTCCCGAGCTTACCGTATAAGAAACAAGTGAATTGTCATTGGAGCAAAAACATACCTTGAAAATACATGTGGAAGAGCACCTGCATTCGCCTTCCAGAAAGTGTACTGTACAAAGAAAAACAGCTGAAAATAGACAATATAAGCAAGTAGGATGAAAGTGTTTCTTTTCCTATAAAGCTGGGTTAAATTTTCTTTCAAGTGAGAAGTGCTTCTGGGGGTTGGGGGGGGATTAGAGGGTCATCTGCAAAGGGGAGGTCTGTGTACGAAGTACGTAAGACAATATTCGCTCAATCCCAGACCATGTGCTTAATCAAAGACCCTCTTAGGTATGCAGCTGAATAAACCAAGCACCATCATGTTGCAATAACATAAAATGGATTTTTGATTGACTGCAGTAATCAGGGAACAGTGGCATGAACAATCCCTGCATCATTTTATTATGACCTTGGAATGCACTTCTTTGATTGACAGTAACTTGAAAGAAGGAAAAAAGACCTTCGGAGAATCTAAAGCATTTCCAATTTTGTATTCTGAGCCTTGTACAACTCATATGTGGCCCCCATGGCATGGGAGAAATCACCAGTATCTCTCCTCAGCAGCTGGAACCCTACTCTGTCTTACACCTTCCTTGGGTAGGTGGTAGAGGATGGAGAAGCTAACTGTTGGGTTTACAAGGTCTCTTCTAATGTTGTGACGGGTGGCAAGACGGCTGTCTCTCACTCCTTGAACCCCTTTCCTTCTTCCCTAGTTATTAATGGTTTCCAGATACCAGCAAAATAGTTCAGAGGACATCAGAGGACTCCACTGAAAAGCAATGAAGCTTCAAACCCCTTAAGATTTGTTCATTCTTCCATCCATCCATTCAGCAAACTCAGTTCAAACACTGAACACCTACTGTGTGCCTACCACGTGTAAAGTGCTGTGGAAACACTGATGGACAAAGCTTATGACCTTTTTGGAGGACATACTAGACAAGTGTGTGTGTGTGTGTGTGTGCCGGGCTGGGAGAGAGACAGCAAGAGAAAACTAAGTACTTACAATACAGTACTGGGGTACCACAGTGGAGAGTGTATAAGTGGTTATGGAGGCATTAGGGAAGGACTCCCCAAATTCACCTGAGGAGTGGCATTAGGGAGTCTTCAAGGTGGAAAAGAGAAAAGAGGGCAGGCCGTTCTTTAAGAGTAAGCAACAAAATCAGGCAGAAAATGAAAAGTTGACATAAATGATACATTAAAGTGGGTCTGGTCTCAGAAGTCCAACCAACTGACCAACCCATATTGCCCTTAGACCTCCATTAATAGGCTCTAAAACCCCAAATTTTTTAACTTAGAACTATGGATGTATGTGAATATAGAAAAGTTTTAGCCTGAACAACTGCTACAATTACGTCGGCCTGATTTATTTGTTGGGGATCTGTTAGATTCCAGAAACTGTGCTACTTATGGTGCCTTATTTGTTTAAAAGAAGGGTGGGTGTTTTGTTTTATTTCCTTCAATTCACATGAATGAGATTTACAATGATAGATTTAGCAGCCTTTTCGTAACTATTTGAACAATGAAATACTTTAGATTTAAATTTTGCTCTCTAAAAATAAGATACTGCTTTTATTTTGGGGGGAAAAGGTAAGTTAGTAAAGAAAACTAAATGAGGAATTTTCTTGCCACTGAAAGTATGACTTTAAGGTTGTTACAGGGCTAGTCAGGTAGACTTTTAACCCCAAATATTTCTTTTTCTTTTTCCCCGGTGAATAGGTTTTCTTTTTTTGCCCTTAATAAAGGCCAAGGAAACTTGCCACTAGCTAAGGAGAAGGCACACAGACTCAAATACAGTGCCTTTTCTTAAATGAGGTCCTTGGATTTATGGGTTAACTGCATTACAGGGCCAGGCAAGTGCATTTTGTCATTACCACCTGACTTTTCTGCTTCTTCACTTTGTGGAGAGCAAATTCAAAGCTGACTACAAAAAGCCAACTGCGACATTTTCAAGAACATTCCCAAAATACACTATGGACCATAAACAAATTTAAGCCAAGGAAAAGATAAGAGGCCATATTTTACAGAGTAGAGACTATAATTTAGTGTTTATGGGATTTCTCTGAAGTTGGAAATGAAGAGTAGTCAACCTGTGGATGCCATTTAATCCATCCAGTAATCCCGTGACGAACGCATTATCACTATTTTACAAGTGGGAAAACTAAGGCTCAGCCAACTTTAGGCGAAAGCTGTTAAGTTGCCAAGACTGAGCTATAGGACTGATAGGCTTCAAAAACCATTCTTTTTCTAACATTCCCTATGATTAAACCATTTTCTGTTTGATTTGATAATTAACTTACTCGATTCTGGGGATGTTGATGAACTAGTTATAAGACTACTACATCTGGAGATTGATAAAACATAGACTGAGGAGCTTCAAGATGGCGGAAGAGTAAGACGCAGAGATCACCTTCCTCCCCACAAATACATCAGAAATACATCTACATGTGGAACAACTCCTAGAGAACACCTACTGAACACTGGCAGAAGACCCCAGACCTCCCAAACGGCAAGAAACTCCCCACGTACCTGGGTAGGGCAAAAGAAAAAAGAAAGAACAGACAAAAGGATAGGGTCGGGACCTGCACCAGTGGGAGGGAGCCATGAAGGAGGAAAAGTTTCCACACGCTAGGAAGCCCCTTCGCGGGCGGCGACTGTGGGTGGTGGAGGGGGGGAAGCTTCGGAGCTGCGGAGGAGAGCACAGCAACAGGGATGCGGAGGGCAGAGCAGAGAGATTCCTGCACAGAGGATCCGTGCCGACCAGCACTCACCGGCCCGAGAGGCTTGTCTGCTCACCTGCCAGGGCAGGTGGGAGGTGGGAGCTGAGGCTCGGGCTTCGGAGGTCGGAACCCAGGGAGAGGACTGGGGTTGGCTGCGTGAACACAGCCTGAAGGGGTTAGTGTGCCACGGCTAGCCGGGACGGAGTCCGGGAAAAAGTATGGAGCTGCCGAAGAGGCAAGAGACTTTCTTCCCTCTTTGTTTCCTGGTGCACGAAAGGGGATTCAGAACACTGCTTAAAGGAGCTCGAGATGGGCGCGAGCCACAGCTATCACTGCGGACCCCAGAGACGGGCATGAGACGCTAAGGCTGCTGCTGCAGCAACCAAGAAGCCTGTGTGCAAGTACAGGTCACTCTCCACACCTCCCCACCCGGGAGACTGTGCAGCCCGCCACGGCCAGAGTCCTGTGATCCAGGGACAACTTCCCTGGGAGAACGCAGGGTGCGCATCAGGCTGGTGCAACTTCCCACCGGCCTCTGCTGCTGCAGGCTCGCCCCGCATCCATATGCCTCCCTCCCCCCCGGCCTGAGTGAGCCAGAGCCCCCGAAGCAGCTGCTCCTTTAACCCCTGTCTGAGCAAAGAACACACGGCCTCAGGCGACCTACAGGCAGAGTTGGGGCCAAATCCAAAACTGAACCCTGGGAGCAGTGCGAACAAAGAAGAGAAAGGGAAATTTCTCCCAGCAGCCTCAGGAGCAGCGGATTAAATCTCCACAATCAACTTGATGTACCCTGCATCTGTGGAATACCTGAATAGACAACCAATCATCCCAAATTGAGGAGGGGGACTTTGGGAGCAACGATACCAATTTTTTTTTCTGTTTTTCTATTTTTTGTGAGGGTGCATGTGTATGCTTCTGTGTGTGATTTTGTCTGTACAGCTGTGCTTTTACCATTTGTCCTAGGGTTCTGTCTGTCTATTTTTCTTTTTGTTACTTAAAAAATTTTTTTCTTAATACTTGTTTTATTTTTTTTTATTTTATCTTCTTCCTTTCTTTTTTTAGCCTCCCTTTTATTCTGAGCCGTGTGCAGGACTGGCTCTTGGTGCTCCAAACAGGCGTCAGGGCTATACCACTGAGGTGGGAGAGCCAAGTTCAGGACACTGGTCTACAAGAGACCTCCCAGCTCCACGTCATATAAAATGGCAAATATCTCCCAGAGATATCCATCTCAACGCCAAGACCCAGTTCCACTCAACGACCAGTAAGCTACAGTGCTGGACACCTCATGCCAAACAACTAGCAACACAGGAACACAATCCCATCCATTACCACAGCGGCTGCCTAAAATCATAATAAGGCCACAGACACCGCAAAACACACCACCAGACATGGACCTGCCCACCAGAAAGACAAGATCCAGCCTCATCCACCAGAACACAGGCACTAGCCCCCTCCACCAGGAAGCCTACACAACCCACTGAACCAACCTTAGCCACTGGGGGCAGACATCAAAAACAGCGGGAACTACGGACCTGCAGCCTGCAAAAAGGAGACCCCAAACACAGTAAATTAAGCAAAATGAGAAGACAGAGAAACACACAGCAGATGAAGAAGCAAGGCAAAAACCAATCAAACCTAACAAATGCAGAGGAAATAGGCAGCTTACCTGAAAAAGAATTCAGAATAATGATAGTAAAGCTGATCCAAAATCTTGGAAATAGAATGGAGAAAATACAAGAAACGTTTAAGAAGGACCTGAAAGAACTAAAGAGCAAACAAACAGTGATGAACAACACAATAAATGAAATTAAAAATTCTCTAGAAGGGATCAATAACAGAATAACTGAGGCAGAAGAACGGATAAGTGACCTGGAAGATAAAAGACTGAGAATAACTACTGCAGAGCAGAATAAAGAAAGAAGAATGAGGGCTTCCCTGGTGGCGCAGTGGTTCGGAGTCCCCCTGCCGATGCATGGGACACGGGTCCGTGGCCCAGTCTGGGAGGATCCCGCATGCCGTGGAGTGGCTGGGCCCAAGAGCCATGTCCGCTGGGCCTGTGCATCCGGGGCCTGTGCTCCGCAACGGGAGAGGCCACAGCAGTGAGAGGCCCGCATACCACAAAAAAAAAAAAAAAAGAAAGAAAGAAAGAAGAATGAAAAGAATTGAAGACAATCTCAGAGACCTCTAGGACACCATTAAACACACAAACATTCGAATTATACTGGTCCCAGAAGAAGAGGAAAAGAAAGCGACTGAGAAAATATTTCAACAGATTATAATTGAAAACTTCCATAATATGGGAAAGGAAAGAGTTAATCAAGTCCAGGAAGCACAGAGAGACCCATACAGGATAAATCCAAGAAGAAATACGCCTACAGAGATATTAATCAAAGGATCAAAAATTAAATAAAGAAGAACAAATATTAAAAGCAGCAAGGGAAAAACAACAAATAACACATAAGGGAATCCCCATAAGGTTAACAGCTGATCTTTCAGCAGGAACTGTGCAAGCCAGAAGGGAGTGGCAGGACATATTTAAAGTGATGAAGGAGAAAAACCTACAACCAAGATTACTCTACCCAGCAAGGATCTCATTCAGATTTCATGGAGAAATTAAAATCTTTACAAACAAGCAAAAGCTAAGAGAATTCAGCACCACCAAACCAGCTTTACAACAAATGCTAAAGGAACTTCTCTAGGCAGGAAACACAAGACAAGGAAAACACCTACAATAATAAACCCAAAACAATTAAGAAAATGGGAATAGGTACATACCGAGAATTACCTTAAATGTAAATGGACTAAATGCTCCAACCAAATACACAGATTGGCTGAATGGATACGAAAACAAGACCCATTTATATGCTGTCTACAAAGACCCACTTCAGACCTAGGGACACACAGACTGAAAGTGAGGGGATGGAAAAAGATATTCCATGCAAATGGAAATCAAAAGAAAGCTGGAGTAGCAATTCTCATATCACACACAATAGACTTTAAAACAAAGACTATTACAAGAGACAAAGAAGGACATTACATAATGATCAAGGAATCAATCAAAGAAGAAGACATAACAATTGTACATATTTATGCACCCAACACAGGAGCACCTCAATAAGTAAGGCAAAAGCTAACAGCCATAAAAGGGGAAAATGACAGTAACACAATCATAGTAGGGGACTTTAACACCCCACTTTCACCAATGGACAGATCATCCAAAATGAAAATAAATAAGGACACACAAACTTTAAATACCTTAAACAAGATGGATTTAACTGATATTTATAGGATATTCCATCCACAAACAACAGAATACACAGTCTTCTCAAGTGCTCCTGGAACATTCTCCAGGACAGATCACATCTTGGGTCACAAATCAAGCCTTGGTAAATTTAAGAAAATTGAAATCGTATCAAGAATCTTTCCGACCACAACGCTATGAGACTAGATACCAATTACAGGAAAAATTCCGTAAGAAATACAAAAACATGGAGGATAAACAACACACTACTTAATCAACAGATCACTGAAGAAATCAAAGAGGAAATCAAAAAATACCTAGACACAAATGACAATGAAACCCGATGCCCCAAAACCTATGGGATGCAGCAAAAGCAGTTCTAAGAGGGAAGTTTACAGCAATAAAATCCTACCTCAAGAAACAAGAGAAATCTCAAATAAACAATCTAACCTTACACGTAAAGCAATTAGAGAAAGAAAACAAAAAAGCCCAACGTTAGCAGAAGAAAAGAAATCATAAAGATCAGATCAGAAGTAAATAAAAAGAAATGATAGCAAAGATCAATAAATTTAAAAGCAGCTTCTTTGAGAAGACAAAATTGACAAACCATTAGCCAGACTTATCAAGAAAAAAAGTGAGAAGACTCAAATCAATAAAATTAGAAATGAAAAAGGGTAACAACTGACAATGCAGAAATACAAAGGATCATGAGAGATGACTGCAAGCAACTCTATGCCAATAAAATGGACAACCTGGAAGAAATGGACAAATTCTTAGAAATGCACAACCCTGCGAGACTGAACCAGGAAGAAATCGAAAACTTGAATAGGCCTATCACAAGCACTGAAATTGAAACTGCGATTAAGAATCTTCCAACAAACAGCATCAAAGGGCCGGATGGCTTCACAACGAATTCCATCAAACATTTCGAGAACAGCTAACACCTATCCTTCTCAAACTCTTCCAAAATATAGCAGAAAGAGAAACACTCCCAAACTCATTCTACAAGGCCACCATCACTCTGATACTAACACCACACAAAGATGTCACAAAGAAAGAAAACTACAGGCCAATATTAATGATGAATATAGATGCAAAAATTCTCAACAAAATACTAGCAAACAGAATCCAACAGCACATTAAAAGGAACATACACCATGATCCAGTGGGGTTTATCCCAGGAATACAACGATTCTTCAATATATGCAAATCAATCAATGTGATTCACCATATTAACAAACTAAAGGAGAAACACCATACGATCATCTCAATAAACGCAGAGAAAGTTTTTGACAAAGTTCAACACCCATTGATAATAAAAACCCTCCAGAAAGTAGGCATAGAGGGAACTTTCCTCAACATAATAAAGGCCATATATGACAAACCCACAGCCAACATCGTCCTCAAAGGTGAACAACTGAAACCATTTCCATTAAGATCAGGAACAAGACAGCATTGCCCACTCGCACCACTACTATTCAACATAGTGTTCGAAGTTTTAACCACAGCAATCAGAGAAGAAAAAGGAATTCAAATAGGAAAAGAAGAAATAAAGCTCTCACGGTTTACAGATGACATGATACTCAACATAGAGAACCTTGAAGATGCTACCAGAAAACGACTAGAGCTAATCAATGAATTTGGTAAAGTAGCAGGATACAAAATTAATGCACATAAATCTCTTGCGTCCCTATACGCTAATGATGAAAAATCTGAAACTGAAGTTAAGAAAACACTCCCATTCACCACTGCAACAAAAAGAATGAAATATCTAGGAATAAACTTACCTAAGGAGACAAAAGACCTGTAGGCAGAAAATTATAAGACACTGATGAAAGAAATTAAAGATGATACAAATAGATGGAGAGATATACCATGTTCTGGGACCGGAAAAATCAAACATTGTGAAAATGACTCTACTACCCAAAGCAATCTACAGATTCAATGCAATCCCTATCAAACTACCACTGGCATTTTTCACAGAACTAGAACAAAAAATTCCACAATTTGTATGGAAACACAGAAGACCCCGAAGAGCCAAAGTAATCTTGAGAAAGAAAAACGGAGCTGGAGGAATCAGGCTCCCTGACTTTAGACTATACAACAAAGCTACAGTGAACAAGAGAGTATGGTACTGGCACAGAAACACAAATATTGATCAACGAAACAAGATAGAAAATCCAGAGATAAACCCACGCACATATGGTCACCTTATCTTTGATAAAGGAGGCAAGAATATACAGTGGAGAAAAGACAGCCTCTTCAACAATTTGTGCTGGGAAAACTGGACAGCTACATGTACAAGAATGAAATTAGAACACTCCCTAACACCATACACAAAAATAAACTCAAAATAGATTAAAGACCTAAATGTAAGGCCACACACCATCAAACACTTACAGGAAAACATAGGCAGAACACTGTATGACATAAATCACAGCAAAACCCTTTTTGACCCACCTCCTAGAGAAATGGACATAAAAACAAAAATAAACAAATGGGACCTAATGAAACTTAAAAGCTTTTGCACACCTAAGGAAACCATAAACAAGATGAAAAGACAGCCCTCAGAATGGGAGAAAATATTTGCAAATGAAGCAACTGACAAAGGATTAATGTCCAAAACATACAAGCAATTCATGCAGCTCAATATGAAAAAGATAAACAACCCAATCCAAACATGAGCAGAAGACCTAAACAGCAATGGCTCCAAAGAAGACATATAGATTGCCAACAGACACATGAAAGAATGCTCAACATCATTAATCATTAGAGAAATTCAAATCAAAACTACACTGCAATATCATCTCACACTGGTTAAAAAGGCCATCATCAAAAAATCTACACACAGTAAATGCTGGAGAGGGTGTGGAGAAAAGGGAACCCTCTTGCACTGTTGCTGGGAATATAAATTGATACAGCCACTATGGAGAACAAAATGGACGTTCCTTAAAAACCTAAAAACTATCATATAACCCAGCAATCCCACTACTGGGCATATACCCTGAGAAAACCGTAATTCAAAAAGAGTCACGCACCAAAATATTCATTGCAACTCTATTTACAATAGCCAGGACATGGAAGCAACCTAAGCGTCCATCAAGAGATGAATGGATAAAGAAGATGTGGCACATATATACAATGGAATATCACTCAGTCATAAAAAGGAACGAAACTGAGGTATGTGTAGCAAGGTGGATGGACCTAGAGACTGTCATACACAGTGAAGTAAGTCAGAAAGAGAAATACAAATACCGTATGCTAACACATATTAATGGAAACTAAACAATAAATATTAAAAAAAAGATGGTCATGAAGTACCTAGAAGCAAGACGGGAATAAAGACGTAGACCTACTGGAGAATGGACTTGAGGATACGCGCAGTGGGAAGGGTAAGCTCGGACAAAGTGCAAGAGTGGCATGGACATATATACAGTACTAAACGTAAAAGAGATAGCTAGTGGGAAGCAGCCGCAAAGCACAGGGAGATCAGCTCGGTGCTTTGTGACCACATAGAGGGATGGGATAGGGAGGGTGGGAGGGAGGGAGATGCAAGAGGGAGGATATATGGGAACATATGTATACGTATAACAGATTCACTTTGTTATGAAGCAGAAACTAACACACCATTGTAAAGCAATTATACTCCAATAAAGTTGTTTAAAAAAAACAAAACAAAAGCAAAAAGATAATACGCAATAGACAAAAGCAAAAATATAAAACATACCTAAAAAGAAACCATACAAAAATGTATATAATCTACATGGAGGCAACAATAAGAATTTCCTGATTGACTTAGGAAAAAGAAGTCTCAACCAGAATAGTATGTTATGTGTATTCATCAGGCACAGATATTGTAAGAATATCGATTTTCCTTAATTTATTTACACATGTAATACCTTATCCATAGCAGCTGATGACAATCCAACATGGGCTACTCTTTCCTGTACCCAAAATCAACCATGGAAACATTACAGCAGGAATAAAGAAAAAAAATTAACAAACGCAAAAACACAGAACTAAATAATCCCTGAGGGATAGTAAGTCTCCACTGAACTAGAACCTGAGTGTGGGCAGGTAGGGGGATGCCCTGAATTCGAGACAGGTCTATAGCCTGCAAGAGAGGCAGATGACAGGATTGATAAGAGAGAAGCCTTTAAACTTGAGCCCTTGATTCTTCCACTGTGCTCTGGGACCATGAATCTCTACTGCTTCACTGAAGGAATCTGAGGCAGCATTTCAGAGCCCGCATGCCACGAGCGTGGGACACCAAAGATTGGGCTGGATGTGGCAGTATGGTCCACAGGCTGTGAAATAACCATCTGAAACTTTCTTAGTGCATGACAACTGGCCTTTTTAAGTGATCATCTTAATAGACTATCGCGCACGGACTAAAAGAGAAAAGCAAGTAACACAGTAGTTGTACAAAAGGACAGAAATTCATTTCTGAACTTTTGGGCAATACCCGTGATGTCAACAAAGAGAGACCACAGTGGGAACTGTCAGGCTAAGGCGCCCCTTCACTAACTCCTCTGGGATTCTGTGGGGCATGGCTGGGGACAGGGATGGATTCATACCAGAGAAGGAAGGAATCGCAGGCCCCGCCAGCAGTCAATGTGAGGACCTTGAGTGAGACCTGACGGGCTCCAAACCACAGAAGAGAGTCTCGCCTCCTTTCCCCTCAGCTCATCTTACCTGCAGCAGCCATGTCTGGGAGGCTCCAGGCAGAAGAGTCCAGATGAGATGTGCCTGCACTTCACACCAGCAGTCTCAGGGAGTTGATGTCTTTGATGTGAGGCCTTGGCCTCAGGTCAGCAGACGGGAGGTAGCCCAGCACCTACAGGGAGTCAAGAGAAGACACTGAGAGAGGATTGAGAGCAGCATCCACCACAGAAGAGGGCGCCCCAAAGAGCCCTCACTGTCAGTCTCAGGGGACCCAGGCATGGCTGTGAGGCTCAGGGCCCCAGATACCTCCGGCTGAGGGCGCCGACAGAAATGAGAGCCAAGCTGTGACGCCTGCTGACTCAGCTCAGCAGAGGGAAATGTCCCAGGACCCGCCAAGAGTCAATGAAAGGCCCTCGTGCCAGACCTGCGGGAAGCTCCCCCAGAAACACCCCCCCACCTCCGTCCCGCCCTGCCCCGCCCTGCCCCGCCCTGGCCCGGCCCCGCCCCGCCCCTGCTGGCCTCCTGGACCCCAGATGTGCATGACCGGATGTGACGTCCTCCTAACCGCGCTGTGAGGACGCGCCATTTTTGAGATCTGCCGACCAGCGAGGGTAAGCCGCGGGAGGAGTGCCAGGTCTCGTCAGGTGTCAAGGTGTGAGGTGACCCCAGCTAGAAGTGCAGGGACACGCCCCCGACACCCCCAATCCGCATTCCCTCCAAAAAGAGGCGGCCACACAGGCCCCGCCCACCCCGCCCCTGCTCTCGGCCCCAGAGGCTCGGGCCTGGCTGTTAGGCCCAAAGTCCATCCGCTTCCCCTGCGGGGTCTCGGGCAAGGAAGGCCTCGCTCTGAGGCTGGTGGACCCTGGCTCAGCTCAGTAGAGGGAGCGCCCCAGGCCCTGTGGAGTGAAGGATGGGACCCTCGTGGGGACCGCAGGGCTCCACACCCCAGAACGGCGGCCACGCGGACCCCGCCCCTGACGTCGGCCTGGGAGCCTCCGGGCAGGTCTAAAGACTGAGGGGCTCCCTCAGTGCGAACGCGGACGGACGGACAGACGCGGGAGGCCCAGGGAGGAGGGGGCCTTGTCCTGAGGGGCTGGCCGCAGGTCAGCAGAGGGAGGATTTCCAGGGCACGGGAGGAGTCAGGGCGAGGACCGTCCTCCCCGTCGCAAGGGCACCTCAGAACCCCTCCCCTGTTGTCAGCCGCTTCCTTCTGGCCACACACGGAGGAGGGAGGGCTGCTGTCTGAGAGGGGAGGTGCAGGCCAGCAGAAGGCGCGTCCTAAGCACTCCCAAGAGTCAGCCCAAGCCCTTGAGTGAGGGCCAGTGGGACCGCCAGCCGCAGGGCCTCGCCCTGTCTGCCGCACGCTGCAGGCCTGGTAAAACTCTGCCACGTGCGGCCACGTGGTCACCCTCACCGCCTCCGAATGAGACTCAAGGAGGTGCCGGCACTGGTGCGAGCAGATGGCCCTCGGGGCAAGAGAGGAGCTCCAGGCTGCACCGGCCGTCCAGGGAGGACCCCGAGTGAGGACTGAGGGAGTCACCCACCCCGAAGAGAAGGGACAAGAGAGAATATGGCCCGTCCCCTCCTGTCAACCCTTAGACTCCCAAGAAAGGACTGTCAGGCTGAGACTGCCCGTAATTTCCTCTGCCAGGTTCAGGCTGAGACTGCCCGTAATTTCCTCTGCCAGGTCCGAGGGAGGTTAGAGCTTTGTTCTGAAGGGGCAGCCACCAGGCAGCAGAAGGGAGGGTCCCAGGACCCTTCGGTGGTGGGCTGAACGCTCCCTCCTTTCCTCCTCCTGGGTGTCGTGGAAGATGGTGGTGTCAACTTCAGAGCAGCAGAGGGGAGGGGGTGGGGGTCTTGGCAACAACTGTCATCCTGACTCTGAATGGAAACCGAGGGGACCTACCTCTCCTGCCAGCCCCCACTGTCACCCCTGTACCGCCCAGGCAGGGCTGGCTGGCTGTGCCCCAAGGCTCACTCTACCGTCCTCCACAGGGGTCTCAGGGGACAGGCTGAGCACGAGAACAGGAGCCCTGTGGGTCCTCGGGCAGTGCCCTCAAGGACCCTGCAGAGGCGGCCTTGGTTAAAGCCAGGGAGGAATCTCCCCGCTGAAGGTGCTCACAGCATCTCCTTGTCCCTCCCCCAGGTGCCCTCGTTGCCTGCCTTCCTGCGCACACTCCCGCCTGCTGGCCCTGACCTGTGTCATCATGCCTCGGCGCCGGAGGAACAAGCGCCATGGCCGCAAGAAACGCCACCAGGCCCGGGGGGAGACTCAGAGTCTCAAGGGTGCCCAGGCCACTGAGGAGGCGGCGGCGGCAGAAGAGATACAAGCGTCGCCGTCTTCCCCTGCTTCTGTTTCTCGGGATACTTCCCCGAGCTCCCCTGCTGCTGACACTCACCAGGAGCCTCAGGGAGCCCCAGCCACTACCTCTCGTGATGAAGGAGTTTCATGCCCAGGATCTGAAGAGGGTGCCCAGAGCCAAGATGAGAAAAGTGCAGGTACCTCCCAGGCAGCACCTTCCGTTCGCAGCAGTTGCAGAGATCCTCTGAGAAGGAAGTCCACAATGTTCGTGGAGATCCTGCTGGAGAAGTACATAACGAAGGAGCCCATCCTGCAGGCAGCATTGCTGAAGACTCTCAACAAGAAGTACAAGAAGCACTTCCCTCAGATCCTCAGCAGAGCCTCTAATATCATGGAGGCTGTCTTTGGCCTCGAGCTGAAGGAAGTCGACCCCAGCAGTCACTCCTATGCCCTCATCAGCAAGATGGTCCTCCCCAGTGATGCAAGTCCGAGGGATGAGTTCAGGATGCCCACGTCCGGCCTCCTGATGACTGTCCTGGGCGCGATCTTCATGAAGGGCAACCGTGCCACCGAAGAGGAGCTCTGGAAATTCCTCAATGCGTTGGGTTACCATGCTGGGAGGAGGCACTTGATCTTCGGGGATCCCGGGAGGCTCATCAGCAAAGATTTCGTGAAGCAGAAGTACCTGACGTACCGCCAGGTGCCCGGCAGCGATCCTCCGCGCTATGAGTTCCTGTGGGGCCCGAGAGCCCACGCTGAAACCAGCAAGATGAAAGTGCTGGAGTTTTTGGGCAAGATCATCGGTACCGTCCCCAGTGCCTTACCAGATCTCTATGAGGAGGCTCTGAAAGATGCGGAAGATAGAGCAAGAGTGAGAGCCACGGCCAGGGCTGCAGCTGTTGCTGAGGGCAGAGCCCCTTCCAAGGCCAAGGATCGCAGCTCCTCCCACATGTAGCGAGGGAGGCCGCGGGCAGTTAGCTCACTTTGTTTTGGAAGAAAGCAGTCAGGCTCCTAAATAGTGCAGAGTAGTAGGGGTGGAGGGAACAAAGTATAGATCTTATTTATCTTCCTGTTTTAAACTAGTAACTTCTATGTATTATTGATTGATTTAGGTTTTTTCAAATGTTTTTTTCTTCTAATAGTGTGTTTTCTTAAGAATAGGAATTCGTGAATGACCATTGCTTGCATATTTACTGCTGTTTAAAGAGTTCTAAAGTTACAGTTTTGGTATATGTAAAAGGAATTCACAAACCATCTATATTTTCTGTATGATCCAGAAGTAGAAAACATGGCACTGCAATAGACATTGTCATGGAAATGTGAAAGGCGACCACAAAATATTTAGGAACAAAAAATGGAGAAAACAGTAAAAGCCATTTAACTCGTGGTTTGCCTTATTTCGTTTAAACTTTCTTTTGGTAGAAATAAAAGATACTTTGACTGATTTAGCTCATTTGTGAGTATTTGTTTCTTTTGCCCTAGTGCACTGCATATTCTCTGCTACCTACTGGATTAAAAATAAACTCTGATGGGAGGGTGGTACTTTGGGGTTCATAATAATCATATCATAACTGCCATTCATCAAAAACCCAATATTGCTTAATGAGTATGCCGCTGCTTTACATGTAGTACATAACATTCCAACATTCACGCAGGATAGGATTTAGCAGACTCCCTTCACAGGTGAGTAACTTGCAGGTGTCTCAAGTTCACAAGACTGATTAAGTGACCTTGCTGGGTCTTGTCCCCTGGTCTGGAATAGTCTAGAGCCTACACTCTTCCACTCCTCCCAGCCTAAGCCAGACCTTACGTCTTTTAATTCATTTTTCTTCTCACCACTCCAAAATGTATCTCATGGGATAAAAGGGGCCCTGTTCCCAAAGCACTGTTTTGGAATACAGTAACAATAACGCTGCATAAGTGAATGGTATGAATAAAAAGAAAAATTTTCGGTGACAATGGGGTCTTCTACATATGCAATCTCAGATACCCTGAAAAGATCAGCATCTCCTCATTCACTCTTCAAGTTTCTCAGGGACATAAAAGCCTTGGTTTAAGAGCTGTGTCCTCAGGTCAGTGGAGGGAGGAGTCCCAGCCTCTGATAGTTACTCAAGGTGAGGACCTTAGAACAGAAGGGGGCCCCACAAAGTCTACCCTGCTTTCTCCCTTGTGTGGCCATGCGCAGAGCTGTCTGTCTGAAGGTACCCCTTCTTTTCCTCCGGGGCAAGGGTGGAGAGGTTCTCAGGGAGGTTGAGTTCCTTGGTCTTGTGGCAGCATCTCCAATTCTGCCCAAGTAGGAGATCCTAACAGGCCTTAATTTGCTTCAGGGTGAGGACACTGGGTGCTGATGAGTGGACTCCCCATAACAAAGGGGACCACACAGAGGCCCCCGGCAGGAGTAGCCAGGGAATAGGTCTCTTATCTCCCCTTCTGGTGTCTCAGGAAGGTGAAAGCCTTGGCCTGAGGCTGGCAGACAGACAGTAGGGAGGGTGGAGTCCCATATGCTACCTGAAGTCAAGGTAAGAAACCTGAGTTAGGACTGAGGGGCCACTGACTCCAGAAGAGTGGGGCCTTGTAAAGTCCTGCTCCTCAGAAGACCCCAACAGCTTTGGACAGATCTGGTTCATCCTGACTTCCAATTCAGAATTCCCAAGAAGGTAATGCCTTTGTGCTGAGGAGCACAGCTTCAGGGGAGTGGAGGCTGGAGTCCTGGGTCTGGTCAGGCATCACGATGAGGACCCTGAATGAGGAGCAAGAGGACCACTCACTCCAGAACAGAGGAGAATGCAGAGTCCCGCCCCTGAGGTCAGCCCCAGGAGGCCCAGGACAAAGCTTTCTGGCTGACCTGCCCCCTCTTTCCACTGGGGGTGGTCTCGGGGAGGCGAGGGCCTTGGTCTATGGGGAACAGCCTCACTCAGTAGAGACTGGAAATCTAGTGACTCTAAATGAGGATAAAGGGACTCCACCTAGAGCAGAGCCCTGCCACTGGATACCTCCCCTTGGCAAATCCAGGAATGTTGGCATGATGCGCCCCACGCCTTTCCTTTTAGAGCGTCTCAGGTAGATGAGGCACTTGGTCCCAGGGGCCAGCCTCAGGGGAGCACAGGGAGGAATTCCAGGTCATGCCAAGAGTCGAGCAGAGGACCATGAGGACTGAGGGAACCACCCAAGTCATAAAAGCGGGGACGCCACAGAATCCCTCCCTTACTGTCGGCCAGGAGTGACCACAGGCAGTCATGCCCACGTGAGGCAACCCTCACATCCTCCTAGGTGGTCTCGGGGAAGTAAAGGCTGTAGTATGAGAGCACAGGCCTCTCTAGGTCACGGGAAGAGCCAGCGTAAGGACTCCGAGTGAGGACCAAGGGGAACACAACCGAAAAGAGACAGGAACAAACGCATAGCCCCACCACCCTTTCGGCCCGGGGAAGCCCCAGGCAGGGGTAGTTCCATGTGTCACCCACTTGCCTCCGGCTCGGGAGGACTCAGGTCGGTAGAGGGGAGAGTCCCAGATCCTGACAGAGTGAGGACTATTGAGGTCACAAACCCCAGAAGAGCGGAGCCCGGGGAATCTTGCCCTCTGTGTTAGTCCTCAGAAGCCCCTCAGAAATAGCTGTGGCTGCACGTGGCCTACTCTGACTTCTGCTTCTGGGGACTCAGGGTGGTGAGGACTTTGCTCCGAGGCTGGTGACTCAGCACAGGGGAAATTTCCAGGTTGTGCTAGGAGTTGGGGTGAGGACCTAAGGCTGGAGTGGAGCATGAAAACCATAACAATGGGGGCAGCACATCATCTCTCCCCTGCTGTCAGTCCTGGGAGACGCCTGGAGAGATGTCAGGCCGAGCAGAGGCAACCCTTAACTCCTCCCAGGGTGACAGAGAAGTGGGGACGGTAATAGGTGAAGAGAGGGAGAAATGTAGGTCTTCCCAGGAGTCAAACTGAGGAAGAGCCTGAGTGAGGACCGGCGCGGCCAAGCATAACAAGGCCTGGATCTGCCGGCCCCGGTTTCCTGCCTTCAGAGACCACAGGTAGACGTGGGACATCAGGCTACCCTCACTTTCTTCTGTTGGCTCTCAGACAGCGGTGGGCCTTTCTATGAGCACATGTCCTCAGGTAAAGAGACAGGAGCCACAGGCCTTCCAGGAGTCAAACTGAGAACCCTGAGTGACGACTAAGGGGAACATGCCCCACCCGCTGAGCTGTGGGGACGACAAAGAGTCTAGCCTTGCCCCTGCTTTCAGCACTTGAAGGCTCAGGACAGGGCAGTCGGGCCGAGGCTCCTTTACATCAGGTCTAAGGGAGGTGAGACCCTTAGCCTGAAGGTAAAGCCATCAGAGGGCAGAAGGGTGGGTCCCAGGCCCTACGTGAAGCCAGCTGAGAGCACTGAATAGGGACTGAGGACCCAGTGATCCCAGGATAGAAAGGACTCCACAGAGCTGTCAGCACGGTGCTCCCCCTGTCAGGCCGGTGAGCTGGGCCACCACTCACTTCCTCCTCATGGGTCCCCGGGACCACTGAGGTGTCAACGGCAGAGCAACGGAGGGGAGGAAGCCCAGGCCCTGGCTGCCGTCCACCTAAAGATCCTGAAGATGAACTGAGCAGACTCCCCGCCCTAGGACACGGAAGGTCCCACTGGCAGCCCCTTCTGTCACCCCAGTGACACTCAGGTAGGCTGGCAGCCTGTAGCCCAAGGCTCACTGTACCGTCCTCCACAGGGGTCTCAGGGGACAGGCTGAGCAGGAGAACAGAAGCCCTGTGGGTCCTCGGGCAGTGCCCTCAAGGACCCTGCAGAGGCGGCCTTGGTTAAAGCCAGGGAGGAATCTCCCCGCTGAAGGTGCTCACAGCATCTCCTTGTCCCTCCCCCAGGTGCCCTCGTTGCCTGCCTTCCTGCCCACACTCCCGCCTGCTGGCCCTGACCTGTGTCATCATGCCTCGGGGCCGGAAGAGCAAGCGCCGTGCCCGCGAGAAACGCCACCAGGCCCGGGGGCAGACTCAGAGTCTCAAGGGTGCCCAGGCCACTGAGGCGGCGGCGGCGGCGGCAGAAGAGATGGAAGAGTCGCCCTCCTGCCCCGCTTCTGTTTCTCGGGGTACCGCCCCCGAGCTCCCCTGCTGCTGGCACTCGCCAGGAGCCTCCGGGAGCTCCAGCCACGAGCTCTCGTGATGCAGGGGTTTCATGCCCAGGATCTGAAGAGGGTGCCCAGAGCCAAGGTGAGGAGAGCAGGCCTGCCCCATCCTGGACGGTTCGCCTTTCCCTCCCCTACCTGGACACTGGTGGTTGCAGCATGCCCAGAGATCCTCCCTCTCGTGGTCAAGGACCACTGCTAGGTTTCCAGCCATACCAGGACCAAGCAAGACAAAACCGCCAGCACAGGTTGACGCAGGCGCACCAAGACCTACAAGGTGACTCAAGGTAACCCAGGGTTCATTACGCCTCACTTGTAATAACTTAGCATAGCGGCTTTTGCTTCCCCGCCCCACCCCATGGGTTCTGCTTGGGTGCTTATGGGTAAGTGCCTGCATACTAGCAGGAAAGTTATATAGCCTAAAGCTGTCGATCGATTTGTCAGTCAAATAACACAGGACACAGGGAGGGACCACCACTCTACAAAACACAGCCCTACCCCATCGCGGGGCTGCTTCTGGTTTCCAGACAGCCCGCTCTCCTGCTTTCTCGGGAGCGTACCTTTGCTCTGCTTAACTGAACTCTTGCTGCTTAAAACTGCTCTACGCCTCTCGACTGAACTCTTCCTCTTTGGGAGGGCAAGAGCCCAGGAAATCGCCATTCTGCCGGTGACAGTATGGATCGCATACTCATTACTTTTATCAGGTACAAGTTAAAGTTTTGATATTTCATAAAACAAATTTAGAAACCTTCCATTCCTTTTTGTGACCTAGAACAAGAAAACACAGCAATGGAAGAGGGATTTCCACGGAACTGTGAATAGACTCGGCAGTAAAATCATGTGGGTCAAGTAAAAAAAGGAAAAGAAAAAGCGTACATGGTGGTACATTTTTGGTTTCTTTTATTCTTTTAGTGCTTCTTTTTGTAAACCTGAAAGATGTTTTCTTAGATTATTCAAGATTGTGAGAGAAATTAAGCAATAATAAAGTAGACATCCTTATCGTTGCCACTCTTATTCCCAACCATTAATTGAGCAGCTACTCTTTGGAAGGCTCTGTGGCACAACTGGGGATGGGAAGAAAAAGAAGACTGAGCCACTGTCCATAGACCTTCGGAGCCTAGGAGCTGCTGCCACGTCAAGATGGTGAGACACACTCTGAGACCTAAATAAATGGCAAGTTACAACAAGGGGTGAGAAAGAGAGGAGGTTCCAGACGAGAGCAGTCAAGTGTAAATGCTCTGAAGCAAGGAAGTCTGGAGCTTTGGGACACTGCAGTTCCCTTCAGGAGGTGATTTTAAGTTAGGCGGGATGGTGGGCTAAATGAGGCCGAGTGAATTGTGGTGGGGGAGGGTGGGACCCTTAGATGGTGGGCCTCAGAGTTGACAGACTCAAGACTGGAATGGAAGCTTACCCTGAATTTTTACTTTGCGACTGTGGGTGAAACAGAGAGAATCTCCACCCGGGGCAGGAATAAAATGGCTTCCGTGTTCCTGTCCCAGTGCAGGTGAACACAGTGCACAAACTAGGTGTTTTAATCCCATCGCCTCCAGGGAGTTTCTGAGAAACAAGGATGATACTTCCTTGAAGTGAGATGTCAAGAAGCCACTGTGATAGCACTCTTTGCACTGGGGTCAAAGGGCCAGAGGCCACTCCCTTAAAGGGATGTTCTACTACTTACCTTAAGTGTAATCTGGGGAACTCCAAAGGAAGGCTACAATTTTTGGTGGTGGTGAAATTATAATGAAACTAGGGGTGGTTTGGATGAAAAGGCACCTGGGAGGGAAGCTGCTGGTCCTTGACGCAAATTCTACAACCTCTGAGTAGCATCCAGCTGGGAGAGGTCCCTCTACACTCAAATGACATATTTACAAATGGGGAAATTTTACATAGTTTTACTGTCTAAGCAGTTTTGTTCGTTCCAAAGGTGCTGCGTATCGTATTTTCTGACATCTCATGAGATTAAAGAAAAAAATCCCCAAGAGTTGGTATTATGGTCTGGGGTCATAGTTATCGTAGTAATAAATGCCATTCTTGAAAGACCATTGTTGCAAGTGCTTTACAAACATCACGTATATTACAACAGCTCTACAAGGTAGGGCTTATCAGACTCACTTTGCAGATGATGAACTTGCAATTTTCTCAAGTTCACAAGACTTGTGACAGAGCTGGGAATAGACCCTTGGTCTGAATTCGTCTAGAGGCCACACTGTTCCACTCTTCCCGGCCTGAGGCAGACCTAGTATCCTTTAATTCACTTGTCTCCTCACTACTTCAAACTGTATTTCAGGCAATTTAAAAAATAAAAAGCAAGCAAGCAAGCAAAAAACCCTGTAGCCAAAGGACTATAAACAGTCCTGATGAAGGAAGGTTAATACAAGAATAAACCGTAATTTGGGGATTGTCTGTGGGCTTCATTTATCTAGAGTCCTCCTGCCCCTCGCGCCAGGGTTCCTTGAAAGCTCACTGCCCTGGTCCCAGCACGTGTGTTCAGCTCCAGCACTTTCCCACGTTAGAGCTCCTTTCTCCTGAGACTTCCCCAGTGTGCCCTCAAGTCCAACTCTGGAATCTGTTAATGGTGTGTTGAGACTGGCCTCTGAATAAATACACCAATGAGTGAGCTTACCTAGGAGGTCAATATCCAAAGCCTCCCTCATAAGTTGGAGATGAGGACCTGAATAGACATTTCTACAAAGAGGGTATACCAGTGGCCAAACAGTACATGAAAAGATGCTCAATATCATTAGTCACTAGGGAAACGTATACAAAAAAGACAGAGTGGGATACCATTTCACTAGGTTGGTTATAAAAATGGAAAATAACAAGTGCTTGCGAGGATATGAAGAAATTGGATTCCTCATACATTGCTGGTAAGAATGTCAAATGGTTCAGCCTCTTTGGAAAACAGTTTGGTAGGTCCTCAAATTTAAACCAAGAATTACCGTATGACCCAGCAATTCCATTCCTAGGTATATAACCAAAATAACTTAAAAATTGTATTCAAACAAATCTCTGTACCCAAATATTCAAAGAAGCATTATTCATAAAAGACAAAAAATGCAAACAACGCAAAATTTCCATCACTGAATGAACGGACAAACACAATGTGGTATATTCTTACAATGGAATATTATTCAGTCATAAAACGGAATGAAGTACGGATAACTGAGAGACCATGGATGAACCTTGTAGACATTATGATAAATGATAAACGAAAGGAGTCAGAAACAAAAGGTCACATATTATATGACACCATTTACATGAATTGTCCAGGATAAGCAAATTCACAGAGACAGAAAGCAGATTGATGGTTGCCCGGGGCTAGGGAGAGGTATGAATGAGAAGTAACTTTTTGAAGGGTAAGAGGTTATGTAAGCAGATAGGATAGGCGGTCCCTGGAGAAAGAGAACCAGGCATGGCTTTCTTGACATAAGAGAAGCCATTTTTGGCCTAAGCCATTTTGTGATCTAAGCCATTTTAAGATCATTCTGTGAACCTGGAAACAATGTTTGCCCTTCAACACACCTCCATAATAATGATCTTAAGGGAATAAAAGAAAGCAGCGACAAAAGACTGTTATCAGACAGGAGTAGTAACAGAAGCAAAGGTAATAAATCAGTTGTTAAGTCTCCCAGTCTTTTCAAGGGTAAAGATATATATCAATGAGTTATATTTTTAATATTATATATAATACAATCAATAGATTGATTGATCCCACTATACATATAATATATATAACATATAGGTGTATGTATGTATGTAAAATCAACAGAATGATAGAATCAGATAGAATGAGAGAATTACCATTCTACAGCCCCTAATGGATTAGTGGATAAGGGTGAAGATCCTCACTACCTGTCAATACCACCAGGAAGCAGAAAACAGACACTGTGTATCTCCTAATGGAAGCACACAGCTTGGTCTCAGGGGTGAACTTGCCAATAAACAAACTGGTAAATCAATAAGCCTTAATCTGAACAAGCTGTTTCCTACAATTATGGAGGATCCTTGATGCTGAGTTCCAGGTATATTGGGTTCATTATTTTATTCTCTGTAAGTTGTATATGATTGTTTTTATTATAAATATCATGCCTTTAAACTTGAAAACCCAAGTAAAATGGAACAATTTTTAGCAAACTATAAATCACTAAAGTGAAAATGTAGTCCAAACCCAGAGCACCATCAAAATGTGCCAGGACAATCCAGGTTTGGAGCCCCCTCACACCAAATGATCAGGGAAAAACTAATCACCACCTTATTTGAATTCTTCCAAACCATACAAAAAGATAGAAAACGGATCAACCATTTTAATAGGGTAGCCCTCCTTGATACCAAGTCCAGATAAGAATGCCCCAATAAAAGGATACTCACACATAACCATGTGATTAAATGAAGAAATGGGCTATGACTAAGGAACACAAAGATATCATATTAGAAAATACTGACAGTTGGAAATCACTGCACTAACAGAGAAAGGAGAAAATGCATTTCTAAAGGGAAAGAATATTTGTCTCTACACTTCTATTCCCAAGCCTGTTGACACCAAATGTATGGGCTTTTTGTTTTGTTTTGCTCACACAAACCAATTCTCTACCACCAGCTGAGTATCCTACAATTCAATTCAATTCTGACAATACCTACCTGCAGTTAGCATCAGATCCCACAAGGTAAGGGCTCATTCCCACAGGATTGCCCCACACTTAATCCAAACCCAGGTCTCCCATAATTCTGACTGACTGGCTATAAATTGGGGGCTCCCACAACCCCCTCCCTGGGTTTGGTAATTTTCTAAAGTGGCTCAAAGAACTCAAGGGAACAGTGTACTTACTAGATTACTGGATTATTATAGAAGGATGTGACTCCCTAACAGCCAAACGGAAGAGATACTTAGAGTGAGGTGTGGGGAAGAGGTGTGGAGCTCTCATGCCCTCTCCAGCTGCATCACCCCCATAGCACCTACGTGCGTTCGGCAAACTGGAAGCTCTCCAGGCCATTTTGGTTAGGATTTGTATGCAGGCTTCATTACACAGGCATAATTAATTAAATCATTGGCCACTGGTTAATTAAGTCAATTTCCAGCCCTTCTTCCCTCAGAGGGTAGGACTGAAAGTTCCTAGCCCCTGATCACATGGTGGGTCCCCCAGGCAGCCCCCCACCCTTAGGGACTTTCCAAAAGTCACCTCATCAACATAAACTCAGGTGTGGTTGAAAGGGGCTTGTTACCAGTAACATGAAACACTCCTTTCACCTTTCTTGCTCTTTTCACTTAGGAAGCCCCAACAGTTTTAGCACCTCTGGGGACAAAGACCAAATATGTATTTCTTAGTATAAATCACAATTTAATTATATGCAGGGGTAAAGAAAGGGCCTTTGATAAAAAATTTTACACCAGTCCATGGTAATAACTTTTCGCAAACTCACATCAGTAGGAAATTTCTCTTTGTAAAATCTATATGTATTAAGCATACTTAAATGTGGAATGTTATCAGAATTCCCGATAAAATAAGAAACAAGACAGGGACAGATGGTACCACCTCTACTATTTGACAAGAATTTTCCTGCTCTGCCACGTGAACATCTTGGAAGTCATCACTCCCATATTCACAATGACAAAAAGCTGAACAAACTGAAAATCAACAATTCTTCTTAGATCCATCAGAGAATTGAAGTTACAGGGAAAACCAATGCTTCAAAACTGAAGATGCAGGGAAATACAGGGAATCACAGCTCACTGGGAGCAGAAAGTCCTGGATCCAGGAAGGAGGAGAAAAATTTACACTGTACTTGATGCAACCCTGGAAGCTATGTGTGACAGCTTCAGAGCCCAAAACTCCTAGGAGCCTAGTCTTAGGGGAGCCCACACACTTCTGTGAGTTTTACCTTCTGAGGTCCTAGCAGGTTCTCACGGTGAAGATCCAAGAAAAATCTCCTCATGCTTCTGGCATGAGGGGGACAAAAACCCTTTTGAAATACACCTAGGAAAAAGTAACCATTTTGAAACACAGGCCCAGATGTTTCTGTTCTGTGTACTTTCCTACACCAACTACCTTGGATGAAGGGAAGATCCTAACTCCAGCCCCCTCCAGACTTCCTATGTCACATAACAGGGGGGATAAAAGCTGAGAAGCATTTGTAAAGCAATAGCCCAGGGGCACAGAGCCACTAAAACACAGACAGCTAATCACAGGATTATAGAACACTTCCCGGACACCTTACCACTGCATCAACAAGGTTCCAATATAATACCAGAGGATTACTGCTGAAAGAACTGCAAGGCTTAGACCACTTATGAAGATGTTCCTAGGGAAAGCCAAAGACAACAAGAACACTCAAGGAAATTGAAATCTCAGGTGCCTACAGTAAGAGCAAACAGTAAACACGACATAACTCTTATGCAGATAAACACAAACTCTCATGCTAAAGGCCCTTTAAATCGGTTCCTATTATCCAATACATCAAGTCCAGCCTTCAACGAAAAATTACAAGATATGCTAAAAGGCAGAAAAGCACAGTCTGATTAAACAAAGCAAGTAAACTAACCACACTCAGATATAGGAGATAATTTGGAATATCAGACTAGGATTTTAGAATACTGATGATTCATACGCTAGGCCTCTAATGGAAAAAGTGAACAACATGCAAGAACAGTAGGTAATGTACGTAGATGGATGGAATCTGTAGGAAAGCATCAAAAGGAAGTGTGAGAAATCAAAAACATCGAAACTGACATGAAGAATGCCACTGATGGGCTCACCGGTAGACTGCACATGGCCAAGGAAAGAATCAGTGAAATTAAAGATATACGTTGGTAGAAACCCCTCAAACTAAAAAGCAAAGAGAAAACAAAATAATTTTTAAAAAAGAAAAGAGTAACCAAGGATTGTGGAACAATTACAAGAGATGTAACATATGCATAGTGGGAATAATCTGAGAAGAAACAGAGAAAGCAGCAGAATTTTCAAAGTAATAATGACTGAGAATTTCCCCAAATTAATGACAGACACTAAACCACAGATCTAGGAAGCTCGGAGAACACCAAGCAGGATAAAGAGGAAAAAAAATCTACACCTAGGCATATCATACTCAAACTGCAGAAAACCAAACAGAAAGAGAATTCTTGAGACGAGCTAGAGAAAAAAAGAACTTACTATCGAGGAACAAGGGTAACAATTACCAAAATTTCTCTTCAAAAAAATGCTATCAGGAAAAGACTACAGTTAAATTTTTAAAGCATTGAAATGAAAAAACCCAACAACAACAACAAAAACACTACCACCAACCTAGAATTCTGTAGCCAGGGGGAGAAAATCCCTCAACAGTAATGAGAAATAAAGACTTTCTCTGACAGACAAAAAAACTGATGGCAATTTGTCACACAGATCTACTTTGCAAGAAATGTTAAAAGAAGTTCTTCTGGGAAAAGGAAAATGATATAGGTCAGAAGCTTTGGCTGATGTAAAGAAAGGAAGAGAGTAACACAAGAAATAAATGAAGATTAAAAAAAGCCTTTTATTTTTATTATTTTCAACTGATCAAAAAAGATAACTATTTCTTCAAAATAATAATATAACAGCAATGCATCCAGTGATTATACATTATGGATAAGAAAAATAAATGGCAGAAATGGTATACTTGCACTGTTACGAGATACTTGCACTAACCATGAAGCAGGATGGGGTTATTTGAAAGAGGACTTGAATACGTTGCAAATGTATAACGCAAACGCTACAGAAACCACTAGAAATTTTATAAATGTATAACTGATATGCAAAAGAGGAGAGAAAATGGAATAACATGAAATCTTGAATTAAAACTAGAGAAGGCAGAAAAAGAGCACGAGATTGAAAAGGAAACAGAGTAAGCTCAAGGAGTAGAAAACAGTTACAAATATGATCAATGTTAATCCAACTATATCAATAATCACTTTTAATGTGAATGGTCTAAATATACCAATTAAAAGGTAGAGATTGATAAAAAAGAATGAAAACAAAAGAGATCTAACCCTATGCTGTTTACAAGAAACACACTTTAAATATAAAGACATGAAATGATTAAAAGTAAAGGGATGGATACAATAGCCAGGTCATGGAAGCAAGCTAAATGCCCACCGACAGATGAATGGATAAAGCAGGTGTGGTACATATATACAATGCAGTATTACTCAGCCATAAACAGGAATGAAATTGGGTCATTTGTAGAGACGTGGACAGACCTAGAGACTATCATGCAGAGTGAAGTAAGCCAGAAAGAGAAAAACAAATATTGTATATTAATGCATACATATGGAATCTAGAAAAATGGTACAGATGAACCAGTCTGCAAGGCGGAAATAGAGACACAGATGTAGAGAACAAACGTATGGACACCAAGGGGGGCAAAGCGGGGGTGGCATGAATGGGGAGATTGGGATAGACGTATATATACCAATATGTACAAAACAGATACCTAATAAGAACCTGCTGTGTAAAAAAAAAATAAAATAAAATTCAAAAAAAAAGTAAAGGGATGGAGAAAACTACCATGCTAATATGAGTGGGAAAAAAAACCCATCTGCTCTAGCTATATTATTTCAGACAAAGCAGTATTCACAACAAGAAAGTCAGGAATAAAGATGGGCATTACTTAATGATTAAGTGGCCAATTCTCAAAGAAATCATGGCAACCCTTAATGTGTATGCACCAAAAAATTCTGTTAAGATACACGAGGCAAACACTGATGAGACACATCTACTCTCATAGAAGGAGATGTCAACACATCTCTTTTCATAATTGACAAATCCAGTAGGCAGAAAATCAGTAAGATGCAGTTGAACTGAAAAGCAACATCAATTAACTAGATCTAAATGACATTCATAGAATACTTGACAAAAGCAGAAAGCACATTATCTTCAAGTCCACATGGAACATACACCAAGATAGATCACATTCTATGCCATAAAACACACATCATCAAACTTAAAAGAATATAAATGATACAAAGAATAATCTCATTCTGCGATGGAAATAAACTAGAAATTGATAACAAAAAAGTAGCAAGAAAATCAAGGGTATTTGGAGATTAAACAATATACTTCTAAATAACACATGGGCCAAAGAGAAAATCTAATGAGAAATTTTAAAATATGTTTAAGTAAATGGAAACAAAATTACAACTTATCAAAAGTTGTGTAATATAGCAAAACCAGTACTTAAAGGGACATGTATAGCACTGAATGTCTATACTAGAAAAATCTAAAATCAATAATTTAAGCTTCTACCTTAGTAAACTGGTGAAAGAAGAGAAAAAAAGCAGAGGAAAAAGAAATAATAAATCAAAGCAGAAATCAATGACACTGAAGAAAGGGGAAAAAAATAGTGAAAAGCAACAAACCCAGAAGCTGTTTCTTTGCACATATCCAAAAGAAAAAAAGAAAAAACAAGGTAACACTCTAACCAGGCTACTCAAGGAAAATAAAAAGAGAGAACACACCAATGAAATCGCTAATAGCAGAAATGAAAGAAGGGCCATCACTACTGATTCCACGGACATTAAAAGGACAATAAATGAATATTATAAACAACTCTATGCCTACAAATTTGAAAAGTTAAATCGACAAATTGCTTGAAGATACAATTTCCCAAAACTATACAAGGATAAATAGATAATCAGAATAGGTCTGTATCTATTAAAGAAATTTAATCTATAATTAATAAGCTTCCAGTAAAGACAGCACCAGGCCCAGATGATTCCACTGATGAATTCTAACAAAAAGTTAAGGAAGACATGAAAACAATTCTCTACAATCTCTTCCAGAAAACAGAAGCAGAGGGGACACTTCCTAATTCATTCTATGAGGCCAGCATCACTAATGACAAAACCAGAAAAAGAAATAAAAAAGAAAGGAGAATTGACCACCAATATCTCTCATGAACATAGATGCAAATTCCCCAACAAAGTATAAGCAAAACAAATCTAACAATGTATAAAAGGAATTATATACCACAACTAAGTGGACTTTATTTCAGGTGTGCAACATTTGAAAATCAGTAATGCTAACTCATCATATCACTAGGCTAAAGAAAATAATCACATGATCATATCAATAGGTGAAGAAAAGAATTTGATAAAATCCAATACCCATTCATCATAAAATTTCCCAGCAAACTAGAAGTAGAGAGGCATTGGCTCAGCTTCATATACTGAATAGAACATCTAAAAATAAAAATTAAAAAACAGGTAAAACATCCTACTTCATACTGAGAAGACAGATGCTCTCACACTAAGATCAGGAACGAGGCTAAGATATCCCTTCTCACCATGCCTATTCAACACTGGACTGGAAGTCCTAGCCAATGCAATAAGATAAGAGAAGGAAAAAAAAGACATACAGATTTGAGAGGAAAAAATAAACCTGTTTTTGCTCACAGATGACCTGTCTACGTAGGAAATCTCAAATAACCAACAACAAGAAAATTCCTGGTATCAGTAAGCCAAGGTTAATATACAACAGTCAATTGTTTTCCAATAAACAAATTGAACTTGCAATTGAGAAACCTAATGCCATTTACATTAGCACCAAAAAAAGATCGATTATAAATAATTCTTAGAAAAGTATAAGATTTATATGAGAAATACAAATGTCACTGAAAAAACTTAAAGAAGATCTAAATAGAGAAACAATCCATGTTCATGGATAGGAGGATGCAAGATTGTTGAGATATCAGTTACTCCCAACTTGATTTATATACTCAAAACAATTCTGCTCAAAACTCCAGCAAGGTATTTTGTAGATAGTAACAAACAATCTAGAGTTTATATAAAAAATGAAAAGATCCATAATAACCAACTCAAATCAATACCGAAGAATATCAAAGTCAGAGAACTGATATTACTGGATTTCAAAACGTACTTTAAAGCTACAATAATCAAGACCACATACTATTAGCAAAAGAAGAGACAAATAGACCAAGGCACAGAATAGAAAACCTAGAAACAGACCCCTCATATAGTCAACTGATCTTTAACAAAGGAGCAAAGGCAATTCAATAGAGAAAGGAGTCTTTTAACTCACAGTGCTGGGACAACTAGACATCCACATACAACAAAAAAGAATGTTGATACAGACTTTACATGTTGCAAAACAATTAACTCAAAATGGATCACAGACCTAAATGGAAAACTCAAAATTAAAAAAAATCCAGGGACTCCCCTCACGGTCCAGTGGTTAAGACTGCACTTCCACTGCAGGGGGCATGGGTTTCATCCCTGGTCAGGGAACTAAGATCCTGCCTGCCATGAGGAGTGGGAAAATAAACAAAAAAAAAGCAAACAAAACAGAAGGTAATATAGGAGAAAGTCTTGGGTTTGGCAACGAGATTTTAGACACAACACCAAAAGCACAATCCATGAAAGAGAAAAATGATAAGCTGAACTTCATTAAAATTAAAAACTTCTACTCTGTAAAAGGTACTATTAAGAGAATGAAAAGACAAGCCACAGACTGGGAAAAAAATAATTGTAAGACACATATCTGATAATAAACATGAATCAAAAATATACAATGAACTCTTAAAAAACTCCACAATAAGAGAACAGAAAAGTCAATTTAACAGTGGTTAAAAGAGATGAACAGACGCCTCACCAAAAATATACACAGATGGGAAGTAGCATACGAAAAGATGATCAACATCACGGGTCTTCACGGAATTTGGGATTAAAATAACAATGAGATACCTATCAATATGGCTAAAACAGAAACAAACACCAGACAATACCAAATGCTGGCAAGGATGGGGACCAATAGCAACTCTCATTCAGTGCTAAAGGGAATGCAAAGTGATAGAGACACACTGGAAACTGTCCGGAAGTTTCTTTTAAGCTAAATATAATCTTATCATATGATCTAGCAATTAAACGCCTAGGTATTTACTCAAAAGAGTTGAAAACTTATGTCCATCCAAAAGCCTTCAAACAAATGTTAATAGTACACTAATTCATAGCTGCCAGAAACTGAAATCAACCAAGATGACCTTCAGCAGATGAATGGGTACACAAACTGTGGTAGTCCACATGACGGAATGCTATTCAGCCATGAAAAGAAATGACATTTCAAACCACAAACAGATACAGAGAAACTTAAATGTATATTGATTAGCAAAAGGAACTAGTTTAAAAAGCCTACTTATTGAGTTATTTGTAGTGAGATGCATGGACCTAGAGTCTGTCATACAGAGTGAAGTAAGTCAGAAAGCGAAAAACAAATACCGTATGCTAACACATACATATGGAATGTAAGAAAAAAAAAATGGTCATGAAGAACCTAGGGGCAAGATGGACATAGACTTACTAGAGAATGGACTTGAGTATGTGGGGAGGGGGAATGGCAAGCTATGACAAAGTGAGAGAGTGGCATGGACATATATACACTACCAAATGTAAAACAGAGACCTAGTGGGAAGCAGCCACATAGCACAGGGAGATCAGCTCGGTGCTTTGTGACCACCTAGAGGGGTGGGATAGGGAGGGTGGGAGCGAGCAAGAGGGAAGAGATATGGGAGCATATGTATATGTATAACTGATTCACTTTGTTATAAAGAAGAAACTAACACACCATTGTAAAGCAATTATACTCTGATAAAGATGTTAAAAAATAGATAAAAAATAAAAATAGGGCTTCCCTGGTGGCGCAGTGGTTTATAGTCCACCTGCCGATGCAGGGGACATGGGGTTGTGCCCCGGTCCGGGAAGATCCCACATGCCGCGGAGCGGCTAGGCCTGTGAGCCATGGCCGCTGAGCCTGCACGTCCGGAGCCTGTGCTCCGCAACAGGAGAGGCCACAACAGTGAGAGGCCCCTGTACCACAAAAAGAAAAATAATAAAAATAAAAAATAAAATAAAGAACACAGCCATGTCCTCACCACTAATAGTTCCTTCTAATTAACGTATTTTTATACTTTTAAAAAATTTTGGTAATTCTACATAGATTAGATATTCAGCATTTTTTTCTTTTTTCACTTCAACATATGGCATTTTTCTCTGTTGTTATCAAAGCAACAACATACGTTGCTTTTAATTCTAGGAAACATTCCAGTAAATTTTCTTAACCACATTTCACTTTAAACAATTAGCTTGCCTTTTGTTATGCTAATTATGCCAAGATAAATATCTTTGTGTTTTTTCCAATTCACAGATAATCTCCTTAGCCTAAATTCTAGCAGTGAAATTACTAGCCAAAGTCATACAATCAGTGAATAGCAGGGCCTGGGCAAAGAGATGTGGTAGACTTCACAAGTGCTTATTGCTAAACTTTCAGGAATTTCCTAAGCCAGTTGTTACAGACATCATTAAAAATTAAATTTTGTAAATGTATTATTAAATAAATTTTAAATAAAACAAATATTCAAAATTCAAAAAAAGATGTACCATATACACACACACACACACACACACACACACACACACACACAATGGAATATTACTCAGCCATGAAAAGGAACAAAACTGAGGTATTTGTAGTTAGGTGGATAGACTGTCATACAGAGTGAAGTCACAAAGATAAAAACAAACAGCATATGCTAACACATATATATGGAATCTAAAAAAGAAAAAAGAAAATGGTCAGAAGAACCTAGGGGCAAGACGGGAATAAAGACGCAGACCTACTAGAGAATGGACTTGAGGATATGGGGAGGAGGACGGGTAAGCTGGGACAAAGTGAGAGAGTGGCATGGACATATATACACTACCAAACGTAAAATAGATAGCTAGTGGGAAGCAGCCGCATAGCACAGGGAGATCATCTTGGTGCTTTGTGACCACCTGGAGGGGTGGGATAGGGAGGGTGGGAGGGAGGGAGACGCAAGAGGGAAGAGATATGGGGATATATGTATATGTATAGCTGATTCACTTTGTTATAAAGCAGAAACTAACACACCATTGTAAAGCAATTATACTCCAATAAAGATGTTAAAAATAAATAAATAAAGGATTTGGAGTTAATAATCAACTGAGAAAAAGTACTTCATTGTATCTCAGAATATGATTAATACTTTTCTCTAAAACCCATTTTCTGTTTCCCCATTGCTTGATGTTAGATTTAATAAAGTACTAAACATACAGGAGATACTTAATGTGTCCCTTGAGAATGAGGCCCTAAAAAGGCCTGCATAAGAATTTTATTATTATATTTAGGCAAGCTTGGATGTGCCATCTATATTATTAGGCAAAATTCCTATGGTTCAGAATTGTATAATACCATGATGAAACCTCAATTTCAGGAGCTCACAGTAACAAATCTATTTTTCTTGCCTATGGGTTTGTGAGTAGGGTGCATTTCTTGACCAGGCATGGCTGAGCCAATTTAGACTCCAGGCTTCATATCAAGTTCATGTGTGTAACACGTGTCTTCAACATTCTGGGGTCAGAAACTACTTGTGAAATGTTCTTCTCATGTTCTCTCTCCAGCAAAATTGCAAGAGACCAAACCAACCTATCTGAGCACACTGAAACCTTTTGCTCATCTACCAGCTGATATTCCACTGTCCAAAGCAAGACACATGGCCTGACATCAATGCAGTGGGAAATAAACTCTGTTTCCTCTATTGGGAAGTACCACAAGGTAGGCGCATTGATTTATAATTCTATTACAAGAAAGGAGTGATGAGCTGGGAAACTTAATTGTAGCTACAAATGGGAAATTTTTATGTCAAAGCTGCAATAACCACAGTTATTAAATAACTGTTTCCTTATTAAATAACTTTGTTTCCAAAAATATTATTTCAAAATTTGTTTTTCGAGTGTTGTAGTGTAAGGGAAGTACCCAGAAGTGAGGTTAGAAAAGTTAAGTGTCAGATTGTGAAAGATCTTGAGTATCATGCCAAAAAATTGAGCCTTCGCCCCAAGGATAATGGGAAGCCACTGAAGCTACCTGTACTTTGTACTCAGAAATCTCAAAACACACCACCTCCTATATCCCGTAACAATACTGCCCCAGGAATACATCCCAACCACGTTTGTTTCGTCCTCCTTGCCCATACCTGGACCTGGTGGGGCTTTCAGTACACTGGGAAGATAGCAGTTACACAGCCAATTTTGCTGGTTTATTTTAATTAGTATTAAAATAATAAAATTCAAGAAAAATTATTTTGTTATTTGTATTTTAATTAATTTATGTGAATGATTTTCAATGATTTAATTAGAAGTTGAGTGGTAGAACTGAGGGAAAATGATGTTTTGAACGGTGTCTGCCCTATTTCTACTGAGATCTTGCCTCAGAGGATTTTTACTTTGTCTTTTTTTCCCTCCTTTTATCTGTTCCAACTTTGCCTGTCTTCATTCCCTTTCTCATCTCCCTACTGCCTGTTATATAAACAGGCCGATGTACATGACTCAGAAGGTCTCCAGGGCCCAACTACCAAGCATCCCACTGTTCCTGTCTACCTGAATGCTATAGCGATACGTGTGATAGAAAATATAAAGAATTGTATACCAAGCACATATGCCATACTCTCTATGCCAGTAATACTCCCTCTGTCTTCTCCTGATACCCTGACAAATGTAGTCTCTTTGCTTCCCTAAAGTTGTGATAAGGACATGGGTGAAAATCAACTTGCTGAGTTTAACCCTCATAAAACAGAATGCATTTTGATTGGCAGAGCAAAACTGGGAAGGTCCGACAATGTAAGCATCTATTCATTTTATACTTGAAAAGATTAGGAAAGCTTTGACCCTCTAACTACAGATATATTTCTTGAGTCCTTATTCAGTCATTCAACATACTAATTAAATGTCTACAATGTTCCAGGCATGGTAGTCCCAGGCTAAGACCTAAAAATTCTATTATGACCCCAGACAGACAGCTTTGTAGCTGTAGGACCAAACTAACTGGTATAGAAGGGTGGGGGGGAGGACTTCGAGACAAAAAGAGCAATGGTCTCTCAAATACTGGCCAAAAAAGCTTAAGGAGATCATTTTAGCTCTCTGATATTCTATTTTCTAGTGTATAAAATGGAGATAATGATATTTAGTCTCCCTTCCTACCAGGGAAAACTGTATCAATTGTCATTTATGTGCGAGCACAGAACAAATGCCTTATATCAATATTATTTTGAATTTTGAACAACAGAATGCCTTAGAGAGATCACTCTAATTTAAGGACTTTGATGTAATACCCATCACTATTTCTGTGTAACAGAAGACCACAAAATCTCAGTGCAACAGAACATGGCCATTCATCTTTATTCTCATAGGACTAGGGTCAGCTAGATTAGCTCTACTTCAAGCTGCAGGTTCACCAGAATGATTCTCTTATTGTACTGTTCCATGTATCTCTTATTGTACTGTGGCCAGTGGGCTACTAGGATGGCATGCTGTTTTCAGGGCAGTGGCAGAAGCATAGTAAAGATAAGGTGAAAACATAAGATGCTTCTTAAGGCTTACACTCAGAAGTAGTGCACTGTCATTTACACTCACATTCCATTGGTCAAAGACAATCGTGCGGCCAAACCCAACATCAGTGAGATGGAGAAATATATGTCCACAGTGGCAGGGAAAAGGGAGTAAATATTTTCTGTATAATCTAAATCATTCCAATTTTTCTTTTCTCTAGTTAAGACTTTTCTGAGAACAAGCTTGAGTAGGATGTATGCTGTGAACATTCCATTTTCCTGGTCAAGAACCACAATTTTCCTGCAGCATGTGTTTATTAACTAACCCAGCAGCCATTACTAACTCCTTTCTAGCTTGACATCTCCATTAGAGAAGCTGAAAAGCCCAATACTTCCTTCCACAGCTTCCTTTACCCCCAAGTGTAGGCATGAGGCCCAGTTCCGTCCAATGAAACAAAACAAAGTCTGACATAGACTTTTGGAAAAGCCTTTGATCCCTTTAAAAAGGGACAGGTATGAGATGAGAGCTGGCTGGCATCACCATTTCCATTTTCCCAACATGAATGTAGAAGTGATGCCTGGACCTATAGCAGCCATCTCATGACTATGACGTAGCAAGCATGAGAACAGAAAGCCAACATGATCAGGCCTGGTTCCCTGACAGCATCAATGGGCATGTCATCATGTAAGCAAAGTAAACCTTTATTTGTGAAAGTCACTTTTGTATTACTTTCAAGTGAATTCATCCTACACCGGCTCCCAATTGTCTACTAGATAAAATCCAAACTTCTGCCTGGCTTTCTATAGCCTTACTAACTTGGTCCACACCTGCCTACCCACTCTTTGCACATGTGCTCCCTCAACTCAAGCCAGACTGTTCTCCTCATACATCTCACTTCACATTTGCCAATTACAATCCATCCTTCAACACCAATTCCATATTCAACTTCCTCCATGAAGTTCAACTCACAGTGAACTCCTCCCTTTTCTGAAACCCACTATGCACTGATTTTCTAGCAAGAACCCAGCTTAGCTTTTGTGTTCTCAATATTACTTAGGTGACCGTTTCTTAACACATAAGAAGAGTGGGGGACTTCCCTTGTGGCACACTGCTTTAGACTCTGCACTCCCAAAGCAGGGGGCCCGGGTTAAATCCCTGGTCGGGGAGCTGGATCCCACATGCATGCCACAACTAAGGAGCCTGCCTGCCGCAGCTGGGGAGCCCATATGCTGCAACTAAAGGAGCCAGCAAGCCGCAACCAAGACCCAGTGCAACCAAATAAATTAAATATTAAAAAAAAAGAGGGAGCATTTCTTATGGATGGATGCCCATGGTTTCAAATGGTACAGGTCCTATAGCATGGCACAATGTACATGTATTATTACATATAGGACATAGTCTCCAATTTACAAACAGACTGGTGTCCAAGTAGGTTTTGGTTGGTCAGTTGTAAGTTAGGATATATTTTCCATAAAATATCCAATCTACTTACCTAGATATGCAAAGAGCATCTCCTCATCTTTCCTTTGCCCTAGGCCAGCCCTAAGCAATATTCACCTGTTTGTCCATTCATCCACCAATTAAATAATTATCAGGTACCTACATCGTGTAGCAACTTATTTTGATGAGCTATCTTAACACATCTATCTCCCTTCCCTCTCTACTGCTTTCTAGAACACCAGCTTTTTACTGCCATCCTAAACTGCAACTACGACTTCCTGTCTTCGGTGCTCCTACGTTGCCAAAGTGATCTACATCTCCTACCCTATAGAGCCTTTTTTTCCATACAGTGATCTTGGTTACACATTAGGAGAAAAGCACTCTAACTGCTCATTCACACCAGCTATGAATCACTGAGAGCCCCTTATGGGTCCCCTGTGCTCTGGCCTCTCTTGTTCACATAAAATAATCTTTCAATTCTGAAGAATTTCACTCCAGGTGCAAATCAAGAAAGTTCAGACAATGTGGAAGAAGTCATCAGGAAGCAGGTAAAATACCTCTACTCTGAACCCAGGGGCAAGTCAAACATCTATTATCCCTCCACTTCTGAACCTAAGATATCCTTTTAAAAAGGGTTTTCTTAGACTTCCCTCGTGGCACAGTGGTTAAGAATCTGCCTGCCAATGCAGGGGACACGAGTTCGTGTCCTGATCCGGGAAGACTCCACATGCCTCGGAGCAACAAAGCCAGTGCGCCACAGCTACTGAGCCTGCGCTCGAGAGCCCACGAGCCACAACTACTGAGCCCATGTGCCTAGAGCCCGTGCTCTGCAACAAAAGAAGCCACCACAATGAGAAGCCCACACACTACAATGAAGAGTAGCCCCCACTGGCCACAACTAGAGAAAGCCCACGCACAGCAACGAAGACCCAATGTAACCAAGAATAAATAAATAAATTTTTTAAAGGGTTTGCGTTAGGTATGGTTGACATACAATAACCTGCCCATATTTAAAGTGTACAAAGATAACGTCTGATGTGTAAATACTCATAAAATCATCAAGACTATGAACATTTCCATCACCTCGAAAAGTGTCCTGTTTCTTATGTAATTAACTGATCTGCTTTCAGCCACTAGAAATTAGTTTCCATTTATGTTTTTACATAATTGGAATCAAATAGTATAGATAGATGGAGATAGATTTTTTTGACTTCTTTCCTTCAGCAGTCATTTTGACATTCATTCACCATGTTCTTAAATGTATCAACAGCTCATTCCTGTATATTGCCGAGTACTATTATATGGACATTCCATATTTTTCTTATCCATTCACCTGTTGATGGATGTTTGGGTTTTTACCAGTTTTTAGTAGCAGCAAAGAAAATTGCTATGGATATTCATGTACAAGTCTTTGTGTGGACATATACTTTCATTTTTCTTAAATGTCTGGGAGTGGAATGGCTGAGTTATATGGGAACTTAAAATACCTTTGAAAACTGAAGACTTTCTCAATTTCTAATATATTAGCATCAGAGGACCTGTTAACAGATTCAGGGGTGAGAGGCATTTAAACATCATGTGTTTGTAACTAGGGAATTTCTTATGGCTGGGAAACAATTCACGAGGATCTCGCATCCCGGCATGGCCTCTGAGCAAAGGCACTAACAGCTTTTGTTCCACACTATCTTTTCAGGCATGTTTGTCTATCACAGAACCAGGACTCCAGTGAGGCTAACATAGCACCTAGGAGTCCAAGTTCAAAGAAACACTCGCTCTCAGGGTTGCGCAAGTGTAGGGTCAGCACTTGAGCGAGTACCTCCTTAATGTTATGCCACAGGCACCTCACTTGCCTCACCCTAGCCCTAGAACTATTTAGCAGGCAGCCTTAGAAGGTAAGAGATAGCGACTACCTCCTTGCTCTCTAGGATAATAAAGGTATTATCTCCCTTTGGGGCAAAGGCTGGGCAAGTTTGCTAACAGCTCCCTCTCAAAAAATGTTGCTTTGTTTGTTCAGGGCTCCTAACCTGGGATGCAAACCCACTGTGTGTGCAACATCTCCCCGGGCCCACTTCTGTGTCACTTCTATTGGACTTGGGGGAACTGGTAGAAACATGAAGCTCATACTGACAACTGTACCATGAGTAATGAAGTCCTTTGTCTCTGGCCACGGAGCCTGATATTTGCTTTGGCATCCATGAAACTATGGCAGGCTCACTTCTTAGGTTGCAAGCAGGGAAAAATCTTAAACCCTTCAGTTTTTGACACCTATTCCCACAGAGTGACACCAAATGCGTTATCTTGATCCTCAGCTAAGAGAGAACTTTTAGGGAGTACAAGCACCGGCTGAACGCTCCTGGGCAAGAATGACAGAATTTATCCTAACCCCTCTGTATACTCCATTATTTCACGCCATTTATTCTTTCAGCAAGCATTTAGTAAACTCTAAATGTATTCCAAACACTACTGAACAGTGATAGAAAATGAATATAACTTCTACCCTCCTGGATTCACAACCTAGTGGATTCACAACCTAGTGGAGATATCTGACAAGCAAACTAAAACTTATAATTTAAGGAGATTATTGCTGTAAGCAAGATGAATAGTCAGGGAAGGCTTCAGAGAAGATGAGGTTTGAGTTGAGGCTTCAAAGAACCATAGGCACTCACTGGATGGCAATTGGGTGGAGAGAACAGGCAAAGTCATTCATGTATGAAAAGAGAGTGTTAAGTTCAGGGAATGATAAGATTACTGTGGCTGAAAAAGAGGCTGCATGTTGAGGGGGAGGCCAAAAAGGAGGAGGGGCCATGGGAGAATGAGTGGGGTGCTGGGAAAGAAACGGAACAGATATATGAGAAGGGTCTGAAATGCCAAACTAAGGAATTGGGGCTTTCATTAAAATGGATGCTCCCAAGTTGGCTTTCACTTATTTGTTTTGCTTTGAAGTGAGGAAGTCAGGGGATTTATGTTTAACACATTGAATTATGACCGTTTGCATCTATAAGAATTTCCCCCGCTAGGTTTGAGCTTTTTGTGGGACTGAGGGACCCTATATCGTTCACCTTTGCCCTCCAATTCCACTCCATGAATAGAGCTGCCACTCAAAAAAGCTACTTGAACTCATCAATACATCTTAGCAAATGAGTTACTCAGCAAAAACTAACTTCCACTCTCAGATAATCCGTATGTATTATATGTCTCAAAATATCCCCTGTAAATAACTAAGACATATCATTTGTTCAAAAACATCTCAATTCTTCACTTATCACCCCAGGTTATATCTCACAATTTCTCTCATTTTCCGTGACGTTATTCATGAGACAGCACTTTTTTTTTAATTACTTTGTGCAGGATACTAATACAGTACTTACCTCTACTCAAATGAATTTCATATTCTTTTCATTAAATATACTTCTTTCAAATGTATACGGTGTCATGTATTACTCATTGACAGGTCTTGGCTTGTGTTACTGATTATATATAACTTTTTCCATGTATCATAAGTGGTCATTTAAATAGAAATAAAAATTATATTTAATTGAACTCATAGCTGGTGAATTATTTTCTCATTCCAAACATTTTCTGGCCACTTGTGTCTGTCAAATATTATAGATGAAAAATCTTTCATTAGGACACTTATAATAAGAAACTCATGTACCAATATTTTTTTTCTCAAAGTATTTTCTTGAATCTAAAAATTGCTATGTTAATAGACTATGGAAAACTCTGGAGTCAAAATATTTTCCTTATTTACAAAAGAAGTGAGATTATATGTAGGTATATGGTCCAAGGCAACATTACCAAACTCTAAATTCACTTAATTCTGCCCTTTTTCTTTCAGTTCAAAGTTCTTTGTTCAATGTACAATTATAGAGAAATTCTTCCTAGTCAAAATTGCTTTAAATGCATTATAGTTTTAAGGAATTCTTTATTTGATTATACATAGATACATAAATATATATTTTACATCTATGTATAACCAAATCACTTTGATGTACACTGGAAACTAACACATTGTAATAAATCAACTATATTTCAATTTAAAAAAAATTTTTTAAGCTTTTCAGTTTGGTATAGTTCCACTTATTTTTGCTTTTGTTTCCCTTGCCAGAGGCCACATACCCCCCAAAATATTGCTAAGACCAATGTCAAATAGCATACTGCCTATGTTTTCTTCTAGAAGCTTCATCCTTTCTTTTGAGTTTATTTCTGTCTGTCATGTGAGAAAGTAGTCCAGTTTGATTCTTTTGCATGTAGCTGTCCAATTTTCTCAACACCATTTACTGAAGAGGCTGTTTTTTCCCCATTGTATATTCTTTCCTTTATTATACATTAACTTCCCATATAAGTTGGTAATTAATGTTTATTTCTAAAGGGCAGTGTAGAGCTCAAATGACACAATGCAAGGAAAAGCCATTTATAAATTCAATCTAGTTTTCACTTTGCATTTTCTCCTAAGCATATGTATTTTCACCATGCCAAAATTATACTCATACATACCCTCGTTTAAACACACAAATGCAAAATCCTCTTGGCCCTCCAGCCTCAGTCACATCCATTAACTCCCCTTTCACTGAGCAACCATTACCATGAGTTCACTGTGAAGCATGTTTTGTGGGCATCTGACCACATTGATTGTACAGAGAGATCTACTTCTTTACCCTTTAACCGCAATTTGTTACTTCATTTTGTAAAGACAGAGCATTTTTTTTCTCTCCACAGAGATTTATGGAGTTTCCTATTTTATTCGTATAAATGGGCCTGAGATTAACATCCTTCTTTGGTCCCTCCTTGTGCACCGGTTTGAAGGCGTAGGGCATACACTTCGAAGTGGAACTTCTACGTCGTTAGGGTACAAGTATTTTATATTTGTAACTCATGCTGGCAAAAACCTTTCCAAGGTAGCTCTACCAATTCACACTCTCACCAGCAGTGTACCTCAGAGGACCCTTTTCCTCATAGCCTCAGTATTTTCACACTTAATAGTTTAGTCATTCTGATGAAGAAAGGACAGTTGATTAGTTAATAGTGAAGATGAATTTTTTTTTTTACATATTGGATTAAACACTTGAATTTCTCTGAATTCCCTCTGTACAGTGTTTGCTCATGTTTCTATTACATTTTCTTCCTTTTATTGAGGTATAGTGGTTCTTAATGCATTTTGGATACTAATCCTTTGTTACGTAAGTTAAAAAGTATCTTCTCCCCATCTGTTGCTTGTGAACTTTGTGTGTAATAGCGTCCTTCGACTTACAAAAGTTTATGTTGATGTAGTTGAAATTATTCTTCTTCCATGCTTTGTGCTTTTAGTAAATTGTACTATTAAAAGTCTTCCACTCTCCGTGGTCATAAAGATATGATTCTACAATTGCTTGTGAATATTCTAAAGGTTAACTTAAACATTTAATTCAGCTGGATTTTTATGAACAATTTTATGAATTTTTATGAGGCAATCTATTTTTTCATATGAAAGTAATTTTCCCAGCGTGATCTATTGAATGACCCATCATTTCTCCTTTGATTTACCACATCACCTCCCTCATAGAAGAATTTTCCATTTCTTTCTAGATTCTATGATCTATTTGTCTCTTCCTGCACCAACAGTATGCTATGCTAATTACTACAGCTACACAATATGTCCTAATGTTTATTAAGTTCCTTTCACAAACATCTTTTCTGTTCATTTACTATCCTACAAGGATTTCACAATGTTTGGTTGAGTTCAATTAAAAAGCTCAGTGGGATTTTGGGTATTACAATGAATTCATAGATTAATCTGTGGAGAACTGACATCTTTAACAACAGTGAGTGTTCCAATTGAGTAATGTTGCTTGTACCTGCATTTATTTAGATTTTTAACTCCTTCAATAAAGTTTATTTTTCCTTAAAGATCTTCTATCTATTTTATTGCATTTGTAGTTCTACCAGGTTTGTATTCGTTATACCAAAAAGGATCTTTTTTCTTTCATTGCTTACTGCTGGTATATGAGTACAGTATTATTTTTTATACTGTTCTTATCTCAAGAAACTTACCTTAACTATTATTAGTTTTATAGTATGGGTTTATCCTCTTGGTTTTTTTTTATTAACAGCCTGCAAATACAGAGGGTCCCCGACTTATAATGGTTCAACTGTAGGTTAATCCGAGTGTTCTCAGCGCGTTTGCGGTAGGCTAGGCTAAGTTTCCATGTTCAGTAGGTTAGGTACATCACTGCATTTTCGACTTAACAGTATTATCAACCTAAGATAAACTTATCACGATGTAACCCCACTGTAAACCAAGAAATATCTGTAATCAAAGTTTGGGCTTCTCTTAAGTCCTTATACTTCTTTTTTCCCTGTTTTATTAAATTGTAAGACCCCCAGTACAATAGTAAGTAGGAAAAGTGGAGACATTCTCATCATGTCCCAATCCCAGCCTCAATGGGAATACTTCTTAAATGTCAGCATCAATTATGATGTTTGCTCATTTTGTTTCTATTTACGAGATTTTTGTCACTAATGACTTTTCAAATTTGTATCCTTTTTTGCCATTGACTGGGATAAATATATACACCTGTTTTCTTTTAATTTGCTAATGTAGTGAGTTCACTGATAGCTTCTATGTTGAAGATTCTAGCATTCCTGGTATAAATTCCCACTTGATTTTACAGCTTTGCTATTTATCCAATTTTTTTTTTTTAAGATGTTGGGGGTAGGAGTTTATTTATTTATTTTTGCTGTGTTGGGTCTTCGTCTCTGTGCGAGGGCTTTCTCTAGTTGTGGCAAGCGGTGGCCACTCTTCATCGTGGTGCGTGGGCCTCTCACTATCGCGGCCTCTCATTGCGGAGCACAGGCTCCAGACGTGCAGACTCAGTTGTGGCTCACGGGCCTCGTCGCTCCACGGCATGTGGGATCCTCCCAGACCAGGGCTCGAACCCGTGTCCCCTGCATTAGCAGGCAGATTCTCAACCACTGCGCCACCAGGGAAGCCCCTATTGGAGTTTTTTTTAATCAGTGTTCCTAAGTGATGTTGGCCTATGGTTTCTGGTTGACCCATTGGCTTTAGTTACAGTCATACAAAGCGAGTTTTATGTATTTTCCTTTAAATATATTCTACAGCAAATCCTGAAGAAACGAGTTGTCTGTTCTCTTAAATTTTGGTAAAACTTCACTCAACTCTCTAGTCTTTGAGTTTTCAGGGAGGTAAGTATTTTAAATCTGTTTTAATGACTTGCTATTGAAGCTTGCTACTTTTGAGTGAACATTGTGTATGTGTGTACATGTATGTACATACACAGGGTATATATGCTTATTTCTAGAAAATCCCTAATTGTCCAGGTTTAAGTTCATTGACCAATTTCTCTAAGTAATTTAGATTTCTGTTGTTGCTATGAGTTACGCCACGATTTTTCATTCCAAGTATTTCTTTTCTAATTTTCTAGATCACTCTTGCCTGAGATTTGCCTGTATCATTTTTTCTGAAGATTTAGCTTTTGGTTGTATACATCTAAAATGATTTTTTAAATTCCATTCTTTTCCTGTATTTACTTCCTCACTTTGGCTTTACTGTTTTTGTTTTACCAGTTTTCTAGAGTTGTATCTTAAAACTTATTTGTTTTAAGAGAAGACCATGAACTGAGACTTCCCTGGTGGTCCAACGGTTAAGAATCCACCTTCCAATGCAGGGGATGGTGGTTCCATCCCTGGTCAGGGAACTAAGATCCCACATGCCACGAGGCAACTAAGCCTGCATGCCACAACTGCTGAGCCCACATGCTGCAACTAAGACCTGATGCAGCCAAAAATAAAATTTTTTAAAAAATAAAACGTTATATAAAAAAATAAAGACCCTGAACCTCCCTCTTAAAATTTCTTTGGCTGTATTCTGTAAGTTATGGAATACAGGGCTTTTACTACCCTTCTAAATACTTGAGTTTAGAGGAGTAATGTTTATTGGAGTTAAAACCATCCTCACTTCTAATTGTTTTCAGATGTGTGAAGTTAAACTGCTATTTTATTTATTTTGAGCTGAAAAATGGCCTATTGGATATTAGTTTTAGGAGTTTGTTCAGACTTAAGATTTTAGCCTTGTCTATGGTCTGTTTCTTAAAGCATCCTATGTACACTCTGAAGAATGCATATTGTTAGGTACGAAACTGTCATGTTTTGAGGCTCTGTTGTAAAGTTTACTTATGTTTGTGACTGCTGCATTTCATGAATTAGTCCTATCATTTCTATATGTCCCCCTTTGTGCCTTTTAATGTTTTTGTTCCTGTAATCGTATTTTCTGATTAATCTAAGACAGTTTTCTTCGGGTTAATATTTTCCTGGTTTATCTTTTTTTTTTTTTTTTTTTTTGTGGTACGCGGGCCTCTCACTGCTGTGGCCTCTCCCGTTGCGGAGCACAGGCTCCGGACGCGCAGGCTCAGCGGCCATGGTTCACGGGCCCAGCCGCTCCGCGGCATGTGGGATCCTCCCGGACCGGGGCACGAACCCGCGTCCCCTGCATCGGCAGGCGGACTCTCAACCACTGCGCCACCAGGGAAGCCCTTCTTGGTTTATCTTAACCCCAAGCTTACCCTTATTTTTACATCTTCTCTTGTAAGCTGCATATAATTGGCTTCTATATTCTAGCCTAAGACTCTTAACTGAGGATCTTAGTCCACTTGCATTTTTGTGATCACTACATTTGAACTCAATTCTACCACCTTTTAATTTACTGCACTTTCCCTTTATTTCTATTTTCTTGCCTTCACTTTAACTGACACCATTTTTTCTTCATGTTTTTCTCCCTGTTACTAGCTAATAGCCATAGTCTCTTTAAGTGCTGACAAAGTTTTAAAAGGTACATACTTGAATTGGTTTTTCTACTGAATATTAAGTTAAACATTACCTATCTCTGTACCGCAAGGCAAGAAATCTGACCATACTTTTCCTCCAAATTCCACTGGAATACAAAGATTTACTGTTGTTTGTTGTCAATTATCTCTTTGTAGATAATGTCTTTCCCCCCTCTGGTAGCTTTTGTGCTTTTTTCATCTGAGACGTTTTGAAGTTTTATTCCAGTGGGTGTAGATATTTTTTAAAGTCCTGCTCAAAACTTGGAAAGAACTGTAACCTTCAGTTATTTCTTCAACTATTAGTCCCTATACCAGTTCTGCTTTGAAAAGCCTGTGATAGGTTAGAACCTATGTTCCATCTCTTTGTAACTATGCTGTATTTGGTCTATGATTACCTCCACACTGGTTACACAAGTCACACGAGATAGTTCTTACAGTGGCCTCCTCTGGGTGACTCAGTTTGGGGCTTATATTTGGCCTAATTCCAGGTTTTTTGGTCCGTAGATAAAATTAGTTTCAGAATTGCAAAAACATTTTTTCAAATACTTGAGGATTTTCATGGTTAAAGAAGGCATGTTTTATTCAACTAGCAAAAACTAAGAAACAATCTTAGATGCAGGCAGAGAACAGGGAATTTTCATTTATCAAAACTTATAAAATCTCTCCACCTGTCTCTGTCATAGAAAAAAGTTCACCTATAAATGCTTCAAATTATAAAGGCCCTCATTACATGAATACAAATTATTTTATGAAAAATGCATTTTGCTAATCCTCATCCATTCCTTTGGGGCCAATATCCTTCCAATCTGTCATCATGCATATCCTTATCTTAAAGGCAATCTCCTTGAACATGAGAATTAACACTTGCCAAATGTCCATGAAATCATGTCCTGAAAACACCCATCTCATAAAATAGTTGTAAGTGCTTTATTGTGTGTGATGTGTGTGTCACACTTTAAGAGAGCGAGACTTAACACAATCACAGTCACTTAAATACAGCAAAAGCCTTGAAACCAAGTTGACTTGCTTTCTTGAGCCAAACAAAATGGAGTCTTAGAGGGATTAACTTTACAACGTCAGAGTTCTAACGGTTACAACAGCTCATGTTTTTCTTCAAATTTAGTTCTTTTAATAAAAAAAGAAGGTTCTAACCACAGTTGGATGAGGTTAACTCACTCTTGGCCATATTAAGATGGGTCAGGGCTTCCCTGGTGGCACAGTGGTTGAGAGTCCACCTGCCGATGCAGGAAACATGGGTTCGTGACCCGGTCCGGGAAGATCCCACATGCCGTGGAGCGGCTGGGCCCGCGAACCATGGCCGCTGAGCCTGCGCATCCCGAGCCTGTGCTCCGCAACGGGAGAGGCCGCAACAGTGAGAGGCCCGCGTACCGCAAAGAAAAAAAAGATGGCTCAGTCTTGTAAAAGTTTATAGTTTGCAGTGTGCTTTCATATATATTAAAGCATGTAGTCTCCCCAGAAAGCCTGTATTGTTTTGCTGAGACTAAGTGAGGTTAAGTGATCTGTGCAGCCACACAACCAGTCAGTGGCTGTACCAAGTCTCCCATTTATGCCACTCAGCCCTAGGTTTTTGCCACCTAAGTCCCGCTCCTTAAGTCACCTCGGTGAGAAAAAAAATCACTGTAGCAAACAAGACCTGTAAGATTCACTTCTTGACTCCTTAGTTTACAGTTTACTACAAGATTTCACTACCACAAAAAATCTAGATTTTATTATAAGCATATCTAACCTGTATTTAAACAGACAAACTTTGGACCAAGATTTAAGAGATATTCCACCCCAATGAGATAACTTCGTTGAGCTATCAGCAACAATCACAACTCAGTTCTAGAAGATTTCCATCCTTTCAATAAAAATCTCTTGGCCATTTACATTTATTCCCTTCACTTCCCTCACCTCCTTGCCTAAGCAACTACTAGTCTACTTTCTGTCTATAGATTTACCTTTTCTGGACATTTCATATAAATAGAATTATATAATACGTTGCCTCTTGTGTCTAGCTTCTTTCACTTAGAATAATGTTTGACGTTTATCCATGTTTCAGCACGCATCAGTAGCTTGTTCCAGTTCACTGCTGAATAGTATGCCATTGTGTCAATTTACCTCATTTAACTAATCACCAGTGGGTGAACACTTGCGTTGCTTCCACTATTTCACAACCCATTTTTACTGCAGTTTGGTAGCATATGGTTCACATTCTATGTCGTCTTCTCTAAAACTCCAACTTCCTAAACAGCTGAGTATGCCTGTAGGACGTCAGATCTGATGCCTCAGCTCCCTCTGCTATCTGTGACCCTCCTCACCCCCCAGTCCAATGGGGTATAACAAAGCCAGCTTTTAAGGACCAGAAAGGCCATAATATGACTATCACCTTGGTTTTTCATAATCAAGTATGAACAGGGTCATTTAAGGCATTTCTCTAACCTCTAAAGCTGGGGTTATGATCACACAACTCAATTTTACTAAAAGGCATTGAATTGTGCACTTAAAATGGGTAAATTTTACAGTATATAAATGACCTCGATGAATTTAAAAATGAAGGTTAGGGACAGCAAATGACAAATCTAGGGTATAGAAACCTAAATAAGGTTCAAGATGTCAATCTGAACAGACACCCCCCTCCAAGGCCCACAGACAATCCTGAATGAGTCCATTAGGAGTTCATTAGTTGAAAGGTAATCTTGCTGGCATAAACCCAGTATCTGCTGAGCTCTGGACACTCACATGCCAAGCTTCAGTCTCTCCCACATTGGCCAAATCCACACAACTGGAGTAAAAGGGCAACAGCATACAAGGTGAAGAGAATAAGCTTTGAACTCTATCAGAACTACTTTCAAGTTTTGCATTTGCTACTTTTTAAGCAAAATAAGTTACCCAAAGTTTAGGGCAGATTTAACTAGTGAATAAGTTACATTTGAATTTCAGATAAATAATTTGTATGTATCTGTCACACGCAGTATTTGAGGCATACTTATACTGGCACACACTTGACACATTCTTACCGAAAATTTATTGAAGTTGTTTGTTGTTTATCTGAAATGTAAATATAACCAGGTATCCTGTATTTTATCTAGCAACACTGAAATTTACATATCCCCTTAGTAATACGAGATTATTAATAAAGCAAATTATAGGAATGTGAGGTTAAATACATTAGCAAGTGACCTCCAAGAATGAGCTTGTCATATAATGGTGCCTCTGCTTCACTACCTCTTTAGATGTTCAATCATCCTCTGAGTGTGGAGGCTCATCCTGAACAACAGCTGGCTTTGATGGGGTGTAAACAAATCATTCAAGTCTCGGTAACCTCATCTCCTAATAGATGAAGTCCTGTAACCCTACCACAAACCACCGGTATACAACAGCTAGTCATTCATGATAGACTAAGTCCTAGGCATTTCACAATAGGTAGTTCCTGTCAAGACAGAGGATCTAGTCTGGTATGGGGGCGGAAAAGTACTTAGAAACATGGAACATGAATTAGACAGGTAAACACAAGGGTCACAGCATAGAGAAATCAAGGAAGCAGTCTTTAGATACTGAGTACAGTTCTAAAACCAGAACACTCCCCCTGGAGTCTTCGATGCCACCTCCATTTATACTTCCACTGTTCTGTAATCACTTCCCTTCATGGTGACACCAGGCCAAGTCAAACCCACATATGCCAGGTTTTAGACGCTATAATTGAACCATCGCTCCCAGCCTGTGGAGTAGCAACAATGCAAGGCTATATTCATTCACCTGCCCTGACAGTAACAGCTTCACTCAAGGCATCAGATCATTCAATACATTTTTTTAACTTTCTGATTCTAAGAGCAACAAAAAGTGTAGTCAACATAGATGACAAGACAGAGGACCCCAAGCCTATTACCCAGTAACAACTTACGAGAAAAAGAAAAAAATGCTCCATGTGTTTTTGTTTTTTTTTCTTTTGCAGTACGCGAGCCTCTCACTGTTGTGGCCTCTCCCGTTGCGGAGCACAGGCTCCGGACGCGCAGGCTCAGCGGCCATGGCTCACGGGCCCAGCCGCTCCGCAGCATGTGGGATCCTCCCGGACCGGGGCACGAACCCGTGTCCCCTGCATCGGCAGGCGGACTCTCAACCACTGCACTACCAGAGAAGCCCATCCATGTGTTTTTATAAAGCTAGGATCATACTCTACTCTTCTATCTTCCTTTTTTGCAATAACATTATTTTCCCCAAATATTTTCAAAATATGATCCTTAATGAGTACCCAGTGCTCCATAGAATACTAGAGTAACTGTTCTATTTGTTCGTTGCTCATTTCGTATTATCTATAATAAAATTAGTTATGTACTACTTTTATTGGCATTAACATAATTTTCCTTGTGACAAGTTCCTGGAAAGGGAGTAGATAGGATAACTGCCAGATTTCTTTCTAGGTAAGTTTTACTAATTTATATTCCCATTAGTCCTCAGGATACACAGGAGGCCTACTTTTCTACGTCCTCCATCTCCCAGCCATAAGACTTCTTCAAATTTTAAGGGGAAAATCGTTTATGGTTATTTTGAAACCGTAAGATAATTGATTTCTCTTTACACCCGGCCCCAGAATAGTCTTGGTCTTCACAGACGAGCTGAGAGGAGGAACCACAGGAGGGACCACTATGACTTTAATAAAAGTATGAGGCAAATAGTCTGCTCTGCATCATCTGGTGGCCTATAGAGCTCTGTGAACAAACAAAACTTACCTAACACTTATTACTGGACTTACTCTCTGGAGTCGAAAGTAGACATATAGTCAGGAGTCTGAGAGTAAGGCCAAGTGTGTGCTCAGATACTGGAGCTCCAAGAATCTATCACCAGATGGCCCATTCACACTGGGCTCTGTCCACTGGAGGATGGGCTACGGTAAACAAGAAGCATGGAGCTCAGAGAGGTTAAAGCCTAAGAGGTTTAGTGAATGAAAGGAGTCCAAATCCATAGTTTGGTCGGAGAAGAAACTAGCTTGAGGTGGAGCATTTTGGGGGTTTTGTCTGAGGAGCCAAGCAGCAGGCGTATTTCAGTCTCCAACTAATTCACTGTATATGACCAGCCAGCTACAGACAGACGTAGATTTGTTTGAAGGGCAAGATAAAGAACTTTCTAGAATGACAAGGAACAGGTGATTTTAGTTAGTGAAGACTTGTTTAAAAAGTCCTTAGAACCAAAATAATTTTAAGACATGAATGGTAGGTCCTAACAGTTAGAGGAGGACTTGGAACAGGATAAAGTAAGCCTTCTTTAGAAAGTAGTATCAACTACTTAGATGATGTCTGAACTTTTGGAATAAGTGGACTTCAATACCAAAACACAGGGATACAGTAGCTCAGAAGTCTAAGGAAGACAGTAAATGCTGCAAAATGCCGTATGGTTGATTCAGGATGCCTTTGGGAAGGGTATAGCTATCACATGTAGTTACCTAGTATTCTCTAGCAAGGCTGGCTCAAGGCGACCGAAGTCTTTCAAGATCAGATAGGCAATCCTGTAGATCCCCCAGCACCCAGTTACGTGGCATCAAGACAGTCAGAACATACAGATCCTGGTGGCCTTAGCCAGCTAGTGGTTCTACCTGGCAGAGAAGAGTTTTAAGTACATACTTTTCTAAACTTAGAGTCCTGGCCTCTCCCAGTCTCAAGTATTCAGTCCTTTTTTTTTAATGGGGATTTTATTTTTAAAACTTCTCTACAAAAAAAGAAAAAAAAAATACAGACCATAAGAACAGATTCTGATCATTAAAAACTTTTAGAGTTGTAAAAAGTATTATCACTTGGCCACTGATTTAATAAATGTATAATATGACCCACTTATGCTGACATTTGTGGGTTTTGGGTGTTAGAGTCCTTAAGGATAAGTAAGGAAGTGTTCAAATCTTGAGCTAGTAACTTGTGAAGAGTTACTGGGCTTTAACGTGTCTCTGCTGCGTACTCCGGAGATTTCCATATTATTTAACAGCCTTTACACACAAATGTGAAAATATTTAATCTTCTTCCCTTTTCAGGCTACAGGGCCCCAGAGCAGCACAGACAATGCAACAGGAGTAAAGAGAGCAACTTTTGCTTTTTAATGTATCTTTCATCCAGTTGAAGTTTGTATTTTGCTTTCTCTTTACCCCTTACCTCCCTTTTAAGTGTTTTGGAAGAATGAGTCAACATGATCTCTGGAGAAAAGTAGCAGCTGGCTAGAATTTAGACACAGCAATTCACTAGATTTACTCATTGTTATTCAACCGCTGGTGTTCACTCTTCACTCTTCACTTTCCTATGCTTAAATTAGTGTCATAGATTTGTATTAATACCATATGCCATCAGTATCCATGGGTTAAATTATTTCATTTTAATGTGACTATTCGCAGAAAAAGCGGAGTGAAAGAGTACCCAATATAGAATATACATATCTAGATCCATTTCTGCACAAAGCTTGGAGCAGAACCCTCAGTTCTATTTTAATGTTCATTAAAATATCTGTTGTTGAATCACTATCTGTTGCTTAAAACGTAAGTAAAGCCAAGCTGGGGAATTGGATCAAAAGCCTCTGAAACAATAGAAATCCGTACTGATAAATGGTTATCAACAGCCAATAAACTCAATTGTTCATTCCTTGCTCAATTTGCCATAGTCTGGAAGTCAAAATAGGGCCTTTACAGGCCAAATTCAACCTAAAGAGGTATTTAAGACATTTGACAACTTTTCAAAATACTTATGTCACACTAGGGCATGGGGGAGGAATCTCCCTGTTTGGGCTTCTGAAAATCTGGCAGCTCCAGGCTACACTCTTACAGGCCACCAGTCTCCTGGGGCTCCTGACTGCTGTCCTGTCTAGACATAGCACATGCTCTCCCAATGACCAGAGTCATCACTCCTTCCCCACTTCCCTTATTTATGTATCACTTGCTCACCACTGTAGGTATTTGAACCACCTCCCCACTGTCCTGGGCAGACAGGGCCTCAGGCTTCCTGCTTCTTCCATACAAAGGGCCCCTTAGCCCTTAACAGCCCCTGACCAAGACAGTGAGGCTAAACGATACCTTAAGCCTGAGATTTACAAACCACCAGCAAACAGATCACCCTGCACCCCATCTCCTACCTGTCTGGCTGAGACAAGAAGTCTAACCCCCAGGCTTAGGATTAGACCCAGTATGTATGGAGAAAAAAAAGGGGCCAGAAAGGTGAGGAAACCAGTCCAAGGTCACACAGCTATTCAAAAAGCTGTGTTTGGCTAGGACCCAGGTTTTTTGCTTTGGGACTCTACTCAGGACCAAGAGGCAGTGAGGAATCTTCCCGAAGGATATTAGAACAGCTGCTGTGAGGATTCATGGCTTAGATTTAGGGAGAATATTTGCCCCACCATGGAATATTCTGTAGCCTTTAAACCCATCTCACCAGTGACATGTCACTGGTGTACAGCAGGCTCTACAAGGTGAAGAAGCCAGCTGGGAGGGGAAAAAAGTCTATGAGACTCAAGTTGAACATTTGTCACTTTCGTTTTTGTTTTCTACTCTGGTTTCCAACAAAGGGATTCAAGACTTGAGCAACAAATCAAGCAAATATCCGGTGGCTGGGTTGTCTAGCTTTCACCCAGCCCCCAGGATGTTACAAGGAGAGACTCCTAAGCTTGGGCATAAAGAAGCCTCTTTATTTTCCAAAGCTGCCTTAGCCAGAAAGGCATCCAAGCCATGAGGCCTTCGGAGTAAGGGATAAATCCACTCTAGGCTGACAGGAGGGTCACCTTGGCCATTTCTTCCTTTACATTAGGGAAGATAGGTTAAGGGAAAAGGAAAGGTGATCAATTTTGACTGACAGAGTGTCACTAAATGTGGGAGGATAATCGCACTACAGAAAATGATGTAATGGAAGCAGCCTACTGCTGTGTTACTCAAACTGGGCCCACGGTACTGAAACTGCGTCCACAGACCAACACAGTATCACCTGGGAGCTTGCTGGAAACGCAAATTTTCAGACTCTACTCCAGATCCACACAATCTGAGGATGGGGTCTTGGAGTTAAGTTCAACAAGCCCTTCAGATGATACTTATGCACAACTTGAATGAGAAGCACTAACCAAACATCTCAATAGCAGCCACAGTAAAGCACGTAGGACTCCAGGAGACCTGAAAGACCCCCATCTGGTCCCTGGGTGACATCTGGTCTTCTTCCATTGGCACAGGGTTCTGGTACTCACATAAGCAAGCCAAGTTCACCAGCAAAACAGATAGCATACAGAAAGAGCCTACTCATGAAAAAGGATGTTATACATCTAAGAATTATTTTAAAACACACACACACACACACACACACACAACACTTCAGTGTGCTTTCAGACTGAAACCTTCACCTGTAGGATCTTGGTTCAGAAAGGGATTAACAGTCCCTTTCAGTCCAGATGCGACTGAAATCTTGAGATTCTGTAACAGGTCCTTCCAAGGTTTAAGAGCAGGGATGAGACTCAACTTTGACTTTTAGCCTTAGTCCATCTCCCTCATCACCATGGCTCACGCTCACTGACTGCCTAAAGACCTGAGTTTATATGGTAGGCTGCACTTGAATTTATGTAAGTCTATAAGTAGCCATACTTACATAGGTACATACAATCATGAAAATCATACTCATTAATCGAACACAGGGAACTCCCATTAAAGTCCCTATTGTACTAGAAACACCTGAAGAATCTGAATTGCCATTATCTGCAGGGGTATCCAATTCTTCTATTTACAGAAGAGATTGAGGCCCACAGTAACATGCCTACTTACCAAAAGACACAGAACTCAACAGCAGCCTAAGTGTAGAATCCAGCCTTCCTGACTACCAGCGCCCCACACTTCTCAGTGACTTTTTTTAGTGCAGTCAATTCCCTTGAACCACTACAATCACCTTCTCCAATAAATCTAACTATAAGCAGCTGTGCTTTGAGCACACAGGCTCAATTCTGCCCAGATCCTGGCCAACCAAGCAGTACACTAGATACCCAATCCCCCAACCGATCCGGTCAGAATTAGCCTTGTTGCTCTAACCTTGGGAATTCAAAGAACCCGAACAGCCCTGAGGTCTATGTGCCTCTATTATAAAAAACATATTAGCAACTACCATTTAATTAAGCATCTACTATTTGAATCCCTCTATAAGACCCTTTACATGCAGTCTCATTTGACTAGGAGGACCATCTGAGGTTAGTTAAGTTAATTAAGGTCACACAACTAGGAATAGGCAGGCCTGTGATCCCGACTCAGGTTAGATTCTAGAACCCACCGTTCCTTCTACTGCCCTGCTTATGAAGAAGGGCCTTTCCGCCTGGGTCTCCAAGTTGATGTTCAAGTTTCTTCCCTTTGGGGCTGGAGCCCTCATCTTCAACTCAGGCAACCTTGACTGAGGCCCTGACATCATACGTGTCTTAACAGCCCTCTCCCTGCAAAGGCTGGACCTAACTTCTGGACTTTAAGTCACTGGCTGGAGTCCTGCTCCTAGAGGGATGGGCATCTGGCAATAAGGCCGGTCACTTATCACCGTCCAGACCACAGCTGCTGGCTCCATCTACTACACAAACCCTGGGGTAGAGTTAGTTCACCCAGCCTGATCCACTTTCAACACTTTGCCCGTGGTTACCTACTATGGGCGAGCATTACCTTAAGCACCTGAAATGCAGTGCTGTGGTACTCATTCACCCTGGACTTAGCCTGCCTCTCAACCACGACCACATAAGATCCTGACAAAAAGCCTGCTGAAAAGAGATCAGATTTGGTATTACCAGAGGTGGGGGTTTGGGGGAAGGGAGATTGAATGAGGGTGGCCAAAAGGTACCAACTTCCAGTTATAAGATAAATAAGTACTAGGGATGCAATGGACAATATCATAAATATAATTAACACTACCGTATGACAAAGTTTTTGAGAGTAAATCCTAAGAGTTCTCATCACAAGGAAAAATATTTATATATTCTATTTAAGTTTTTATCTATATGCGACGATGGATGAACGTTCATCAAACTTATTGTGGTAAGCATTTCATGATGTATATGTAAGTGAAATCATTATGCTGTACACCTTAAACTACAGTGCTGCATGTCAATCGTATCTCAATAAATCTGGAAAAAGCCTACTCAATAAGTATTTCTTTGGGAGGGGGACATAGTTGGAAAAGCCTTGCCAAAGAGATAGCTCAAGAAACAACAAATCTCAAACATACACAGCGAGTTCCTGGGTGCCTGCAGGATCATGGGTTGCTCATCATAGTTCATATTGTCAGAAGGAAACAACCAACACAGGTCTGTAGTAATTACATCAGTAGCCATAAGAAGTTGAAAAACTAATGACATAGCTAAGAGAGTGAGGCACGTTGAGTCAGGTGGTAGCAATTCATCCTATAGGAGCTATACCACAGATCAGTTCTTTCCTATGTGCATAGGAATCACCTGCGGCTCTTGTTAAAAATGTGGATTCTATCCCACTCCTGCGCATATATCCAGAAAAGATGAAAACTAATTCCAAAAGATACATGCACCCCAATGTTCACAGCAGAACCATTTTAATAGCCAAGGCATGGAAGCAACCTAAATGCCCATCAACAGACAACTGGTTTAAGAAGGAAGCATTACTCAGCCATAAAAAAAAAAGAAATATTGCCGTTTGCACCAACATGGATGGACGTAAAGATTATCATACTAAGTGAAGGCAGAACAGAGAAATACTATATATCATTTGTATGTGCAATCCAAAAAATACAAATTAATCTATAAACAAAACAGAAACAGACTCACAGACACAGAAAACAAACTTATGGTTACCAAAGGGGTAAGGGAGGAGAGGGAGGGAATAACTAAGAATATGGGATTAACGGATACAAACTACTATATGTAAGATAGATTAGCAACAAGGATTTACAGCATAGCACAGAGAACTATCTTCAATATCTTCTAATAACGTATAATGGAAAAGAACCTGAAAAATAAATACATATGTATAATTGAATCACTTTGCTGTACACCTGAAACGAACACAATATTGTAAATCAACCATATTTCAATAAAGTAAATGCGGATTCTAATTCAGTAGGTCTGAGGTAGTGCCTGACGCTCTGCATTTCTACCAAGTTCCTCTAACATGCGAACACAGCTGATCCTCAGACTGTGCTTTAAGTAGCGAGCCCACAGACCTCATTGACCCAAGTTTGAAACAGAGAAAAAATATTTTACTTCCTTTGATTTAAGTTATGTAAGTAGATGGCACTAGAACCTTACAGCCAAGTTGCATGACCTTATCATAAAAGTAATCATTTACACCGGAAAAAAAAACAAGCCAGCACTGAGTCTCAGGGTGTGAGGGGGAAGGAGGTTGAGGGGTTTGGAAACACATATAGAAATCCAAAGGGGAAAAAAATAAGCAACAATCACATCAAGAGCAACAAAGTCATTCACTTCAATAAATATTCAATGTTTAAAAAAGCAGAGAATAAGGTACCTGCTAAAGTAAGGCCCAGCTCACACTAAGGAATGCCAGATAAGAACTAACCAGGCCCGAGACACCGGCTCACTGGCACAGAGCAAGCAAATCCCAGAGTCTTAACAACGGGAAGAAATCAGTGCAGGCAAACCAACGCCAAGGTAAGCATAGGATCACAAATACAGATCTAGGCAAACCGACAGATGCCCGTAAGTGGGAAAGAAACTTAGCTTCTGATCTTCAGCTTCCAAAAGGAACCAAGCCAGGGAAATCCAAGTACCTTAGTTCCACGGGAAATAGTGCGTCCAGCAAGGAATCCAGGAAGGGATAAAGCCGGGGAGCTAGAACACTGAGCGAAGGCCCAAGCGTAGTCGCACCTCGAATCAGCCGTGAAGATACGCGGCTCTGAGCCAACGAAAGGCCTTTTATACTTCCCGAGGGCGGGGGCGGAATCAACGTGTGAGTTAAGTGGATACAGCTGTGAAAACTGTCAACTACTGCTAGGCCTGTTAGCAGAGCAGTGTCTCAAAGTGTGAGTCCCCTATCAGTATTATCAGCATCACCTGGGAGCCTGTTAAGAAACGTACATACTCAGCCCCACTCCAAAACTACCGAATAAGAAGCTCTGTGGGTGGAGCCCAGCAGTCTGTGTTTTAGCAAGCCCTCTAGGTGATTATGATGCACGCTTAAGTTTGGGAAGCATTATAGTAGAGTCTATGGAAAGCATAAGTGGAAAGACAGGGCCAGGTGTGACAAAGGAAAGTCATTATAAGCAGCGCTAATAATGGTGCTTTTATGAAGCTGAAGGCTAAAGCCAGTTTACAGGGGGGAGAAAACCCAGTAGAGAGAATGTGAAAGAATAATTAATAAAACCTGCTCAGAGATCAACAAAGTTGGGCAATGAAATTCAGTGGTAGAGTTTTATCAATGTTGAAGAATCATCCAACCATGTGTATAATACTCATATTTAACTCTGATTAACGACAGGCATTGTGTCAAGAGGGGTCAACTCATAATGTGTTGGAAAATTTGCTCTCGCTGTATTTTCAAGAGACTCACCTAAAAGAAGTGCTATCTGGTGCCAATGCTTGTGAAGGTATCTTCTGAGGGGGGTGAAAACAGACTTGCGAAAAACCAACATGGTGGTAATGTGAGCTATTTGACAAAAATATTGAGAAAGAATTTTGTTTTAAATAGGGACACAGGTGTCAGACATAAAACCAAAAACGTGGAGGTTTTTAATTATACTGATTCACAAAACATGTGTTGAACATCGACTCTATTCAGACACTAAGGATGCAAGACTGAATAAAATCTCTCTCTCAAAATATTGCAGTAGGGGGATCTCCCTGGCACTCCAGTGGTTAGTACTCCTCACTGCCACTGCAGGCGGCACGGGTTCGATCCCTGGTCAGGGAACTAAGATCCCCCATGCCGTGCAGCACGGAAAAGAAAAACAAATCACAAAATACTTGCAGTATGGTGATAAGGGCGGGGTGGAGGAGACAACAATAAATTAACCGTTGACAGAGCTGCAGTAGAGGTTCACCCAAGGAGCTGTGGGGGCATAGAGCTTCTCCAGAAAGCATCAGAGAACTCTTTTCAGAAGAGAGCATCGCTTAGTTTGACTCGGAAGAACAACAAACTGAAAGACCATCCTAGCAGAGGGAATGATGTGTGGGAATACGTGGAAGCTTGCACTGGGTGGGGGAGAGGACGCGAAGCTAGAGAACTGACCCTGGGTGCCATCCGGGTAATACTGGCAAGCCAGGGAGGACCAAGAAGGGACGTGCCCTTCAGAAACACCAGTCTCTCGCGGTCATACGGTGAGTGGATTCAAGAGAGGGCCAGAAAGGAGGCTGGCAAGATCAGTAAGGAAAAGACAGTCACAATTCAAGTGATGGACTAGGACATTAGAGCTCAGAAATGCAGAAATTATGCAGTTCAAAGGGATGATAAGGCCGAAGATATGACAAAGCTGAGACACACTGACGTGCCAGGATCAATTGGGGGATGGGCCCTAGTAATCTGTAACCGATATTAGCAACAAGTTGGCGATCAATTTCATTATTTTTATAAACTAGAGATGATTCAAGGCTATCCCTGCAATCATGTCAGTTTAACATTTCAGTCTGCTCTCTGGAGTGGGAGAAGAAGGGCTCAAGGGAGCCCACAGTAACTGCTGAACATCTTCTCTGAGCAACACATTTGAGCACACAGCAGTGACAGGATGGGAATGGGTGCCCTCCATCCTGGAGCTCACCAGATGCTGCTGGTGGGGGGGGCAGGTTATATACCTCACAGGCCAGGAATGGAGTTCGCATCACCGGCAGGCCACCTTACCTATGTTCCAGCACATCGCTGAGGGGAAGGAAAGGCAGGCAGGCCACAGCCGTCTTCTCTTCCCTCTGATCTCAAGGGGGAGAACTCTGGCAGACATCAAGGAAGGTTATCTTTAGGATCCAATAGACCAGGGTTCTGGCCATAGAGGCTTCCGTGAAAGGAACGACACAGGTAACCCTTTTCTTTCTCCTGGCGCTGAATCCCTTCCCCTTGGTGGAATTAGTATCGAGAGAGGGAAACTATGGGTGACTTCAGCTTAGGAGGGGAGTACCCTTACCTTGGAAGGCCAAGCAGGGCCAAGCAGGGGTTCTCAGGAAGGGATGTCAGCTTGGGGCTGGCCCTGCCCCGAGTCTCAGGGAAAAGTAAAGGTAGGGGGAGGATACAAAGAGATTTTTTGAGATTTCTGCAAATTCTGGACCAGCCCATCAGATAGGAAAGAAGATGGGCATTTGCTCAACACAGAAGTCTGGACCAGGGAATTCCCTGGTGGCCCAGTAGTTAGGACTCCACACTTTGTCTGCCGAGGGCCCAGGTTCAATCACTGGTGGAGGAACTAAGGTCCCACAAGCTGTGTGGCGTGGTCAAAAAAAAAAGTCTGAACCATAACAATGGAGGGAGCATATGGCTCAGGTTCCTTTGGTCATATCTCAGACCCTCCAGCACAGGACACAGACACTCCAATTCTGCTCCCACGGATATAACCGACACCAAGGAAGGTCTAGAGGAGGGGCCGTTTAATATTGAGGAATAAACAGTTCAAGTGTTCAAAAGGCCCTGGAGGGATTTACAATAAAATACTAAACAGCAGTTTTTCCTGTATGTCAGGATTTCAGGTGATTTTTCAACTTTCTTCTCTTCGATCATCGGAAACTTCTATAATGAGTATGATTTCCATTAGTAATAATTAAAATTATTTAAAATATTATTATCATGCTGGACAAAGAACCCAATGTTAAAAAATCGATACCATCCCACAAATATAGGATAGGTATATGAGTACATAAAAAAAAAGCAGATGTAAAGTGACGAATCTATGATAGGAAGTAAAGATTTTAGAATAACTGGTCATAATTGAAAATACTGTCCATTCTGTGGTTCAAAGATATGTAAAACCTACCCAAATGATACTAAAAAGATTACTATCCATAGCTGAGAATGTGTAAATATGTAAATGTAAATTCTCATATGTAAATTCTGATATGCTAGAATTCTGTTTCAACGCACTGAATTATGTTGGCGTCCTTAGGTGTAGGAGCTATAACAGAAAATCAGCACCTCAAAGACTAACAAAGGCGAGTTAAAAATGGGAGAGAATGAAATAGTAATGGTTAAATAAACTCTGGTCCATCCATACAATGGAATATTACTCCACAATAAAAAAAGATACTATCGACATATGCAATACCCTAAATGGATTTAAAGGGCATGATGCTTAATGAAAAAAGATTACATACTGTATGCTTTCATTTACATGATATTCTCAACAAGATAAAACTATAGAGATACAGAGCAGATTGGCAGTCGTCAGGCATGCAAATATAAAGGAGTAGCACAAGGGAGGTGCTCTGTGACGATGGAACAGATCTGCATCTTGATTGTGACGGTGGTTACATGGACCTACACATGGAATAATACTGAATACAATTACGCGTGCGTGCACACACACACACACAAATGAATGTGTGTAAAAACGGTGCAAACTGAAGATCTGTAGTCTATTTAACAGTGTTGTACTGACGTCAATTTCCTGGTTTCTCATTATACTCCAGCTGTGTAGTATGTCACCGATGGGGAAAGCTGAAGGAAGGATGCACGGGATTCTATACTACTTTTGCAACTTTCTGTGAGTCTATGATTATTTCAAGATGAAAAATTTTTAAAACATGTCTAAATTGGTAGACATGGACACATTTTCTCTCTCTTCTTTAGCAAATGGGAAATTTCTCATAAAATATTTCATATATTAAAGTAATAACGTATAAGGGTGACCACCATACTAAATTTAGTACTATAGCTTAAGAAATGCTCCTTTAAGAATTGGTATGTGATAGCCCAGGGAGATCAGCTCAGTGCTGTGTGACCACCTATAGGGGTGGGATAGGGAGGGTGGGAGGGAGACGCAAGAAGGAGGAGATATAGGGATATATGTATACACGTAGCTGATTCACTTTGTTATACAGCAGAAACTAACACACCATTGTAAAGCAATTATACTCCAATGAAGATGTTAAAAAATATATTAATTAATTAATTTTTAAAAAAAGAATTGGTATGTGAGAACAAAGATGAAAAGTAGGAACCTGATACAAAATGCACCCACTGAAGAAATGACCAAACACAAATGAAACTAAGTTAACTATATTTTTTAAAAATTAGGGCTTCCCTGGTGGCGCAGTGGTTGAGAGTCCGCCTGCCAATGCAGGGGACATGGGTTCGTGCCCCGGTCCGGGAAGATCCCACATGCTGCGGAGCGACTGGGCCCGTGAGCCATGGCTGCTGAGCCTGTGCGTCCGGAGCCTGTGCTCTGCAACGGGAGAGGCCACAACAGTGAGAGGCCTGCGTACCGCAAAAAAAAAAAAAAAAAAAAAAAAATTATATAGTATACCAATCCTTCCTATCTCCCACATTGTCCATGCATCAAATCCTTATAGCTGTGGTCTTATTTCTGTTTATAGAAACAAAGTATATATATCACTCTTCCTAGGAGAGGGTGGGTAACAATGAATACACATTTTTTAAAGAGGAAACTTGAGGTTGTAAAGAGAACAACGAATTCAAATGGATGTAATGTTTTTAAGTGCTTCATACTGAAAAAGAGACAGAAGCCCAAACTGACTAAAAAAGTCAGGTAAGGTAACACCCAGGCAAAAGGAGACCTGTGAAAGGATGTTCACTTCAACAGTGTTCACAACAGTGAAAACCTGGAAACAACATAAAGGTTCATTGATAGGAGGACAGATAACATACACTATGGTGTATGGTCCATAATGGCCCAGTACAGAGAAATTAGAAGTTTATATAAATCTTCATGAGCGTATGTCAAAACAAAGATAGTAAAATTGAAAAAAAAGCAATTTCCTTAAACTATATATACAGAATAATGTTAATACTTACCTTTTGCTATATGTGGTAAATTAAAAACCATACTCAGTAAAAAAAATTAAAAAATAAAGTGGATGGCAGAGCAGGAGTGGAGGGCTTCATTGTGAAACTGAGGACACATAAGCTGAAGGGATGCAGACCTGGACCCCCTGGCAGCATCTGGGAAAGAGGGAGCAGAGACGTGCTTAGAGGTCTGCCCGAGAACAAATGCTCAGGGCGGTTTCTGTGGGACCACAATGGGACCCTGAAGGAATCAGACAGGCAACAAGCCTTTGGATGGAGAATTTGCATATTAGCCTGCAATAAAGCAAAATGGAAATACCGATATCTTATTGAAATTCAAGTTCTACCTCAGAAGCAGCCCCCTACCCCAACGCTATACACAGTCTCCAGGTGTTTCTCACCTCGGCCCTTCTGCCAAGTCCTGGGAAGGGGAGGAGGGGTGGGTTGTTGGTGTCCTCTGGGGAAGTTCTGGAGAATCAGTATTCATGGGTCTGGTCCACCATTCTGATACAGTTTCACATTGCCCTTGGTTGACAATAGGTTCTGTTCCTAAACTTTAACCCCCAGTTTCTAAACATTATATGTCTATAAGAAGTACTGGCAGTAATTTTGAGGCTAGTTTAATTCCATATTAGTCCTTTATGAGGCCCTGATTCTTTCTTAATCTTGACAGAATCCATTGGTCTTTAGGCTGAACATAATCCAAAAGGCAACAACAGATGCATGAAGAGGAATGAGATATTTAAAAGGTATGATGGGAAAAAATAATAGCAGGAACATTTAGTTAGCACTTACTAGACTTCCAGTTCTAAGTGTTTTCACGTGTTAACTTAGTTAAGCATCATGACAACCCTGTGACGGAAGCACTATTATTATCACCATCCCCATTTTACAGATGAGGAAAATGGAAACACAGAAAGGTTAAGCAACTTCCCCTAAATCACATAATCATGAATGGAAAGCTTTAATTTAAACCCTGTCTCAATGGAAATGAAAAAGCAACAAAGAACTAGGAAATGGGGATTGTCTCCCAAAGGGATATTGTCTTCAATCAAGTATTTGTCTGTGTCCTAGCGCTCGTATTTCCTACTTAATCCCACATTTTGAATTCACAGGAGCACTTTTCAACAAAATGTTTTCTGCTCAGAAAACAACGTCAAAGAAAATGAGTGCAATAGGCCAAAAATATAGGTCAGGGGCAAGGTAACCAACATGAAAGGAGATATAAAATTGGATTTTCCCACTTTGAGTCATTCAGCTTCAAACAAGCCAGTCTCTTGAAATCAGATATCCCGTAACAGGTCCTATTCCACACTCCAGAAAGAAAACACAGAAAATGATTGAACCGCCACACATATCGTACAGTTGGGCCTCTGCGTCCACGGGTTCCACGTGTAGATTCAGAGTGCTCTATGCTCCGCCATTTGATACAAGGGACTTGAACATCTGCGGATTTTGGTATCTTCAGGACAAGGCGGGACGATCGTACTTATCCAGTGAAACGGTGTACTGTTGGCCCACAGCAGTGATTCTCAAATAAAGATTTGTATCAGGATCGCATAGAGAGCTGATGAAGGACACAGAGGCCCATTCTTGTTAAAGTGAGGCAGGGCCTGGGTCTTGGTATTTGACTAAGTTCCCGGTTGATTCTTACATCCACCAACGTTTGAGAACCACTGGTCTATAGGATTCTGGGTTCTGGTAACTGGTAGAAAAGAGTCTGGGACAGTAAAAGTGCTCTTTTAGCAGACATAAGCTTCATGCATCACAGCTCCACGCCACCCCTTCAGTGTGTGCGTTCACCATGGCTCTCATCAGCCCCACGTAACTGCAGTTTACTTGTCTTCACCTCCCAATGTAAGCTCTATCTTGCCGAGGGTTGTGTCTCCAGAATGGAGCCCAATGTCTACACATAATAATTACAAAACAAATTTTGTGGAATGAATCAATTGACGCAAATCTACCATCATTAAAATTACAGAATGGGAATATTGAAGATAGTATTGAATTGTCGGTAAACCTAACTCCAAAGAGCACAGAATTCAAGTATTTGAACAGTTTTGTAATGTATGCAGCCACTCCAGGGGTTATTTCCTTTCAGTCCCAAGGAACTGGTCGGATAACTAGTTAGTGATGCTGAATTCTAAGCCTATATTATCTCTTTCAGGGGGGAACCTAGGTACATATTAACCTCCTAGGGTTTCCTTAACTCCTCCCTAAAACATAGATTACTCTATTACGCACCCACCACATAAGGAGTATTTGAACTAATCAATCAATGACCTGGCCATTTTGTAAAATACCAAGTGCTTTCCAAATGTTTATTATATGGTCCTGGGTCTAATAAAAATGCTGCTCTGAGAATTTCTTTCATTGAATTAAATGTTGTTTAAATATAAAAGTGACCTTTTAATCATGAAACAAACGAACTGCCATCAATTGAACAAGAGTGATTTTTTTCACGACTTGAAATAATCCAGCCTAAAACATCAAATACAAAGAATGCAGGCAAAAATGGTACCACACTCACTCTGAAAATGGTTTCTACTGAACAACAGAGCAGATCCCAGCTCTCATGCCACACTGGCATTGCTGTCCGCCAATGGTGAGGCTGTGGAGGAGTGGTTTAAGGGCATGGGATTAGAAACAATGAGATCGAGCTTGCTTCAAGCTTGGAAAGTCACTGAACTAAATGCAGCTTCGATTTCTTCATCTCTAAAATGGGGGAAGTAATTGTATCTTCTTTAACGGGTTATCAGAGGAGATCATGCATGAAAAGTGTTGAGCTTAATGCCTTGCACAAAATAAGTGTTCAATAAATGCTGCACTGTTGTCACCGTCGTTCTTTCCATGTTGATTGATCGGTGTCTAGGGCTTGGATGATAATCAGTCTATCCCTATGCCTGTTAGTTCCTTCCTATCCTGTCACAACTCTATCTAAGTCAGTTCTATCCTACTGGCCTAGACACTTAGGGAAAGCTTTCTGTAAATGATAACACTTGAACTAGACCTTAAGAGATGAGCAAGATAGACTAAAGGGCCCCAGCTTTCACGCTCATCTATGGTCTAGTCAGCTGTGGCCAAGGAGAACTGGGGACACACGGAGCAGAACACGGCCACCTAGGTGAGTTTCCTTTGAGTGGGGACAGTGTCCCTCAAGGGATGTCTTAGAATGTCCTGACCTGTCCAGAATGCCCTGCTGAGGCAGCCTGACATTCTTACCCATCTTCAAGCTTACTGAGCTTTCCACACGTCCTTGGCACATTTGTGTGCTTGTGTGTGTAATGAACTAATAGAAAATTCTGGTAGCCAATCCCTTTATGTTTTACACAGACTTAAAGACTTTCCTTGGATCTGTAGCAGAGGAAACATTTCCATTTTCAGTACGGGCCTGCCATCTGTCCAAAGACTAGCTTCTAGAGCGCCACCTTCTCTCCATTGCTCTTTCTTTCCTATCACACGGGTATAATCTCAACAGAGTCTCCCACAGCACCACAGGCAATAATACCTGCTACTTGCTTGGTGCCTACTGGACGCCTGGCACTTTACATGTGATCCCTTGAGGTCTGGATAATTATCCCATTTTACAGATGAAGAAATCAAGGGCTCTGAGAGGTTAGGAAATTTTCAAGATCATAGGGCCTGGTAAAGCTGAGCTGGGGTTTGAACTGAGATCTGTTTGACACAGTAGCAAGGTCCTTTTCTCTCCCCAGTGCTTGTGGGTGGGGTTGGGAAAGGACGTTTTGCTTTGAGGTACGTTTAAAGCATTTTTTCAGCCGGCTGTGTGGTGCTCATGTCACTTTGTTTCACCACAGCCACAGAAGCAGAAATTGCTCTGGAACCTTCTGTCCCCGGGCTGGGCTTATATCCAGCTCCGAGCTACACTGGGAGAAGCAGTGCTTCTACTAAATTAATGTGCTCCAACACGAGTGCATCATTCCAGTCACCTGAGAATGGGAAGAGCCTTATCGAGAACTTGCTATTCATTTTAAGCCACTTTAATGCCCTCCAGTTTGATGCAAATTCATTTCATTAATAATTAACCGTACTTGGCAACGCTTTCTCTCAGTCTCAGTTCTCGGTCGGCATTCCACTTTGCTGAACCTGAGAGAAATCAGGGTCGAACCAAGGGAGAAAAGAAAATGAGAGCACCAGCATCTAGCATTAACCCACCCACCCTGACCCCCTATGGAAACAGCAAGGTAACTACTGAAGCAACAGATATTATTATTATTATCTGTGAGGCGGTCTGGATGATCCCTGTAGTTCATCTTCTTAATATTACATGTTTAATGAGCTCATCCATGCTTTGATAGTGTGGCTTTAAACCTTCCTTTTGGGTAGATATTATAGATCCGTGGTTTCCAGCCTTGGCTAGGAATCAGAATCACCTCTAGAGCTTAAAAAATGCACATACAATCTACTAGAGCTGAACACCCGCATACTGTATGACCCAGCTATTCCACTCTTAGGCATATGCCCAACAAAAATACACACGTATGTGCGCTAAAATATGTATTAGGATGCTCAGAGCTGCACACAGTAGCCCCAAACTGGAAGCCACCCAAATGCCCATCAACAATAGCAGGGAAAATACCATCTCAGACGAAAAAATAATTTACAGCCTGTGAATGAATGAGATATTGGGCTGGCCAGAAAGTTCGTTCGGGTCTTTCCATAACATCTTAAGGAACAACTACACACAACAACATAGAGGAATCTCACATACCTAATATTGAGGATAAAAGCCAGATACAAGGAGCATGTACTGTATGACTTTATCTGAATAAACAACAAAAACACGCAAAACTGATCTACAGTGTTAGAAGTCAAGATGGTGATTTGAGTTGGGGGATTAGTGACTGGAAAGGGTTTCTGGGCATGTGGTTATGTTCTACTTCTTGTTCTGGGTGTTGCTGGTTACTCGGGTGTGTTCACTCTTGAAACCTTCAACCTGTACACTTATGTGTATGTGCCTTTCTGTGTATATATTACCCTCCAGTACAAAGTTTAAAATACATACACATATACTTACTGCTCCCAGCCCAGTAGCTTCCACACCCCCGAAACACACATACACACCCACTCACGTGCCCTGTGGAAACTAATTCAGCAGCCTTGGGGCTTTTATACCCTTTTTGTAAAGCTTCCCAGATAATCTGATACCATCAATGTCATCTCAGTATCCGAGTTTACAGCATTTGCAGTAAATTTTGGTGGGAAAACAATATAATTCCATTACCATCTGCATGATATTAAAATGTGGGAGCTGAAAAAAATCAAATCAATTTATTGAAGAAGAGCATAAACTGAGAACACTGTAAAGCTCATTTTCAGCTTAGAAAGGAGCCACGGAGGAACTCGAATGGTTTTGCTCTATGGGCCTAATGAACATGACATAGCCTTTCCTTTTTCCTAACAACAGTCACATAATAATAACAGTTAACACTTACACAAGGCATCGCTGTAAATGATTTACATAGATTTACTTATTTACAACTCATAGCATTATTTGAGGCAGGAATCATTATCTCAGTTTTACAAATCAGGAAACAGGCACAGAGAGGTTAAATAACTTGCACATGGCCACACAGCTAATAAGCCCCAGAATCGTAATTTGAATCCTAATAGTTTCATTTCAGAATCCATGCTCTTGACCACTTCACTATATTTCTGTATATTTTATGTTGTTTAGTATTTTGTTTCCATTTTAAATGGACTATATTTAATATATTTATAATAAGTGGCAAACTATGTCCACTTGGATATTGGCATTGCTGCTAAAAATTATTGATACATGTGAGATGACTGAAATCAATAATACAGGTTTTACATCAATTCCTTCTTTGCAGTTTTATGGAGATGTTATTTACATATAACATATGTAGTTGAAGGTGTACTGTGTGATGATTTGATACACATATATAATGTGAAATGTTTACCACAGTAAGGTTAGCACCTCCATCAATCTCACATAATTACCATTTTATTGTGGTGATAACATTTAAGATCTACTCTTTTAATAATTTTCAAGAATACAAATAATACAGTATTATTAATTATAATCACCATATACTGTACATTAGAGCCCCAAAACTTATTCAACTTACAGTTGCAGTTTGTACCCTTTGACCGATATTTCCCCAACCCCCAAGTCCCTGGTAATCACCATTCTACTCTCAGTTTTTATGAATTCAGCTTTTTCAGATTCCATATATAGGTGAGAACACACAGTGTTTGTCTTTCTCTGTCTGACTTATTTCATTTAGCACAATGCCCTTAAGGTCCATCCACAGTGTCCCAAAAGGCAGGATTTCCTTCCTTTTCATGGCTGAATAATATTCCATTGTAAATATATACCACATTTTCTATATCCATTCATCCACTGATGGACAGTTAGGTTGTTTCCATGTCTTGACTACTGTGGCTAATGCTGCAATGAATATGGGGGTCCAGATAAATCTTCAAAATAGTGATTTCATTTCCTTCGAACATATACCCAGAAATGGGATTGCTGGATCATATGGTAGTTCTATTTTTAATTTTCTGAGGAGCCTCCATACTGTTTTCATAGCGGCTATACCAACTTATAGTCCCACCAACAGTGCACAAGGGTTTGCTTTTCTCCACATCCTTGCCAACACTTGTTGTCTCTTGACTTTTTGATAATAGCCATCCTAACATGTGAAGTGATATCTCATTGTGCTTTTGATTGGCATTTCCCTGATGATCAATGATGTTGAGCATCCTTTCATGTACCTGTTGGCCATCTGTATGTCTTCTTTGGAAAAATGTCTAGTCAAATCCTTTGCCCATTTTTTAATCAGACTGGGTTTTTTCACTATTGAGTTGCATGAGTTCCTTATATAATTTGGATATTAACCCCTTATCAGATAGATGGTTTGCAAATATTTTCTCCCATTCTGTAGACTGATTTTCATTTTGCTGACTGTTTCTTTTACTGTGCAGAAGCTTTTTAGTTTTATATAGTTCCACTTTACTTTTGCATTTATTGCTTGCGCTTCTGGTATCATTTCCCAAAAGATCATTTATAATAAGTGGCAAACTATGTCCACTTGGATATTGGCATTGCTGCTAAAAATTATTGATACATGTGAGATGACTGAAATCAATAATACAGGTTTTACATCAATTCCTTTTTTACATCAATTCCAAGACCAACGTCAAAGAGCTTTTCCCCTATGTTTTCTTCTAGTAGTCTTACATTAAGTCTTTAACCCACTTCTAGTTAATTGTTGTGAGTAGCATAAAAATAAGGATCCAATTTCACTATTTTGCATGTGAATATCCAGTTTTCCCAACACCACTTATTGAAGAAACTATCCTCTCCCCATCGTGTGTTCTTGGTGCCCTTGTCAAAAAACTGTACATCTGTGGGTTTATTTCTGCCTCTCTATTCTACTCCACTGGTCTATGTGCCTGGGTTTAGATAGTTTTATCATAATGTGTCTTGGAGAAGATCATTTTGGATTGAAAGTTTGGGGTCCCCTGTTAGCTTCATGAAACTGAATGTCCAAATCTCTCCCCATATTTGCAAAGTTCTTAGCCATTATTTTTTAAATAAGCTTTCTGCCACTTTATCCCTCTCTTCTACTTCTGGGACTCCAATAATGCATAGATTCTTTCTTTTAATAGTGTCCCTTAATTCACATAGGCTACTACCTTCACTCTTTTTCATTCATTTTTGCTTATCTGGTTAATGATTTCATATGATGTGTCTTCAAATTCACTAATTCTTTTCTCTGCTTGGTCGAGCTGCTCATGAATCTCTCCATTGAATTCTACAGTTCAGTTGCTATTTTCTCCAACACTAGAATTTCGGTTTGGTTATCTAATGGTTTCTACTTCTTTGTTCAACTTCTCATTTTGTTCATGCGTTGTTTTCCTAAAATCATTTGGTTATCTATCTGTGTCTTCTTGCAGTTCACTGAATTTCTTTAGGAGAATCATTCTGAATTCTTCGTCAGACAGTTCGTAGATCTCCATTTCTTAATTTCCTTAAAATAAAGAATTTCCTTTGGTGGGGTCATGGCTCCTTGATTTTTCATGATCCTTGTGGTCTTACACTGGTGTCTACAGCTTTGAGGAAGTAAACGACTCTTCCAATCTCTACAGACTGGATTGGCAGGCAAAGCCCTTCCCCCATCAGCCTGTCTAGAGATTCTGGGTGGGCCATCTGGTGGCTCTGGTGGGCATTCTTGCTGCTGGAGTCCTTGGGTAGGCAAGTCTGGTGCTTGAGTCAGTAGGTGGGCAGGCCTGGTACATGGGTATACAGGGACCAGCCTGACGACTGGGTCCATGGAACAGGCTTGGTGCTAGGCCTGCCCAGGAGCCTGGGTTCACAGGGGTGATTGGGAACCTGGGGAACTGCCCAGGGCCACAGGAGCTGGCTAGTGCTGGGATATTCCAGGAGCCTGGTGGCATGAGAGTTGCTCGGGCCCATGGCAACCAGCCAGTGCCAGAACCCAGCTGAGAGCCTGGCTTCGCAGGAATCCACCGGAAGCCTGGTAACACAGGGGTTATGTGGGAGCCTGCGTTTTCAACTGTCCTGTAACCGCCGGGAGCCTGGTGCCAAGGATGCTACCTGGGGCCACAGGAGCCACCTGGGGCTGCATTAGCTGCCAGAGGCTGCCAGAGCCAACATGCACCAAGGTGAGAAGGGGCCTGGTTTCCCAGGAGCCTGCCGGAAGCTTATATCGATCCTTCAGCTGTTGGGAGAGACAGGCAGGTCAACCATGAAGTGAAAATTCCCTGACCTCAAGGACATTCACGTAAGTGTAGTTATTCATTCATGAGCAAACACTGAGTCAGCGCCTCCTCTGTGGCAGGCACTGTGCTAGTGCGGTGGACCCAGTGGTGAGCACAGTCAAGGGCAACACTCAAGCCTCCCAACAACCTCCCCATCCAGCAGGTGGACTGTTCAGATAGCAGAGGAGTTCGTGTAAGTGATCACAGTGCCACGAAAGCATATAAAATAGGGAAGCATCCTAGTTCGAGAGGTCAGGGAAGCCTTCCCTGAAGAAGTGATGATAACATGAAATCTGAAGGATGAGTAGGAGCTGAAAGGGAAGGCGAGTGGGGCTGTAGAAAGAGCTTAATGTGCATGTGTAAATAACTGTAATGCAAATTAGAATGAACAAGTCCTGTAACAGACATACAAAAAAGCACAATAGAACCTTAGGGTCTTTTTCCTTTTTTATTAAATAAATCACCTGAAATTATCGTATTTCAAGCACGAACCTAGAAACGCTTGTATTAGATTTGGAGTTGCTCTCAAAAGCCTGGAACACAATGAGACCAAAACCCTGCAGGACAGGAATTTGAAATAGTACTTTCAAATCAGCCTATGCTGAAGGATTCAAGACATCAAAGTGAAAAAAGAAAATAATGGTGTTTACCTTTTCTGGGAGAAAACTAGCAACAAAGAAGGAAAAAGAAAAGACCCTAAGATGCTGAAGTCATCAGTCACAGGAAGTATTACTGCAACACTGTAGGCCAGAGCCCCCTCAGTCCCCCACCCACCACTGCTGTGCTTAGCTCTATCAGAAAAGTAAGGGCATCCCATTAGGCCAAAAGGCTTCGCGCGATATACGAGAAGTATGGTTAAGTGCAAGTTCTGAGACCGCCCAATAGCCTCAGAATAAATCCAGGTGCAAAAACTAAAGATAAAGCGGCTCCACACCACCTCCCGATATGACCACCTTTCAAACTGTTCTCTAGTCACCACAATCAAGCAGTGTGGTCTTTTGAAATATAATTGTGTCACGGGTTGTAAAGTCCACCAAGAACCCTTCAATGACATCCACTGCTCACAGGGTGAAAAGACACTCCTTAAATTAGCCTACAGGTGCTGCCTGCTCTAGCTTCTGCCAACCTCTCCAACCTATCTTGCACCCAGCTCGCTTTCTCTCTGTGTGTGTTTCCCCAGCGACAGCCTTCTTTCAGTCCCTCCTTCTCACCATATGCTCCACATTAACGCACGGGCCTTGCTCCTTCTAACTGGAATGCTCTCTTCATCCTCCTGTCTTTCACCTAGTCAGTTCCTACTCATCCTCCAGCTCTTGGCCCCTATTCAAGACAAACCATCCCTGGTCTCCCTGACAGCATCAACTCTCCCTATTACAAGCACGGGTAACCCCTCCTCCCTGGCGCCTGCTGTAGATGAAATTGTACATTCACTGTCTTGACCATTTGATTATTATCAGTCGGCTCCTTAAACATAAGTGCTGAAATCTTATCTGGTTTTGCTGACTTTGTATACACGGTCCAGAGCATACTTATTGACTCATATTAAGGGCTTCACCAATATCCATGGTATGAATAAAGAGGTCTCATGGAGCTTGTCAGTTCCTATGAATCTTTGGTTAGCATACTCCTATGCTTCCAGGTCACTCTCATAAGAACCATGTATAAAGCAATATGTTTTTTAAATAACAGTATATTATATCCCTGCGAGAGGAATGAAGGAAGGCAAACAAAAGTTGACGGTTTGCTGCTCTAGTCAAATAGCATATTCTAATTATCTTGGTTACTTAGAAGTACAGTCCAAAGTCTTACAGCGGGAATGAGAAGGAAATAAATATTTAGTTGTTTTAACCTAATGTTAATCAAACAATATTCTATCTATAACTGGATGTGGCGGTTTCGTCATTTAATCCTAACATGTTTGAGGAATCGTTTTCCTGACATGAGAAAACACTAACTTCTTGCTCTAAAGGACAAAGAAAGCAAAAGAAGGCAACAGTGGTATTCCAGAAGGGCCTTTGCTGCTAATAATTTACATTTTAGACTAGTGTTTGTTTTCCTCTTTTATAAAATTAAACATAATTATCTGTACTCCTCACCTGTCCCATTGGGAGGTTGGTGGAATTAATGAGATGAGGTTTGTGGAGCGCTCGGAGCCCCTTAGATACACTATTATTAGAACTGTTAAGTAAAACATTGCTTCTGGTAACCCATGGGGTGACTTCCAGACGAGCAAGGCTGACACCAGAAAAAAAAAAAGGAAAGTGAAACACTGAAGACAAAATTGCTGTTTGGACAGCACTACTAATCCAGTAGCCACTAGCCACATATGGCCATTTGATTTAAACCAAGGAACTATATTTTAAATTCAATTAAATTTTAATTTATTAAAATGCAAATAGCCACATGTGCAGCAGCAGGATTTAGAACATTTCCATCATCAAAGAAAATTCTGTTGGACAGAGAGCCATGAATCTAGGAGGGTCTTTTCCTTTCAACTCTTTGCATGTCACTCCTGTTATTTGACACTTTTTAAAACCCTCACCCAGAGCAGTGATTTGGAACTTTATCAGCTAGAAGACAGATTACTCATAGAGCTGAAGAGAGATTGTTCTTGAAAGACAAATGGTTCCCTTTCAAACTCATTTGTTTTGCCTTTTTGTGCTGCCTTCGCCTGGTTAGCACTGAAACTATAAGCAAAGCAGAATGGGTTAAACGTTTCTCATTTTCCCCTCTCTCATATTTCTCAGTGTCCAGATAGGACATATAAGTGCTGAAGTCTGGGCAGAGGGTAAATAATCCGAGTGACCATGATAACAGAGTTTCATAGCTAGAAACTACGATGTCTGGTTATCCATAAGATAAAACATAGATCACTAATATATTCTCATAGGGAACAAATCCCGTCTTGCATGAAATGCTGCTGCATCTCATTTTTCTCTGTATACTATTTTAATCTTGCTGGATTGGGGGGAGGGGTGGGGAACAGAAAGGAGCCCAATGCATTCTAACTTTGTGTGGGTGTCTCTCTGGCTTGGTTACCAAAGAAACCATTATGTTCCACACTATTCAAATAATGGCTCTACTAGCGCTCTAAATACTTTCTTCTTTCCTAACCTGACTGCACTGCAGATTTAGAGTCACCATCTGTTGGCCAGCAAAAGAGAAGGGTTTCTGAAAATGCTACGGTCCTTTCCATACTGTTTTAAGCCTTGGTCTCAAGATTCCAAACTGAGAAGTCTGCTTCCAAGGCCAATATTTCCCAAGCTAACCCAGGATGCCATCTCCATGCACCACTGCACTGCCAAACTGCATAAGTGAATGGTATTTGCAGACATCCCGGGAGGCTGCCAAGACTCCTGCCACCCATGCTGTGACGCTCCTCTCTTGCTGCAGTTTCGAGGGCAATGCTGCTCCAGCCCTGAAGTGTGGTAGGGGACCTGGTTCGCCCGTTACTCTGGGCACTGGAGTCAATCATGTCACCCACCCATGGATCTGATTTCCACAGCAATGAATACAGCAGCTGAGACCACCTCTTTCCATAGCTGCCAGGTTGGGCTGTGTCCTCCAGAGCCTCCCACCCCGCAGAAGACCCCAGGAAGGAGCCCAGGATGCTAATGCCCCCATGAGGGATTTTCTGGAAAAGTATTTGGTTTTCACCCCCTATTGACACTTGCCATTCCCCACCCACATTTTTCCCCAAGTTGTTTATTGAGATATAATTGACATACAACATTGTATAAGTTTAAGGTGTGGTGTAATGTGATGATTTGATACATGTACATAATGTGAAATGATTACCACAGAAAGGTTAGTTAACACTTCCATCGCCTCACATAGTTAACCTTTTTTTTTGGGGGGGGGGGCGGCATGAGAACATGTAATATCTACCCTCTTAGCAACTTTCAAGTATATAATACGGTATTGTTAACTATAATCACCATGCTATACATTAGGTCCCCAGAACTTATTCATCTCATGGCTGCAAATTTGTATCCTTGGATCAACTCTTTATGTGTATAGAGGCACAATGCGCTTGGAAAATTCCCTCTGAATCCGAGGCAACAAGCAACTAAGGAAATGAGGTCTCTTGCAAACCTCCAGGTCTTTGCAACAAAGGGTTCTGAGCTCCTCTCCCAAGCAGCATAGCCGCTCATTTAGAGGTTTACACAGATATTAAAGGGCTTCCAAATTTCTCTCCTTTGGGCATCTAAGTATAAATCTGGTGAAATTTTTCAGTTTGTCCAACCACAAGAGTGTTACTGATTGCAATTTAAACACAGGCAACTTTTCTTAAGGCTAGTAGTTGCTTCCACTTAGATAGACCCACATTACCACCACCTCTTTCTAAAACTGTACTTTAAGCCAGGGGTCTCCAAACTATTTGGATCAAGCATACAAGAATTATTTTGCACACTCCCAAGTGTATGTACCCTTATTTATAAAGTACTTACACTAATATATTATCCCATTACAAAACATGCTCCCCAAATTGAAACCTTAAAAACATTAGAAATGAAAATGCAATGTTATTTTTAAATTATGCTTAATTTTGTTTCATTTATTAAAAGGACAAAAGTCACTTTTGCTGTTACTGGGAAAATATGAAAATTTGGGGAGCAATATGATCAAGCGTGCTTTTTAAAATGTTTTTAAATTTAGCTTCCTTCAAAAGTCTTGTGCTAAGTTCAGTTTATTTTGATACTTGGATTTTAAAGCTATGACAGCTAAAAAAGAAGAGAGAAAGAGACAGATCCCACAAAGATACACAGATTCAAATGGAAGAAGTAAGGGTAATTGTAAAACTTGATAATACATGCTGTGAAAAAAATCTAATATCTTTATAACTAAATATCTGTAATAATAATATGTTTAGAAAACAGATGATATCTATAAGCCCCTTAACAAGGTACACATAAATGTCAGTAAGTGGCAATTTCCTGAAAACACATAGGTGAGTCATGGTACCACTGTCAACTCCTCTTTCACTTCAGGATATACGATAGGTGACCAAGTAACATATAGGCAGAGTGTGGGCATCTATGTCCATCTGGATATTAAATACTCGTAGAGTTGCCACATTTTGAAAATAAAATTATCAGATGCCTAGTAAAATTTGAATTTCAGATAAACAACCCAACTATTCTAGTATAAGTATACCCCATTGGAACATACTAAAGAATTATTGTTTATCTGAAATTCAAATTGAACTGAGCATCCTGTATTTTATCTGGCAACCCTAAATACTAAAAAAGCTTAATTTGTTTCTTCTTTTTTTTCTTCATTTTTTACCAAAAGTAAATACAAATAGGAGTTCTAATATTTTTTTCCTGCATGCCTCGCAATGGAGACCACTTCTAAGAAGCTATACCACCGGAGTCCCTGGACAAACTAGTATTCTCGTCAAATAGCTAATACAGCCAAATGCTAGTAAGAAAAACACACTCTCCTTTCATTTAAGTTTCTGAAACTACTCCCTTCCCAATCCCCTCACTATATTTTAATAAAATCCCAGGTCAGTGCTATGACTTACTGATACAGAATCTTCTTCATTTTTCCAGCCAGTAAGTCTACTCAAGGGGAGAGAGAAAATTACAGGTATAGCAGAAAGAAGTTTGAGCCACAAGTGCGGGTATGTGTGTCAAGTCCCCCTTCCCTGTTCTACCTCTGGTTTACAGGGGTAGCAGCAGGTACACTTTGCCCTCTCCAACCCCAACACTGACACCCAAGATGTTATCAACATTGAAAGAGATCACTCTAGGAATGCAGTGGTTATGGCCTAAGGAGTTCGAGAGAACACATGGTTGGACAATGTGTCCTTTTGCCTTTATACTATAAGATTCTGAAAGGTAAATTTAACATGAGCAGAAAGTGACTTATCATTCATACTTTCCTGCATACTTTGAATAAGTCTGTTCAGCATCAACAAAGCATGGTAAGCAACATCTGAGAGAGTCACTGGAAGCCAGTATTTATGGCAGCATGATGGCTGATGCAGTGTCATGGGTAAGGAAATAGCCAGCATTAAGTAAAGCGTTTTAGGGAACTGCAGGGCAATAAGATCTACGTTGTTCCAGTATAACCAGGTTCCAAAGAGCCCTGGCACTCTGAGTGTCTCTTTCTCATGAAGGGAAGAGGCGGGTGGGGAGGTGATATTATCCAGGAATGGTGCATGTGACAATAAAAAACACTAATAGATGGGACCTAGACCTGAGCAAGTAGAGATTATAGCTGGACACGAGACAGAATCTTCAGGTGTATTGATTTGACAATAAACAAATATGTAGGGCTTCCCTGGTGGTGCAGTGGTTAAGAATCCACCTACCAATGCAGGGGACACGGGTTTGAGCCCTGGTCCGGGAAGATCCCACATGCCGCGGAGCAACTAAGCCCGTGCGCCACAACTACTGAGCCTGCGCTCTAGAGCCCGCGAGCCACAACTACTGAGCCCGTGTGCCACAACTTCTGAAGCCCGCGTACCTAGAGCCCGTGCTCTGCAACAAGAGAAGCCACCGCAATGAGAAGCCCGCGCACTGCAACGAAGAGTAGCCCCCGCTCGCCGCAACCAGAGAAAGCCCGGGCGCAGCAACGAAGACCCAACGCAGCCAAAAATAAAAATAAAATTTTTAAAAATACCAAATATGTATCTACTGCATCTCTATCCACTATCCTCAGCCTTCATCAATACACTGCTATACCTCACATGGGTCCGTGAATTTTTATAATATGTTTTACACTGAATCACTTACACAGATAGAGGTCCCACACGAAATATTCGTCAGTGCCCCACACACTTTAGGGGTGGCCCTAGTGCCAAGCAGTCCCAAAGTTCTCCTGTGCTGCTTGACTATGTAATTTGGAAATGGCACACAGCCTCAGGACATTCTCATGGGCAAGGTCATCCTCCACATTATAAGGGGTAACGCTTATTGAGTGCCAACTCTGTGCCTGGCTCTGGGCTCAGGGCTATGCATATATGAACTCATTTTGCACTCACATTAAATCATGCGAAAGAATAAGTTGCTTTGTTTTAAGCCACTGCATCTCAGAGTGGTGTTAAGCAAGCAATGTATCACCGAAATAGGTTAGAGTTTTTTGTTTGATTCATCCCCCCGAACTGCTGTGGAACAGGCAGATCTCGGACCTTTTCGTCTCCCTTTTACAACTGCACAAATTGAGTCCTAAGAAGGCACAGGAGGGAGACTGGCAAGGGTAGGCCAATGGCTTTCCCCTGAGGAGGTGTAAAGACTGCGGAACCAGAACGAAGGCCTCAGCCTCCCAGACTAGACCCAGGCCCTGCCTCCCAACCATCTTGCCTCACTAACAAACAGGGGCAGTTCTGAAGTGATCTGACTGCATAGGGCTCTGCACCCCCTCGAACACACTATGCCCTGACCAGGAAAGCATCTCTTCCTTTCCCTGGAGCTGGAGATGTAGTGCCCTGGCTGGGGTCATTTGTGATCTCTGTAATGCCCCTTGTCTTACCGAGCAAAGCTTCATTCTTGTTAACTCACACCCTTCAGAGGCAAGAGAGCAACAGAGAGCGAGTGTGAGCACTGAAAACGCATGAAGACCAGCTAACATGGGGTTGGGGGCAGGCAGCACGAACAACAAGATCCTTGCGAGTTTCTCCAATCATTTCAGCCCCAAATCTCAGCATCACTTGCTGCCAGCTCCCTTCAGAGAGAGAACACCAGACAGAGCCTATCTCCCCTCATCATTTGACCTCTACCAAGACGATCCACCAGGTCATCATTAGCGCCTGGTGCAGGGACATGGGGACCATTTCCCAACAAGTTCACATCACACAAGAAGCTCCAGCACAAGAGACAGGGAGATATCTGGAACTTTGTCCTTTCTCCTCCTTGCCAATTAGTTTTTTAACTTGATTACTAACATGCATTTTAATCCAGTAAGACATGGTCCAAACAGAACAGAAGCCAACCTATAACAATGTACACATGCAGCATGTGTGTGTTTGTGCGTATGTGTGTGACAGTGAGTGAGAGAGAGAGAGAGAGAGAGAGAGAGAGAGAATAGAGGCTAAAAGAGGAGTAGAAGCGTCACTGTCACTGTCGCTCTGCCTGTTTATTTCTCTACAAACTGAACAGTTTGGGAGGAATCAGAAGATCAGAGGATACGGCAGTGAATGGAACAGACAAAAATTCTCATAGAGCTTACTTTTAATTTGTGGGGAGAGGTGCAAGAGATAGGCAATAAATAAAAAACAGAAATCATATGACATGTAAGATAATGCTAAGTCACATGGAGAAAGATGAAGCAGGAAGTGAGGATGAGGAGTACACTTTGAGGGGGTGCATTTTTCAGTAGGGTGGGTAAGGCAGGCCTGAGGGGGGATATATAATAAAACGCAACATTTACCAAACTCACTGGCCCAAAGAAACTGTCATCGAGCAGCTCAAAGAAGTTAGAAGAGGTTTTGTTTTTTTTTAAAAAAACATCTTAATTGGAGTATACTTGCTTTACAATGGTGTATTAGTTTCTGCTCTATAACAAAGTGAATCAGCTATACATATACAGATATCCCCATATCTCCGAAGAGGTTGTTTTAAAAGGTAGTTTCAGCTAGGGAGGAGGAGTGTATCAATAAGCAGTTGTATTTGGCCACTAGTAATTAAAATATAAGTGGTCCAGGGCTTCCCTGGTGGCGCAGTGGTTGAGAGTCCGCCTGCCGATGCAGGGGACGCGGGTCCGTGCCCCGGTCCGGGAGGATCCCACGTGCCGCGGAGCGGCTGGGCCCGTGAGCCATGGCCGCTGAGCCTGCACGTCCGGAGCCTGTGCTCCGCAACGGGAGAGGCCACAACAGTGGGAGGCCCGCGCACCGCAAAAAAAAATAAAAAAAAATAAATAAAATAAAATATAAGTGGTCTGAAACATAGTGGCCTAAACATTTCTTTTTCATTTGCATAAAAGAAGCATGGGGATAGGCCATTCAGAAACATAGGCTGCCTCCATGCTGTCATCGGAGACTTGGGCTCCTTTCACCTTTCTGCTCTACTCTCCCGAGTCCCTCAATTCCTGGTTTCCATCTTCAAGCTTGCTTCAGGCCAAGACAGTTGCTTAATCTCCAGCCATCACTCCTGTGTTCCAAGCAGAACTGTCCCTCTTACAGTCTTCTCATAGGTCCTGCCCAACATGTTTTGCTTACATCTCATTGGCCACCCCTAGCTATAAGCAACCCTGGCAATGTATTTTAGCCAGAATGTGACTTCTCATAATAAGATTAAGCTTTTTAAACCAAGGACAAAGAATGGCAATTAGCCCACATGGCTCAGGAAAGAAGGAGGGTAAGATGGAAGAAGCGATCCAGTCTACAAAATGACTGCTTTCTATTTTAATGCAGTGGGTAGTGCAGCCTCCCACGGATCAGTACCGCAGCAGCCGAGCCCATGGTACCTATGGGAGCCTGTGGTTAAAGCTTTATAGGACAGAGCCTCCAGAAGCCAGGTCACCATCTCCCTATCACTAGGATCAATGCCCCACCCAGCTCTTGTTTTGTCTTTCATCGTATCACTGGCCCTTAAGTTTTAAGGAACACTAAAGTTCCCCATCCAACACTTGAATCCTCCCTCAACATTCCAAAAAGATTTCCAGCTGGTAGTTCAAGCTAAAAACCTAACCTCCAAAAAAGATCCACCAACTGCTCTGCCTTCTTATTGCTACCAGTTTCTACAAGGTCCATCATCCTTCACCTAGTGGTTAGCAGCCCATAGCTGCTCTCTCTGGTTCCACTCTTGCATCCCTACATTCCACTCATCACACGGCAGCCAGAATGCCATTTTAATAATGTAAGCCCAGCCGTGTCACTTTCCTACTGAAATCTCTCTGGTGGCTTCTCATCACACAGAGTAAAATCCAAACACCGTCATCTGGCCGCTCCCCATCCCTTTCACTGCTTCTTTGCCGCTCCTCCCCTTTTCTCAGGGGCTCAGGGGCTCAGGGGCTCACATCCATTATCAAGTTATAATACTTGGTAATCCTCTAAATAATCCATTTCTTTCTATATTCCATGTGTAGCATCTGTAAAATTATCATTTCCCAACTTCCTAATGTTCACACTGGCCTTTTTGTCACTTGAACACACCAAAGTCCTTTTCACCTTACGGCTTTTATCTGGAATGCTCTTCCCCACGTGGCTGGATCCTTCTAATCATTCAGATCTCCACTAGAATATCCCACCTCCTCAGAAAGACTTTCCCTGACTTAGCCAGTCTAATGAAGTCCTATCCTTACTAGATACTCCCTAGCACATCACTCTATTTTTTTCAGACATGAAAAAATTTAACATGCTCATACATTTATTTCCTCTTTCATTATTACTATTATTAAGTTCCATGAAGGGAGAAACACTGCTTGTGTTGTTCTCCCCATATGTCCAGCACCACAGTGAGTGGGACGTGATAAGCCTTCGATACTGTTGAGTGAACGATGTGATGTGAAATGCCCTCACTCTCCTAGCCACTCTTCTCTGAACGTCCCTCAGTTGGCTATAAGCCCTCTTAAACAGGCTCCAAAAAATACAACTCAATTCTTAGAATAGTATCATTAGCAAAGAATAGCATGGCACTCTTGGGCATTATATAATGTCCCCTAACATGGTGCAGGGGCTAATTTACAAAATGAGTTTTGCATATGGGTTCATGGATCCACTTTCAGAATTTTCACGGGTGAGGGAACCCAGGTCACAAATCACTGACCCCTATCATGCCGTGTGATGATGTATGATCATGAGTAAAGGGCCCCCCACAGCGCAGCAACAGAAAGGTCTCCCTAAGAGCAACTTGGGATGCACAGATGTATACTGGCGGCACCTCAAAGCCAGAATGTTAACCACATAACCATTCTTCTGATTTTCATGGTAATTTCCTATTTTAAGAAAAAATCTAGAAGAGTTTAGACTTTTCACTGCATACTATTCCAATTTTTAGAGGTGACACAGAGACTTCTATGCATTCACAAAATATCATTTCTTTTCCTCCCGGGCATATAGCTGGGTCACAGTTAGGAGGGACCATGTTACTGAGTTCCCACTGGTGAAATATGAGTGGAAGTGATCTACACCACAGCAGAGAAAGGGACTAGGTCCCTGAATGACTGAGTGGAGCAGAGTCACCTACACCCCGTACCTGAGTTGGAATGTGACACGAGCGAGAAATAAAATCTCGCTGTAGTAAGCCACTGAGATTTTTTGAATCGTTTGTTATGACACTTATTCTACCCTGATTTATACAGAGAATAAAATAAACACCCCGTGGTAATAATAATGCTAAATGTTCAAAGACAGACAATTCAACTTTCTGCAATCTCAGCCATTTTGGGCTGTTACAAATTATGTCGTTTTAACATCAGTGGGTGACAAGCAAAAAGCTAGTGGCTTCTTAGATGACATAAACATACTGTATTTGCTTTTCAAGTGCTGGAAATGTTTCTAACTAAAATATGAAAGAAATATCTTAACAGGCTGACTTGGGGGAAATGCTCAACATGAAGAGACCAAAATGTTTTCCAAAAAGGGAAACAACTTAATATGGTCCCAAAGGCCTGCCCGGGCTTTAAGAGAGGGACATCCAAAGTAAAGTAAAATTGCTGAAATTTAAGGGAAATTTTCTCATGAGGGTAGGATGCTATTAATTATCATTTAACTTAATGTTTATTTTTCTAAAGTGATTTTTTAAATTAAGGGAACTCTCCAAAGTCTCTATCCTGTCCTTCTGGGGATTCATAGGATGAAACTGAATCACTCTTTTACATGACCACCCTTCAGATATTTCTTGCTAACACTGTATATTCAAGCCCTTAGATCTTCCTAAGAATCAGGAGACATTTTTCGGTATGATTTCAGTTTTTCCTACCTTGACTATTTCTTTCTATATTCCAAGTGTAGCATTTGTAAAATTGTAATTTCCCAACTTGCCAATGTTCCCTGTACTACCACAGCCCTACTCACTAATTATATACTACTGTATATATATGTTAGATGCATTATAATGTATTTTATTTGTAAAATATGGATGTATCTTACCAGAAGAGCAAAAGTATCAATTATCTCTAACAAAATTAAACTTGCAATATTTTTGAAATACACTCATCACACTTCTACAGATTCATTTCTTTAAATTTTTCTTTCTCTTATCATTTTCATTATGCCCCATTCTCTCATCCAGTAGTATCAAGTTTCCAGGTTTCCAGCTTCTGGTTTGAAATCCATGGCCTGTAAATGTTTTAACTAAAGCAGAACTATAGAAAAATATACTAAATGAATACAGATGAGAAGGTTGTCTTTGGGTGGTGTGATCGCTTTCTGATTTGTGTTCATTTGGGTTTTCCAAGTTTTTTGCACGGACCATATAGTTCATCTTGTAATTAGAGAAAGAGTAAAAAATCAAGAATGAAACATAAAGGACTTCTTTGAGCCACTTAGCTTTTGGTATGTAATTACATATAAAAATTGGTTTTGCTTCATATTGGTCTTAGGAGTCTCTTGTCCTCAATTTCATACTGAAAAGGAGTGACACAGCAAAATGCACTGTACTGAGCAGAATTCTTCTTCCTCCAAAGAAGACTGTTTAGAAATGAACATCTTTTGGAGGCACCTGTTTCCTTTCAATGGGGACAACAGATAAAGTTTGACTGAGAGAAATGCCAGTCGTGTCATGAGGCAGATGGATTAACTTTCTAATGTTTCTTTCCTGACAGTAAATCTCAAGTTTTACTCCTATGCTTGGCAAAATATTTTTAGAAATATCATTTGTTCAATAGAGATGATGCATTTTACTACTTCTTAGAGCAAATCATTGATCCCTATCACCGTGGCATTAGGTAGGCATCGCAAATCACCCAGGCATCTGCCCTCAGCCTCAAATAAATCACTGACAGAGCAGTAAAGAAAAGGGAAATGCCAATCGGAAGTAGGGAGTCAAGAGGAAAAGATTTGTGGTATCTCTATTTATGACATTGCCTTTCTCTTAAAGACTTTGGTTATTCTAATTTCTTTTGCACTTTCCTCTTGAGGACTTCTCTCATGAAATATATTTGAGCCTAGTACAGATTTTCCCAGCAGGTATTTTTGAGTTCTTCAAAAATTCTATGTAGACTCATGTTAAATACCATCCAAGGTGCATTTTAAATTAATAGGTCGAGCAGTGATAAAATATATGAACTTTACGTATACGTATATATACACCTATGCACACATCAGTATTTATTGATTCAATTTTAAAGTTCCCATTTTAAAAAACTATCAATTCTCCAACCTAAAAATTCTCATCTAGCTTGTTTACATTCATTTTATTATCAGGGAGGGAAGATCCAGCTGAAGTTGGCCTCTTTCTCACCCCTCCCTGGTAACTTCCCCATGGTGACTTGCTGATGCGACTTCCTCGCTAAGCTGGCAGCCCTGCTGGAGGATACCAACAGGAGAGTTTACGTGCTAGCCATCTCCCATGGCACCCACTCAGACACAGGGAAGTCGCACATTCTTGTCACACCAAAGGGTGGGAATGTTGGCTACACCTGGCACTGCACCTCTCAGTTCTGACATTTCACCCTTACCATCACCCTGTGCCCCAGAGCAATGAAGCACCCTTCTGGCTTGGTGGCTCAGCAATCTTGGTCCAGGAGATAATCTTACTGTCAGATTTGGGGTGAGGAGGTTGCGTGGCTCAATCTGGTGGAAGGAGTAGGTAAGTTACATGTCCCCCAGGAAGAGGAGGGGGAGGGGATGGTCGCCACTCCATGAATCTCTATCCCCCCCACACACCAAAGATGGCTTCCCACCCTACAGCCATATTTTACCTGATGGAGGAGGAAGCAGGCAAATAGGGAAGGAATGTTGGTGCGTGTTCCGCTGAAACGGGGCCTCTCAGCAGGCACACTCCGCAGGGAGGTGACTGTTCCTACAGACTGGCAATTCCCTGAACTCAAAACGCAGGGGACTTGCTGCCTTTTGTTCTCAGATGTGAGTTCTAGTCAAAATTTCATGGAAAGCCTACTTTGCACTTCACACCATGACTCTAAAATGATTTCTTTCTCAACTGAAGCTTTGACATTTTGGAGCATTTAACTTGATTTCTGGCTGCCTGTTCTGTGGGGTATCTCTGAGGGAAAAATGGCAGTCCCTTATCAAAAAGCCTAACTATTCCTTACAGATAATTTCTACCATCCCATCCGGGAAAATTACTAACCTTTGGACATACAGCCCTGCAAAAAGCAAATTTAGAGCATTTTTACTCTTGATGTTTTATCTAGGATAAACGTAGAAATGGCTACGTGTATTCCATGTAGCACGTGCTTAGAAAATGTCATTGAACTGAGCTAAATTATTTAGAAGAAATGAGGCTTTTAATTGCTGTATATAATTTTACTATGAACCTTCCCTCCAGTCCTTTGGGAAGATACTTGCTTAAAAAATGTGTCAATACTTTCCTCCAAAATCATGTCTGGGGAACCCCAAATGAGGTCCAAAGTCTGAGGTTCTAATCAGAGTTTCTTTGGGAAATGCCCATTTTATAGAGTAACATGGAGTGGGACAGGCAAACACACCCCTCCCACGTACACATACACGCACAATATACCTAAGTCTATATATTAACAATAGTTCTGTAAGTGGTAGAATTCTGTTATTTTTAAGTTTTCTTTATGCTGTTGCATATCTTACAAATTTCTACAATTAATATATATTAATAATGAGATGAACGATGATACCATTTATTAAATTCTTATATCTGCCCGTCACTGTGATACACTTTCTTACTTTCTTAAACCTCGTTTAAACCTCAAAACAGGACAAAAAGTAGGAACTATGATTAACCTCATTTTACTGATGGAAAAACTACAACTTAGAGGTTTTTCATCGCACACGTGGAAAGATGGAACGGCTAACAGGTGGCAAAGTCAATATATGAGTCCATGTCTATCTGAATCTATGTTTGTATTCTTTCCACTACACCATGTGATATAACTGATGCGAGAGAACCTTCATTGGACCACACATTAGAAGTGCCTCACCATGATCAATGTGTCCACGTTTATCGCCATGAGGTGGGATGTAAAATATTGCCCTCCATCTGAAGGCAGAATAGGAGATAGGAAGAAGGGACGCAAAGTAGGCATCTGAAAAGTTGGCTTTGTTTCCCCTACAAAGCATATAAAGCAAGGTGGAGTGAAGGGAGATAGATGAATTGAGTACACACTCAAGACTATACTAACACACAGCTGTGGATGGGAGGCCAACAGTTCAAGAAAACCTCGCCTACTCAGAGGTCCGACTTGCAGCAGCCTCAGGCAGTTGTAACCCAGGGGACCTCAAAATTAGTTTAAAGGACATTTGGGTACCACAGATGCCCCAAAGAGCTTTGAAATGAATAATATTAGAAATATGTACAGATACCACTGGTCTCCTCCAGATAACCGTATGTGTGAAAAACAGCAATGGATTAGATACAGAACTCATTGAGAGCTAAAGAAAGTCTACCAGTGGCAAGGAACAAGAGATCAGCAGAGCAGGCAGAAGTAGAAGTGTCCAAGCAGAGCAGTAGGGTGAGGGCGGACATTCAGTGAATGGACCATCTGAGTCCTCCATGCTTCAACAGCCCCTAAATATATTACAATATTAGAACAAGAAAGGACACTGGAGGTTACTGGAAGCCACCTTAGACCCTTCCCTATTTTACAATGGAGTTGATGAAGTGACAAAACTATTGCTGCTAAAAATTATAATCCCAGGTCATTAGGAACAAGTAATGATCATGTCAAAATACTATGTTTAAGAAGGCTACGGAAAGTAAAAATAAATGTAATGGCATTTACACACGTAAACTTATATTTTCCGAAAAATGTTCTTTTGTGAAATATCTCATTCTCTGATGAGGTCAGATATATTGGTCATTATGATAAAACCTAGTAACAATAGTAGTAGAGGACATTCAGTTTTTCAAAGTCTACCATCTCTTTTCATCTTCATACCCTCCCTATGAAATTGCCAAGTATTTGGTACAATTATCCTCACTTTATAGATTTGTCTCAGTGAAGCCACTCATAGTTGGCAGAGCCACTATTAAAACCTGGACCTCCTAATTCACAGTTCTGGGCACTTTCTTCCATGTTTCATTGCCTGAAAGCTTCTTCTGAGGAGTGATGCTAGATAAAAGTAAGTGCCTAAGAAAAGGTGGCCATGCTATATCACTTATACATTTATTCTTTCAACGAATCAGTTAGCCATTGCCACAAAAAAAACTACAAAAAACACCCCAAACTAAGTGGCTTTAAACAATAGTCATTATACTCTCACAAATTTATGTGTTGGTTGAGGGGTAGATAATTCAGGATCGGTTCCGCTGGTCAATTCTGCTGGTCTCAGCTATGGACTGGCTGGCCTGGCTGGGACTTGACTGTGGTGGTACAGCTCTTCTCCATGTCTCTCATCCTCCTCCTCCTGGGGCCGGACAGTGAGCCCAGGCATGTACCTCTCATGGCAATAGTAGAGGTACAGGAAGATAAGGCTCATTTTCAAGTATTTTCCAAGCTTTGGGTTGGCCCTCCAAGCCTCTGACCCACGAATATTCCATCGGCCAAAGCGAGTCACATAACCAAACTCAAAGCCAAGAGGCAGGAAAACAGATTCCTCCTCTTTAATGGGACAAACTGCAAAGTCCGATGGCAAAGGATATGGATACGGGAGGAGTGAAGAACTGAGCCCACGAACGCAGTCTACGACAGTACCTACCATATTCCAGGCACTGTGCTAGGCACTAAGGAAACAGTGCTGATCATGACAGAAGCTGGCCTGCTAGAGCTTACAGTCAAAACTGATCATTAAACATCCACCACACAGACTCCACTGCAGTCTGCTACGACTATAATCAAAAGTTAACAATAAAGGTAAATCTGTTACCCTTATCTTATCCTGCATTTCTAGGAGGAATAAGTGCTTTGAGGGATTCTCCATTATTTTGAAATCCTTTCACCATTGCTCCCCTTCTGTTGTCATGCATATGTCATATGGTCTCATATAGATAGATTCGTTCAAGTAAATCATTGAATTTATTTACAGAACCAATGGAATAGCCTTTCTCAGCTCTTCTGGCTATGGGTCTATGTGAGAATCTGTGGGTAGGATGGAAAATTTCTCACTTTAAGAAGCTGAGGACTTGCATCCCAGGGCTCCACCCCTTTCAAGTATGCTGTCTGTATCACAACGTTGTTACTTAATTCCAAAACATTTACTTAGAGCCATCTATGTACCAGGCTCAGTGATCAGGGTTTTTCCATCTAATGATTCATCTAATCCTCGTGACAATGTTGTGAGTAAAACTAGTAGAAAATGTTCCCCGTATTCAACACATGGTTATTAAAGCACTAATTATATGCCAGGCACCGGGCCTGCCACATGAGAAATACATATATTTCTGGCCTTCAGAGAGACAGACCTGTAAACAATACAATTAAAATATAATGAGTTAAGAGCCCTTATAGGAGACAATGCACTTTAAAACGTTATGCAAATATAAGGTATTATAATTAAGCATAGCTGTAGGTCTCGAAGACTGCATCCTGTTTTCAGAAGTGCCTAATTTATATACAAGGAAGTCTGTGGTACTGAGACAATTTGAAGTGAATGGAGGAATACCCTGACCCCAAACCATGTGCCACCATTGTTTCCATCATTCTGAGAAAATCCAATTAAAATAGAAAAAAAAAAGCATGATGCTTGCCAGACCAGCAGAAAAGTGACAGTCTTTGCAGATTCAAGAGAATACTGAAGAAAGATATGTGCCCAGGACAGGGGATAAGGAAAGATGAGTAAACACTCCAAAAATCATATCGATTGAGGGAACTCAGGGCATAAACCTAAAAAATTAGAGCGTGGAGTGATCTTATTTAGGCATTGGTTCCAATTTCCTTGATATGAAATCAATGCCCATGAGTTCCAGACACACAAAAAAAGAGTCTATCAGCTCCAGCACTTCACAAAGTAATTGTTTAAACATATAATCAACCTAAATACTTACCCTTCTCCCCATAAACTTTTTCTCTACTTCTTTCCTTCCTTCCCCAAATATTTCCTAAAGTAAAGCATGCTAATTGTTGGAAGGTACCTTATGACATCAGCCACTGAGTCAGCTTATCTTATCAAAAACTTTCACTGACAAATAGAAAATGTTTTTAATAAAGCACATACCCTCAGACATAAAAGGAGTTATTTATCACAAATTTCAAACCCCCATAAAGCCCAACCACTGATGACTAGAGATGTTACTTAGAGTATCAGTGCCACAATCTCAGCCCTGCTTTCACTAAATGACTTTGCCAAAGTTATGAAACCTTCATAATTCCATGAAAAATGGGTGTCTCTAACACGACCATGTATAATTAAGCATATACTGCTGTGCAGTTGGAAAATTCCATTGTCACCTGCATCAGCCTCAAAGATCAATTTGCATACATGGATCAAAGGGAACCTTACAGCTTGCTGGTTCATTTAAAAGTGAACCAGGACAATTTTAAGACCTTATTAAATCTCTCAAATTCATCAGAATAAGAATGTTTTGCCTTGTAAACAGCAAAGTACTTTATAAGGGATTATGAGGGAGATGCATTCATCAATTGCTTGCGTTGAACTTTTCTGATGTGTTTGTTTTCATTCCTGGTCTCTCTCAAGCCTCAATATTCTTGAATCTTGTTCAAATTAATGGTATATTTTAAAATCAAATCGAATTGATATTATTGCATTCAATTAAACATCCAAAGCTTCGCCAGGTCCTCCGGAAGTGCAGGAGTGGAGAAAATATTGCTGACATGAAATAGAAACCAAAGCCCCTCGCATCTTCATGTTGTGCAACATCCTTCCAGGGGAACCAAGCAAGGGACAAGCCAGGCTGGGGAGTTATTCATGGCCAGGATAGAGGGAGGGAATGGAAAGCAGAGACCAGGGTCAAGGACAAAGGCCCATTTGTACTGGTGATAGAGGGTCACTGTGACTGTCCTTTACCTATTACCTCTCAGCTCTAAGATCACCTTTCTGTGAGCCTGGAGCTGGAACTCTGCAAGCCACAATTTCCCAGCACCCTTGCTAGCTGGCTTCCTGTCCAGTTTTCCCGGTGGGAGACTGAACGTGGAGGAGCTCCTAGAGAAAGCTGGAACGTGGGAGGAGGGGAAAGGGGACTTCCTACTTCTTTCCCAGTCTCTGTCAGCATCACTCCGACAGCAGCCTCACCCTGCACCCTGAGAGGTGCCAGGAGCGGCTGGAGGATCAGTCATCTGTGCTCCCTCACTCCCTGGGCCATGCTACCTAGGCCATCAGAGCACCCACTGGATTACCCCCTTATTGGCCCCAGTACCAGCAGCAGGGCATCTGCTCCACGGAGGTCCAGGCACCAGTCACAACCTGCTCCTTTTCTAAGCCCCTGGGCTCTAAGACACCCCTTGTCCCTCTTGTCCTCTCAGCCCAGGGTGGGAACAGCTCCTACAGCTGTTCATCTAGGGCCTCCCTAGGCTTCTCCTTTTGTTCGCTAGCCTTCCAACACCCGTGTAACCAATTCCTGTATTAAATTCCTTCCATTTAAATTCCTAGTGTAGTTTCTTTTTTTCTTGACTAGATCCTAATTGATATTCTCACCAAGGCAGCGACTGTCAATGAAGAAAGAAAGGGGAGTTTTCCATTGCTGGTGAGGGATTGGGGAAAGGATCAATACGTTATTTTTGGAAGCTGTAGAGGTGATTCTGATAATATTGCCATTCCCCACCATTATTCTTTCTGCCATTCTTCCTCCTTTAACTGTAATGTGGTTTCTGGGCCGTCTTACAAGGGCATACTGTGTGCATCTAAAGGTAGCTGCAATGGAAGAGATCTATGGGAGTCTTCAAGGAGTTCCTTTACCCATTAGCCCCATTGGTCAATCCACCTACCACACAGGTGTCAATAGTGGTGATCTGTAATGATGCTAGACCATATACGACCATACTTCTGTCACTATTCATTTCAAAGGCTGCTCTCCCCAGCCAGTCATGGGAGGGGCACACGAGCTACCAACCCTCACAAGAATTAGAGGCCACACATGTAATTGTGCCTACACTCTGGCATGAGGATGCAGTCAGCCCACACAGGAGCCAAGTAAACAGAACCTTAGCCCAGGGCTTAGGAAAAGGTTCCCAACCCATGACATTGAACAACCTCACCAGCAAATGTACTTTCAAAACCGGACTAAACATCTTCCACCCCAGCAGAGATCATAGCCCAGAAACAAATTCAAGCTAAAAACTCATTTAGAAAACTGGAAACTCTTTAGTATTGGTTTTTACACATGAATGCCATAATAATGTTGTTATATCTGTAGGGTATCTTTATTTCTCTAGTGTTTTGGTTGTGTTGTATTTTGATTAAATATTAACCAACAAATATTTCAAGAAATGTAGGAGGATGATTCCCTGAATAAATAACTTTGGTTTTAAAAAAGATCACTTCTAGAAATTATTAATGCAATGAATCGAGATGAATACTTTAAAACTGAACTCTGGCAGACGTTGACTGCAGCATTTAGCTTCCCTTTCTGAGCGTCACTGAGCCCCTCATGCCCAGAGCTAATATGACCTCAAGAAAATAAAACCAGTCTTGGCTCAGTGATTTAGAGGCAGTGGGGGGAGCTGGGAAAAAATGCTAATGGTTTTCAGTCAAACCCAAAGCAAAATACAAGGCAGCCAAAGCAAATATGTATTTTTTTTCTTACACTTCCAGCTGACATTTGTGTGGCAGGATAAGGTCTTAACCCTGATAAATAATTTTTTGAGTTAACAGCCCCTGATTCGGTTTATCTTTCGGCTGGACGGGGGGGAAGGTGGGAAACACATGAAATCACAGGAAGGAAACAGAGGATAAGACAAATGTTTCACAATAGTTCTATTGTATTTACCAATCTCTTAGGCTAGCTGCTGGCTCATCTTCAATTCTAGTCTTTACGCCCACCTAGCCTCCACCACACACGACCCACATCTTCACACATCTAGAGCTCTGCACATCAATATTTTCTCCAGTATTTACCAGTATTCTTCTCAGCTCTTCTACATTATATGCCTTTCAAGTAGGGCTAACCCCTAATTTATAGGACAACTTACATTCAGTGTGACAGCTCTTAAACTTGCAGCAAACAGGAAGAAAAAATATTTTTTGATAAATGTATCCGTTTAAATCCACTCATACTTTCCCTGTTCATTGCTGGAAAGTTGTATGTAAAGTATATAAATGTAAGGATGCACATTTTTCTGGCAATGGTCTTGTGATGTCTCTGATATTCCTTAAATCTGCCCCCAACCCAAATCCTGCAAGTTTACCTATAGAAGGGAAGGGAGCTAGTGCTGACTCAATTTGCATTCAGGGTACATTCCTTCTTAATTCATCTACTTGTTTGTATTTGCTGAAGATAGGCATATGTCCTGAACATTTACTCTATATGATATGTTCTATACATCTGCCTGAATTATCATCAGTTTGAACCCATGAGCCTCCAGAAAAATATTTAACTTTTATTGTTGCCACTCCTCGCAACATGACACACAGAGAGATCCTCAGTATAGCAGATATGAGAGGCTGTTGGCACCCTGCCCACGTCCTCTTGTCATCCATTATTCTCTTACATGCCTTTGGCTTTCAAGGCAAGTCCCTGTGGCCCCCTGCCTGAAAGGCCACTCTAGCCATGGAGGCATGCTCTGTCCACGCATGGGGAAGGCCTGAAGGGCTAGGAGTTAATGCTGCCCCCAGTGGCTGTCAACAATGAAGGATGGGAGTGGGTGGATACACACCCCAGCTTCCTTACCCCTGGGGTGGAACAACTCTGAGGCATGTTGTACACTGTCTTGCAGAAGCCCATGACAGAACTGACGGTCAGCCACCCACAACAGTAAGGCTCTCGTGAGCTTGTCTCTGTATCGGCTTCCTGCCCTTCCACGTCTCACTCTGCCCCTTTCCTACCAGTGCTTTCTGGGATGGCTCCCAAATAAACTACTTGCATCCGTATCTTGTCTCGAGGTCTGCTTATGGGGGACCCTCTGCTAAAATCACTCAGCAAATGTTTTCAGTGATATGTATGGGTCTTTCTGCCCCACAGACTTGAACAATGAAAGGTCCCATACTTGAGAATGGGGGAATAAAAATGACTTTAGAGCTTTGTTTTCTAAATACACCACACATTCCCCCATAGGAGGTATGGGCAGGCACCGAAACCATATTATATATTGCTATCAGTATAACCTCTCTTTTGACCAATAGGCCAGTAAAGCCTTCGATAATGAAACACCTTGACTAAATCAGGGCCTGGACCGGCAGAGTTGAGTCAGGCACCCTAGCAAAGACACTGGTGACACTGCTGGACAAATGGTCCCCACTCCTCAGCCCATGGATCAATTCACAGCTAGGAATTAACATAGAAGCAGAGGAGTCTCTTGGAAAGAACAGCTTAAGATTCCAACCATTTCTGTGTGAGGTTCAACATGATTGAAGCCACTTCATGGCCCTGAGCACGGCCAGATAACAGAAAAGTGCATTGAGGTCATAAGGAAGGGTGGCCGAGAGTGACCACTTGACTGGATTTAGCAGCAAGGACTCATGTTGGAAGAGGACCGTCACTTGGAGTCCTCTGGGAGGCTGGCGCTGGAATCCGTCCGCACCCATAGTCCACTCCTGATTGAGTCTAACACTTAGGGAAGACACATTCACCATTGCACTTACTCAACAAATACTCTCGTGCTGGGCAAGGTACTGGGGATTCAATGGCCAGCAAAAGGGACGTGTCCCTGCCTTTGCAGACCTTACAGTAGAGTGTGGAAGACACATATTAGACAAGCAGGAAAACAGGTAGCTACCGACAAAAGGTGTATCTAAACAATATCAGAACTCAGAATTTCAAGGCAAAGGGGATGTAAAGGAAGCAGGCTGGAGAAAATAGCATGTGTGAAGGTCCTGAGGGGGCAGGGAAGATGGGATTTTTAATGAAGAGAAAGAAACCCAATGCAGTTAAGGTGAGGAGAGAGAGAGAGAGAGAGAGAGAGAGAGAGAGAGAGAGAGAGAGAGAGAGAGAGAGAGAGAGGGAACAACCTTACTAAAGTTTTGCTCTTCAACCTAAGTCCTACAGGAAGCCGCTGAAGAGGTCTTAAATGGGAGCTCCACATAGAGGAATTCAAGGTCTAGGAAGGGGTCCTCGCCAATGTCAGCCACAGAGCCATAGTAGTGAAACAGGTAGATGACAGAGAGGGAAAGAGAGAGAGAGAGACAGAGAGAGACAGAGAGAGAGACAGAGACAGAGAGAGAGAGAGAGAGAGAGAGAGAGGGAGAGGAAGGGAGGGAGAGAGAGGAAGAGAAAGGGAATTTAGAACACTGTCTGACACATAGTAAGTACGCAGTAAATATTAGCTATTGAAGGACTCTTTTCTTTAAATAGAAAGGCCCTCAGCTCTTCAAGTAACTCCATCTTGGGGTAAATCTTTACAACCCCCAATATTTTTCTAGAAATGCTAGTACCTACTTGATGGTCATTAATTAAATTAAAATTGTCTACCAATTTAACAGGGGATCTCAAACCTAGCTGCTCATTATAACTACCTGGGGAGCTTTTAAAAATAATGACTCTTGAAGATGGCAGAGTAGAAGGACGTGTGCTCACTCCCTCTTGTGAGAGCACCAGAATCACAACTAACTGCCGAACAATCATCAACGGGAAGATACTGAACTCACCAAAAAAGATAGCCCACATACAAAGACAAAGGAGAAGCCACAATGAGACAGTAGGAGAGGCGCAATCACAATAAAATCAAATCCCGTAACTGCTGGGTGGGTGACTCACAAACTGGAGAACACTTATGCCACAGAAGTCCACCCACTGGAGTGAAGGTTCTGAGCCCCACGTCAGGCTTCCCAACCTGGGGACCTGGCAACAGGCGGAGGAATTTCTAGAGAATCAGACTTTGAAGGCTAGCGGGATTTGATTGCAGGACTTCGACAGGACTGGGGGAAACAGAGACTCCACTCTTGCAGGGCACACACAAAGTAGTGTGCACTTCGGGACCCAGGGGAAGCAGCAGTGACCCCATAGAGGACTGAACCAGACCTACCTGCTAGTGTTGGAGGGTCTCCTAATGAGGTGGGGGGTGGCTGTGGCTCACCATGAGGACACCGGGAGCAGAAGTTCTGGGAAGTACTCCTTGGCATGAGCCCTCCCAGAGTCTTCCATTATCCCCACCAAAGCGCCAGGTAGGCTCCAGTGTTGGGTTGCCTCAGGCCAAACAACCAACAGGGAGGGAACCCAGCCCCACCAATCAGCGGACAAGTGGATTAAAGATTTACTGAGCTTTTCCCAGCAGAGCAACACCCACCTCTACCCACCACCAGTCCCACTTGCACAAGCCTCTTAAGACAGCCTAATCCACCAAAGGGCATACAGCAGAAGCAAGAAGAACTACAGTCCTGCAACCTGTGGAACAAAAACCACATTCACAGAAAGACAGACAAGATGAAAAGGCAGAGGGCTATGTATCAGATGAAGGAACAAGATAAAACCCCAGAAAAACAACTGAATGAAGTGGAGATAGGCAACCTTCCAGAAAAAGAATTCAGAATAATGATAGTGAAGATGATCCAGGACCTCAGAAAAAGAATGGAGGCAAAGATCGAGAAGATGCAAGAAATGTTTAACAAAGACCTAGAAGAATTAAAGAACAAACAAACAAACATGAACAATACAATAACTGAAATGAAAACTACACTAGAAGGAATCAATAGCAGAATAACTGAGGCAGAAGAACGGATAAGTGACCTGGAAGACAGAATGGTGGAATTCACTGCTGCGGAACAGAATAAAGAAAAAAGAATGAAAAGAAATGAAGACAGCCTAAGAGACCTCTGGGACAACATGAAACGCAACAACATTCACATTATAGGGGTCCCAAAAGGAGAAGAGAGAGAGAAAGGACCCGAGAAAATACTTGAAAACATTATGGTCAAAAACTACCATAATATGGGAAAGGAAATAGCCACCCAAGTCCAGGAAGCGCAGCAAGTCCCGTATAGGATAAACCCAAGGAGAAACACGCCGAGACACATAGTAATCAAACTGGCAAAAATTAAAGACAAAGAAAAATTATGGAAAGCAGCAAGGGAAAAATGACAAATAACATACAAGGGAACTCCCATAAGGTTAACAGCTGATTTCTCAGCAGAAACGCTACAAGCCAGAAGGGAGTGTCATAATATACTTAAAGTGATGAAAGGGAAGAACCTACAACCAAGATTACTCTACCCAGCAAGGATTTCATTCAGATTCGATGGAGAAATCAAAAGCTTTACAGACAAGCAAAAGCTAAGAGAATTCAGCACCGCCAAACCTGCTCTACAACAAATGCTAAAAGAACTTCTCTAAGTGGGAAACACAAGAGAAGAAAAGGACCTACAAAAACAAACCCAAAACAATTAAGAAAATGGTCATAGGAACATACATATTGATAATTACCTTAAACGTGAATGGATTAAATGCTCCAACCAAAAGACACAGGCTTGCTGAATGGATACAAAAACAAGACCCATATATATGCTGTCTATAAGAGACCTACGTCAGACCTAGGGATACATACAGACCGAAAGTGAGGAGATGGAAAAAGCTATTCCATGCAAATGGAAATCAAAAGAAAGCTGGAGGAGCAATACTCATATTAGATAAAATAGACTTTAAAATAAAGAATGTTACAAGAGACAAGGAAGGACACTACATAATGATCAAGGGATCAATCCAAGAAGAAGATATAACAATTATAAATATATATGCACCCAACATAGGAGCACCTCAATACATAAGGCAACTGCTAACAGCTATAAAAGAGGAAATCAACAGTAACACAATAATAGTGGGGGACTTTAAGAGTTCCTTCCTTTGTATTGTTAAAAAATATGTCATTTATAAAAAAAATAAAAAAAAAATAATAGTGGGGGACTTTAACACCTCACTTACACCAATGGACAGATCATCCAAAATGAAAATAAATAAGGAAACACAAGCTTTAAAATGACACAATAGACCAGATAGATTTAATTGATATTTATAGGACATTCCATCCAAAACCAGCAGATTACACTTTCTTCTCAAGTGCGCACAGAACATTCTCCAGGATAGATCACATCTTGGGTCACAAATCAAGCCTCAGTAAATTTAAGAAAATTGAAATCATATCAAGCATCTTTTCTGACCACAACGCTATGAGATTAGAAATGAATTACAGGGAAAAAAACGTAAGAAACACAAACACATGGAGGCTAAACAATACATTACTAAATAACCAAGAGATCACTGAAGAAATCAAAGAGGAAATCAAAGAATACCTAGAGACAGGGCTTCCCTGGTGGCGCAGTGGTTGAGAATCTGCCTGCCAATGCAGGGGACACGGGTTCGAGCCCTGGTCTGGGAAGATCCCACATGTCGCGAAGCAACTAGGCCCGTGAGCCACAACTACTGAGTCTGCGCGTCTGTAGCTTCTGCTCTGCAACGAGAGGCCACGACAGTGAGAGGCCCATGCACCACGATGAAGAGTGGTCCCCGCTCACCACAACTAGAGAAAGCCCTCGTACAGAAACAAAGACCCAACACAGCCAAAAATAAATAAATAAATAAAAATTTAAAGAAAAAACACCTAGAGACAAATGACAATGAAAACAAGATAGTTCAAAACCTATGGGATGCAGCAAAAGCAGTTCTAACAGGGCAGTTTATAGCAATACAGCCCTTCCTCAAGAAACAAGAAAAATCTCAAATAAACAATCCAAACTTACACCTAAAGGAACTAGAGAAAGAAGAACAAACAAAACCCAAAGTTAGTAGAAGGAAAGAAATCATAAAGATCAGAGCAGAAATAAATGAAATAGAAACAAAGAAAACAATAGCAAAGATCAATAAAACTAAAAGCTGGTTCTTTGAGAAGATAAAGAAAACTGATAAACCATTAGCCAGACTCATCAAGAAAAAGAGGGAGAGGACTCAAATCAATAAAATTAGAAATGAAAAAGGAGAGGTTACAACAGACACTGCAGAAATACAAAGCATCCTAAGAGACTACTACAAGCAACTCTATGCCAATAACATGGACAACGTGGAAGAAATGGACAAATTCTTACAAAGGTATAACCTTCCAAGACTGAACCAGGAAGAAATAGAAAATATGAACAGAACAATCACAAATAATGAAATTGAAACTGTGAGTAAAAATCTTCCAACAGGTCTTCCCTGGTGGCTCAGTGGTTGAGAATCCGCCTGTCAATGCAGGGGACACGGGTTCGAGCCCTGGTCCGGAAAGATCCCATATGCCATGGAGCAACTAAGCCCATGTGCCACAACTACTGAGCCTGCATGCGGGCCTAGAGCCGGTGCTCTGCGACAAGAGAAGTCACCACAATGAGAAGGAGCCCGCACACCACAGCGAAGAGTAGCCCCTGCTCGCCACAACTAGAGAAAGCCCACGCGTAGCAACGAAGACCCAACGCAGCCAAAAATAGATAAATAAATAAATTTATTTTAAAAATCTTCCTACAAACAAAAGTCCAGGACCAGATGGCTTCACAGGTGAATTCTATCAAACATTTAGAGAAGAGTTAACACCCATCCTTCTCAAACTCTTCCAAAAAATTGTAGAGGAAGGAACACTCCCAAACTCATTCTATGAGGCCACCATTACCCTGATACCAAACCAGACAAAGATACTACAAAAATGAAAATTACAGACCAATATCACTGATGAATATAGATGCAAAAATCCTCAACAAAATACTAGCAAGCAGAATCCAACAACACATTAAAAGGATCATACACCATGATCAAGTGGGATTTATCCCAGGGATGCAAGGATTCTTCAATATACGCAAATCAATCAATGTGATACACCATATTAACAAACTGAAGAATAAAAACCATATGATCATCTCAATAGATGCAGAAAAAGCTTCTGACAAAATTCAACACCCATTTATGATAAAAACTCTCCAGAAAGTGGGCATTGAGGGAACCTAACTCAACACAATAAACACCATATTCGACAAACCCACAGCAAACATCATTCTCAATGGTGAAAAACTGAAAGCATTTCCTCTAAGATCAGGAACAAGACAAGGATGTCCACTCTCGCCACGATTATTAAACATAGTTTTGGAAGTCCTAGCCATGGCAGTCAGAGAAGAAAAAGAAATAAAAGGAATACAAATTGAAAAAGAAGAAGTAAAACTGTCACTGTTTATAGATGACATGATACTATACATAGAGAATCCTAAAGATGCCACCAGAAAACTACTAGAGCTAATCAATGAATTTGGTAAAGTAGCAGGATACAAAGTTAATGCCCAGAAATCTCTTGCATTCCTATACACTAATGATGAAAAAGCTGAAAGAGAAATTAAGGGAACACTCCCATTTACCATTGCAACAAAAAGAATAAAATACCTAGGAATAAACCTACCTAGGGAGACAAAAGATCTGTATGCAGAAAACTATAAGACAGTGATGAAAGAAATTAAAGATGATACCAACAGATGGAGAGATATACCATGTTCTTGGATTGGAAGAATCAATATTGTGAAAATGACTATACTACCCAAAGCAAGCTACAGATTCAATGAAAACCCTATCAAATTACCAATGGCATTTTTTATAGAACTAGAACAAAAAATCTTAAAATTTGCATGGAGACACAAAAGACCGCGAATAGCCAAAGCCGTCTTGAGGGAAAAAACGGAGCTGGAGGAATCAGACTCCCTGACTTCAGACTATCCTACGAAGCTACAGTAATCAAGACAGTATGGTACTGGCACAAAAACAGGAATACAGATCAATGGAACAGGATAGAAAGCCCAGAGATAAACTCACGCACATATGCTCAACTAATCTATGACAAAGGAGGCAAGGATATACAATGGAGAAGAGACAGTCTCTTCAGTAAGTGGTGCTGGGAAAACTGGACTAATGCCTACATGTAAAAGAATGAAATTAGAACACTCCCGAACACCACACACAAAAATAAACTCATAATGGATTAGAGACCTAAATGTAAGACCAGACACTACAAAACTCTTAGAGGAAAACATAGGAAGAACACTCTTTGACATAAATCACGGCAAGATCTTTTTTGATCTACCTCCTAGGGTAATGGAAATAAAAACAAAAAGAAACAAATGGGACCTAATGAAACTTAAAAGCTTTTGCACAGCAAAGGAAACTACAAACAAGACGAAAAGACAGCCCTCAGAATGGGTGAAAATATTTGCAAATGAAGCAGCTGACAAAGGAATAATCTCCAAAATTTACAAGCAGCTCATGCAGCTCAGTATCAGAAAAACAAACAACCCAATCCAAAAATGGGTAGAAGACCTAAATAGACATCTCTCCAAAGAAGACATGCAGATGGCCAAGAAGCACATGAAAAGCTGCTCAACATCACTAATTATTAGAGAAATGCAAATCAAAACTACAATGAGGTATCGCCTCACACCAGTTAGAATGGGCATCATCAGAAAATCTATAAATAACAAATTCTGGAGAGGGTGTGGAGAAAAGGGAACCCTCTTGCACTGTTGGTGGGAATGTAAATTGATACAGCCACTATGGAGAACAGTAGGGAGGTTCCTTAAAAAACTAAAAATAGAATTATCACATGATCCATCAATCCCACTACTGGGCATATACCCAGAGAAAACCATAATTCAAAAAGAGACATGCACCCCAATGTTCACTGCAGCACTATTTACAGTAGCCAGGTCATGGAAGCAACCTAAATGCCCATCAACAGACGAATGGATAAAGAAGATGTGGTACATATATACAATGGAATACCACTCAGCCATAAAATGAACGGAATTGAGTCATTTGTAGAGACATGGATGGATCTAGAGACTGTCATATAGAGTGAAGTAAGTCAGAAAGAGAAAAACAAATATCGTATATTAACACATGTATGTGGAACCTAGAAAAATGGTACAGATGAACCGGTTTGCAGGGCAGAAGTTGAGACACAGGTGTAGAGAACAAAAGTATGGACACCAAGGAGGGAAAGCCGTGGGGGGGGGGGTGATGAATTGCGAGATTGGGATTGACATGTATACACTGGTGTGTATAAAATTGATGACTAATAAGAACCTGCTGTATAAAAATATAAATAAAATTCAAAAAAAAAAATAATTATGACTCTTTGACATCCTCCAACAAATCAAATCAAAGCCCCTAGGAGGTAGGGTGTGAGCCTGAGTATTTTGGAGAGCTCCCCAGTTTCTTTTATATGTGTCCAGCTTTGAGAATCAGGACATCTTAACATGATTTAGTGTATTACTAAACAGCTAGCCAGTCTGTTCCCAGCCCAAATGGGTTACAAGAGAGGTAGATTGAAGTTGGGATGAATTTGCTGACAGCCTGCTTTGGGCTGGGCATTTTTCATCCACTGTGTTATTCAGTATCAAAAAAAAATTAAGGGAATTCCCTGGCGGTCCAGTGGTTAGGACTCTGCGCTTTCACTGCTGAAGGTGCAGGTTCAATCCCTGGTCAGGGAATTAAGATCCTGCAAGCTTCGCCGCATGGCCAATAAAAAAATTTTTTTTTAATTTGATGAGACAATTCTTTTCATCCCGTTTCACAGATGAAGAACAACTGATACTCAGAGAAGCAAGTTGCCCAGGTCACACAACAAGTAAATGGGGGGAGAGATGCAGGATTCAAGCTCTAGTCTCTTTGTGTTCCAAATCCTACCATCTGTCTACTACCCCCATACTGCTTTCTAAGACAGAGGTGGATGGTTGAGACCCTTGAGAAGCCAAAAAGAAAATTAGAGTCTGAGAAGGTGGTGGCATTGAGAAGGGTCATGGAGGGAAGTATCAGAGGACACAAGACACACTTTCCATAAGTCACTTTTTCCCACGGACAGTGCTGCCAGCTCTGGCAGACCTCTAGGCAGCCTCCCCTCACTCAGAAGCCTCTCCCCGGGTTACTGAGGCGTCATCCATGTTACTCGCTCTTTCTCTCACACCCCTCATCTAATTCTTCAGGTTTTTTTAACTCTTTTTTTTTTTTTTAAATCTTTGGCTGCAGCGTGCGGCATGAGGCATCTTAGTTCCCCGACCAGGGATCAAACTCTCGCCCCTGCAGTGGAAGCATGGGGTCTTAACCACTGGACCACCAGGGAAGTCCCTAATTCATCAGTTAAGTCCTATCATCTACGCTTTTCAGGTATCTCCAGGATCTAGCAACTTCTCACTCTCCACGCAGCTACAACCCTAGACCGAGTCGGCCCGACTCCCTCCCAGGAGACCGTGTGAGCTATGGTGGGAAAGAGAAATCGAAATCAGAGCGTGCTGATCAAGCAGGCAGCTCCCTTTCAAACCCTCCAGGGCCTTCCCGTTTCATCCTGACCACAATCTCGACCCCTCACCGTGACCTCGGGGCCCTCCAAGCTCTGGGCCCACCGATTTCTCCAGCTCCATCTGCTGCAGTGCTCACTCTCCCTCCGCCTGGCCTTCCACCTGTCCTGCGATGCTTGCTGCCCTCTCAGGGTGTCCCCGCATGTCGTTTCTTCCCTCTGCTTCTCCTCACTTAGCTCTCAACTCCACTGTCACCTCTTCAGAGAGGCCTCACCTGGCCACCGGAGCTAAAGAGGCCCTCATCCCCACCTTGCTGGTCAAGTGCCCGGCGTTCAATCACCACTTGCTTACTGGTGGCCACGCTTTTAAAAGTGTAACTGTGTCCGTGGCCAGAAGGATTGTGATTCTTTGGTTGGAAATTCTACTCATCACACTCCGACCTGCTCTTCAGCGTTGAACTCATCGCCAGGCCTCATTCTCTGCTTGCAAAATGAGAAAAATGATTAACGTGAGTCTTCAGGCGACCTTCTGACTGAGGACGCAATGTCTGTCAGCGATTAGACTCCCAGTGCCACGTTCAGAAAGAGGGACCACCCAAAGCCAAATCTTTATCTTGCGCCTTTCCTTTGCGTTTGATGTTGGCTTTTCGTTTGCATTTAGCACATTCGGGAAGGAGGCAAATAAACGTTACACTGGCTGACACTGTGTGAACGTGCATCAGATTCAGTCAGGGCAGGAAGGCTGGGAGCAAACTGTCCCCAGAAATCCCCACAGGCTTGGACCAGACTCTAAATCCATTAATCTCCTGCAAGATAACCATGTCTACTGCCAATAAAACATTAACAGCACCATTTCCTGGACTTGGCATTATCTAAGAGTCCAAACAGACCCAGAAAATGGAGCACAGCTTCTACTCCAGGCCGTTCACGAAAGCGTGGATGGTGCATGGGACAAACGACAAAGCTGCCCCTGTGGTTAGTGTCTGGGCTTCTGTCTGCCCTCCTTAATGGCAACATTAACCTGCTTTTCTCCTCTTTGTGGTCAGAAGTTCTAAACCTGTGGACCACCATGAGGTCTATGGGTAGATTTCAAGGGGTCCATGACTTTTTAAAATATTTATTTATTTATGTATTTATTTTGGCTGGGCCAGGTCTTATTTACAGCTCGCGGGATCTTAGTGGAGGTATGTGGGATCTAGTTCCCTGACCAGGAATCGAACCCGGGCCCCCTGCATTGGGAGCGTGGAGTCCTAGCCACTGGACCACCAGGGAAGTCCCAGGGGGTCCATGACTTGAATGGGGAAATTTTTACCTTTTTGTTTTCATTCTCTAACTGAAATTTGGCATTTCCTTCAACTCAACATAGGCAGGAAACCTCAGCAGTACTAGCACTGCCTGTGACTTTGTCACCAATAAAATTCAAGGTTGTTGTCATATCACATGTTGGTTGTTGCACAGCTCAAAACACAGTGAACACCCATCACTACTTCAAAATTACAACGGTTATTAGACCTATCGCTCGACCTTATTATCTCCCACGTTGATAAAGCAGGACACATATTACTCTAGCACAAATCTGGGGGTTTTTTTTAGTATTTTGACAGCAGTATTTCTTTTTTTTTTTTTTCTGGCCACACCGCACTGCTTGTGGGATCTTAGTTTCCCAACCAGGGATTGAACCCAGGCCCTTGGCAGTGAGAGCACGGAGTCCTAACCACTGGTCCACAAGGGAATTCCCATACAGCAGTATTTCAATATAATTGATTTCCTTTGTTACATGTATTTTATTTTATGTATTTTAAAACATTTTCTGAGAGGAATGCCACAAGCTTTGCCAGACTTCCAAAGCCTAGCTCCCACCTCAGATCCTATATTAAAGTGGCCAAATCCTCCCACTGATACTTCAGAGAAGTTTTTGCCTTAGGCAACTTTGCAGTGCAGACAAGTTTATCTTATTTGTCTCCACACCACACCCCACTCTGTCCTGTGTCACTGTCCCTAGCAGTGTTTGTTAGCTTTTGTGGGCCATGCCACCTTTTAATAAACATTCATGACCACCTTTAATGATGGTCTCTGAAATGCAAATGAAATGCTCTCTGAAATGCAAAACAAATTAAACACTGTGATTAAAAACCACTCAGTGGGGCAAAGTGCTGCTTTGTTTTAAACCATCACATTTCAACTTTGCCAGCGCTTCTGATTCCCCAATCTCACCAACAACCTTCTAAATGAATGCCCTTGAGGATACACACCTAGAAATCACCCTGTCCTTGGCTACCCTCTCCAAGGTACTTACCTCACTAAGCACCCTAGGCCGACCAGAATTGCAGGCTAGGACAGGCTGGCTTCTCCCATTCCTGGCCCAGGATGTAAGGGAGAGGGGCTCATTGGTGTGATGTGGGCAACTCCTCTTTTGCTTTAGTTCTGAGATGACAAAGGTAGGGTTTCTGGAAAAGTTTGCTAAGACACTAGAGAGAAAGGTAGAAACCATGTAGAAAATGCAAACGCACAGAATCACTTGTCTTCACGGAACGGATTTCTTATCCCAGGGTGAGTGCAGTCTGGCTTCACACTGACTGGCCTGGCATGGATCATTGGACACTCAAGCCCCTGATAGTTTACTTCCCTCTGTCTGGCTGGGATGTGAGACTTGGCAACTCTGAACCCTACCCAGAGGGAGCTTATGGTTGGCACAGCTTCTAGGTCTGGCAGGAGTCAGGCCCTGCCAGTGTCAGCTTCCTGACTCCCCTCCAGGTGTGGGAAGAGTGAGAAAAGAAGGGGGCCAATGACAGAACCGAAAAGAAAACCAACATTTGAGGGGCAGGCCGAGGATATGGACTCAAGGGAGCAGTACAGAAGCAACAATGGTGGAGACGAGCCACCCGAGGGTCAAGAAACGAGCACTGTGCGGGGCCCAGCCGAGTGTCCTTCTCTTTGGTTCCCCCTTTAGGCCACTACTGGTACTGCACCTAGTCGTGCACCCCAGCCAGGGTACAGGTAGCCCTGCCCAGGCCTGAAGACACACACACGTACACCCTAGTTCCTGCTTAGTCCCCCCAACACACATTTCCCACCTCCTTCTCCCTTTTCTGACAGGCGTAAAACCCTAATCTCTTTCCCAACCTCTCTTGATTTTAGGAGTAGCCATGTGCTACAGGTCTGGCCGTGCAGACATAAGGGGAAATCTGCTGGGGTGCTTCTGGAGACAATATCCCTTTCCTTATTAAAGGAACAGACGTAACTTTGCCCCCTTTTCCTGCCTGAAATGAAATTGCGATAATCATATTTCAACCATAAGGCAACAAACACAAAGGGAAGGCCAGGAGAAGGGCACAGTTGCCATCTCTAATGTTCTTGAGCCACTGAACCAAAGCCCAGCGGCTACCTCTAGATTTTGGATTACGCAGGAAAAAATCAGTCCCTTTTTGTTAAAGCCACTCTTAGTTGCATCTTGTAACTTGTGGACAAAAGCATTCCTAACTCATACACCACAATAGTCTTGTCCTTCCGACATCTATCCATCAACTCAAGGTAACAACTCTGCTCCATTCCCAAACCCATCTGCTGTGAGGCCGACCCCTCCCTAGCAACCGCTGAGACTACCCAAATACCGATGCCACAGGTGACAACCCTTGGATAGCACTACTAACTGGGTTCACATTCGATGTCAAATCCTTCTCTTCTGGTTAATTATATCTAGCTCCAACCTATCCTAGATCTTGGGTTTGTCTTATCACCCAACGCCCTACAAAGAGGTTCCACAGCACACAGTTGCAGAAAGAGCAAGTACGTGAAGTTCTTGACATCGATTTTCACTCAAACCTCTCTCCTTCATGAAGTCCTCCCTCGTCACCCCAACGTGAAGTGATTTCCTCACCTTTGAATGCCACTATCATTGCGCCACTCATTTAGTGCTGAACACTACGGCACTCTTATGCGTTGGTCTTAATTATCTTCCACATCCAGTGAGCCTTCCCAACCCTCTCTGTCTGAGTTAGTCACCCCTAATGCCAACTCTTGCAATGCCTTACGCATTCTTCTATTAAAGTCCTCACCAGGTTTTTGTCACCTTCTCTACATCCTCCAGTAAAGTATGACCTTCTTTAGATAGGGATGCTATCTTACAACATTTATCAGTTCTCAAGTTGGACACAGTACATATTAGGTGCTTAATAAATTTATGTTGAATGAATGAAGAATCTCATCTCCCTACCAACATATCAAGCTCATTGAGAACAGGAATCTAGATTTCTGCCTCCTTCCACCCACCCCTAGTGATACACACGGTGGGCTTATAATAGATATTTGGTCACTGATTTGTACAGACAACCATGTTTTACTTCAATAACTTCTACTTGACAGCTAAGGAACATGATTTGCTTGTATATGCACATATATAAGCATGTAACCATGAAACATGTATGTACAAATATATACAACGCTTAGCCAAGAGGTGCCAGATGAAAGCTTGGCTTGGGAAAACTTTTTTCCCACCAAACTGCCTGGTGGTTTGACTCAACCCTCCAACTGTTCTTCCTGCATGCATACATAGCCTCTATTATTTTCTCACTGAAAGCTTTGCAACAAAAATCATCGACAATTAAAAGGAGCCACTTCTGAAGAAGTTCTCAAATGAAGCAGATCAAGATAAGAGGGTTTATCGCCGGTAAGAGCAAGGTGCCTTCTAAGGCCAGTTTAACACTGATACAAATACCCTGTGACACTACTCAGGAAAAGTCTACCAGGGCTTTGCTAGTGATGTTCTCGGGAAAGAGATAACCTTGCAAAGCATAATCCATCACTCACATCAAGGGCTGACCACTGAGACACGATGGTTCTAACCGAGACGTTTAAGATATTTAAAAGGATGACCTCCATCCCCTTTCTTCCAGGTGGGAAACGGTAGTCAAGTGATTCTCCCGAATCCAAATAGAAAGGCACACAAGGGTGAGGATGGGGTAGAGATGGCCATGGCGTTGCCTGAGGAAGTGGACGTTGGCAGGTAAACTGTTTTCAAACAAAGTAGAAGGGAAGACTCTGAAAGCATAATTGTTAGATTAAAATTATGAAAATTCATGGGGGGGGGGGAATAGCTCTTATGGGAGAGAGTAATTTTATAAAAAGTAAAAAAAGAAAATACCCAGGAGTCATCTGAGACAAAACTTCAAATTGGATTGGAAAATATACAAAACATACAAAGTAGGAATTTTCTTGCATTATAATCTTCAAGCCAAGGGGAGACCTAAAGCACTCTCAAAAAACATGGGAGTCACCGATGTTCAACTTTCTCTTGGACCCCAAATCTTAAGGTAACTGTTAGCCCCAGTCCTCTCAAATATGGAGAGGAGGCATCAAGAGGGCATTAAGTGAAAAATTAGTATTTTATGTTGTTAGTGTCTAGCTGACAGCAGATTTCTACTTTGCCCTTATCTTTACCCCAAAACATCCAAAGATGGCTCCTCAGGGCTTCCCTGGTGACGCAGTGGTTGAGAGTCCGCCTGCCGATGCAGGGGACACGGGTTCATGCCCCGGTCCGGGAAGATCCCACATGCTGCGGAGCGGCTGGGCCCGTGAGCCATGGCCGCTGAGCCTGTGCATCCGGAGGCTGTGCTCTGCAACGGGAGAGGCCACAGCTGTGAGAGGCCCGCGTACCGCAAAAAAAAAAAAAGATGACTCCTCATATATACATTAATATATAATTGTTCTCTCTTTCTGACTTACTTCACTCTGTATGACATCCACTAGGTCCATCAACATCTCTGCAAATGGCACAATTTCGTTCCTTTTTATGGCTGAGTAATATTCCATTGTATATATGCGCCACATCTTCTTTATCCATGCCTCTGTCAATGGACATTTAGGTTGCTTCCATGTCCTGGCAATTGTAAATAGTGCTGCAATGAACATTGGGGTGCACGTATCCTTTGGAATTATGGTTTCCTCTGAGTATATGCCCAGGAGTGGGATTGCTGGGTCATAAGGTAGTTCATTTTTGGTTTAGTTTTTTTTTTTTTTTTTTTTTGCAGTACGCGGGCCTCTCACTCTTGTGGCCTCTCCCGTTGCAGAGCACAGGCTCCGGACGCGCAGGCTCAGCGACCATGGCTCACGGGCCCAGCCGCTCAGCGGCATGTGGGATCTTCCCGGACCGGGGCACGAACCCGTGTCCCCTGCATCGGCAGGTGGACTCTCAACCACTGCACCACCAGGGAAGCCCTATTTTTAGTTTTTTAAGGAACCTCCATATTGTTCTCCATAGTGGCTGTATAAAATAGGTAACTAATGAGAATCTACTGTATGGCACGGGGAGCTCTACTCAATGCTCTGTGGTGACCTAAATGGGAAAGAAATCGAAAAAGGAGGGGATATACGTATACATATAGCTGATTCACTTTGCTGTACAGCAGAAACTTACACAACACTGTAAAGCAACTATACTCAATATAAACTAAAAAAAAAAAAGATGACTCTCGCCAGAGCTCATGGGGAATTCTGGTCCTCTGTGGAGGTGGTATGAACCTCTATACTGGAACAGTAATCTATACCAGATGTGATAGGCTGAATTGTCCACCTCCTTCCCCAAATTCATATATTAAAGTCCTAACCCCTAGTACCTTATTTGGAAGTAGGATCATTGCAGATGTAATTAGTTAAGATAAGGTCATACAGAGTAGAACAGGCCCCTAATTCAATATAACTGATGTCCTTATAAAAAGGAGGAATTTAGAGACACACACACCCAGGAAGAACACCCTGTGAGCGTGATGAGACTACACGGAGGGATGCCAGAGGTTGCCAGCACACTGCCAGAAGGTAGGAAAGGAGCATGGAACAGATTCTCCCACACAGCTCTCAGAAGGAACCAACCCTGCCAACACCTTGATCTCAGACTTCCAGCCTCCAGAACGGTAAGACAGTAAATTTCTGTTGTTTAAGCCACACAGTTTTGGGTATTTTGTTATGGCAACCCCAGGAATCTAACACACCAGATTAATCATTGAAGCTTCCAATATTTGAGTTCCCAAGCGCCAGCTCCTCCATACATTATCTTACGACCGCTAGCGAACTACCACTGCCACCATTTTCAGTTATCTTTAAGTTGCCTTCTGCCTCTGGCCCCTTCTTATGTATTTACTTCTTTCCACAGTTAGGAAAATCTGTGTTTACTAATTTCTAAGATGGGCTTGATGCAAAGCCATCTGTTAAATGAGAAAAATCCCTGTATATATGAGATAATCAACAAATATGGTTCCAATTAATGATTTTTAAATTACCGTTTAAATATTTACTTGGACTGTGCCCATATGATGTCAAAATAACCGATTTGCATGTGACTATTTCCGTCAAACAATTAGCTGTTTTGTCTATATAATGCCAAATCATGTGGTTGGTTGTTGTTCTATTACCATATGGACTGGACTGACCGGTGGGTTTTGGCATCATAAAGCGTAGCCTGGATTCCTTTAAGAGTACCAGGAGACTAAGCCAGAGACATAAAAAGGTCGTTCCTTTCTTTAAATTCCCAAGGACTATTAATAATGAAATATTACAGTGGAGGGAATCTTCACTAAGAAAGTATCACTTAATAACATTAGTTAGTCCTTCCTGTGGGATTCTGTCACCACTTAATTTCACCTTTATTGTTCTATAGGGGAGTTCATTACCATGACTTAGGTGATACTACTGCTTATGGAGACCAAAGTGTTATCACTTCAGGTAAGGCAAATTAAACAGAATGCCTACTGGACTGATAATAAATAGGGAGGTGCAGAAGTGGGGGAAGGGTCATGAATACATATGTTCTTATTGTTCTCTTTTTCCCATTCCTTAATTTTCCTCACCAGCCACTGGCCAGATTGACGGGGACTGGATGGATAAATGTAGGGTGGAACTGGAAGGAGTAAATTGGGGTGAGTAGTTTCAACTAGAGAAAGGGGATAAAGTGAATTTGACAAGCTTCCAAGTGGGTCCAAACCAGACCCACTATTGTACCTCAGGCACTACCCGCCTCTGGCTACCCTCAGAGTTATAAACGATAGTTGGCACATTATGTCTTTGTGGCCTTCCCGCAGCTCTCTCTGAGTCTTTCATCTCCTTTTGGCCTCGCCCTCCTTTCTTTCCCATTCTGAGTGTAAACTGAGAGAGCATCCTGGTGGCCCCAACTGCCATCTTTGCTGTTCCATGGCTTAAAGAAATCCCCCCAAATTGGAGATTCTGTGGAAGGTTTGGGCATCCCTGGTAAGATGTGGACATCACAATCTGAAATTCAAAATCCCCAAACAATGAGCTTCCACATGTATCTAAGTAATACACTAGTCCGATCAAGTATATTTTCCAGACAATCTCATTATCCGAATTTTTATTAGGATATTACTGGGATTTTCAAGTAACATTTTGAGATGTAAAAAAAAATGTCTTTCATCACAAAGGGAGAATTTAAAAGACAGACAAATCCAGGGGGTGGGGGGGTGGGATGAACTGGGAGACTGGGATTGATGTATATACACCGCTCGGTATAAAATAGATAACTGATGAGGACCTGCTATACAGCACTGGGAACTCTACTCGGTGCTCTGTGGTGACCGAAATGGGAAGGAAATCCAGAAAGGAGGGGACATGTGTATACTTATGGCTAGTTCACTTCGCTGTGCAGCAGGCGCTAGCACAACATGGTAAAGCAACCATCCCCCAATAAAAAATAAATAAATAAAAGACAGACAAATCCAGAAAGAGACTGCTGAAAGGTTTCGTGAACTACCATCTAATAATAAGCTGAGAAAAAACTAGCATAAATATGATTGAGAAAAACAAGCAAACAATCAAAAAACATTGCCCGTGCGAATGTAAAATGGTTCAGGCCCTTTGGAAAACCGTCAGTAGTTCCTCAAAATGTTAAGCATAAAGTTACCACATGACTCAGCTATTCCATTTCTAGGTATATAGCCATGAGAAATAAAAACACATATCCATACAAAAAACTTGTACACAAATGTTAATAGCAGCATAACTCATAATAGGACTAAAAATATTTCATTAAAATGGTCTAATATTTACAGCGCTCCCATATAGGTGACAGTGAAAGAATGAGTGTCTAATACTATAAAATGCTGGTGCCTGTTTTCTTCAATGTGATTGCTAATTGTGTAAATTAAAGCACCCACACGTGGCATATGCGTGTGTGTGTTTCCTAACAAAAACATAAGCTTCTGCCAAGGAATGGGGGCCTTATGTATAGGGTCTGGTTTTTGGTCACCTTCGGAGATGGGTTCTAGAGGGTCATCAGAGGGGAAATTCGCAGGGGTGCATTATAAAGATGAAGAGAATTGAAATAAACCAAAGAGGGAGGTTTCTGGGAAATCTCACCCATGAAGGCCATATATTTCATTTTCCTCCCACTGCCCCTGTCCCCACCACCTCCTCCTCATTTATCTCCTTTTCCTTCTCCCCAGTGAAGTTGTCTCATTTAAGCAACCGGCCTTAAGATATAACTCAGCTCCCTAGGGAGCAAGGACATTCATTAATCCACACGAATCACCATATTACAGACTTGACCTAATTGACTTTAGCCTCCACACTGGGGACTCCTCCAGGCTACTGACCTCTCTTGTCCAACTCTCATGTCCAAACCATTACATTCAATCCCCATTTGCTGTAGCTTAGAGCTTAACGCAGTCCATCTTTCCTCTTCCTCACCCTGACAAGAAGCTCTGTTCTCCAGTAGAATTGGTAACAATAAACTAATATCTCTAAGGTTGGCTATGGTTTAGCGTAGCTCTTTGCAATGAAACTGTGTCTTCAGAAACCATGAGGCAGTGCCTTAGCTCCATTCTGTAATCACCTCAGTCCTGTCAATTCTATCCCCCCCAAAAATGTATCAATCCTTCCCTTTCTCTCCATCCCACTGGCCTCCACCTTGCTTCAGGCCCTAATCTCTTCTTGTTCTAATTGTTATCATGACCTCCTAACTGGCTTCTTTGCCTCTAGTCTTGCCCTCTCTTTATCCACGCTCCACACAGCCACTAGAGTAACTTTATAAAACATAAACCTGGCCATAAACTCCCCTGTTTAAAGCCTTGAAATGGCTCCCCGTCGCCTTCAAAATAAACACCCAGCTCTCTATCTAGGCTTATAAGTCCCTTTTTAACACGGCCCCTGTCTACTTTTCCAAGTTATTGTCTATCCATCTTGAACTGTCTGCAGCTACCAAAACAAGCTAAGCTCTCTATGGCCATCTTTATAATTTCAAACGTTATTCTCTCTGCCTGGAATATTCTTTCCCTCCATGATGGGTTGGCCAACTCCTTTTTTTTTTTTTAGACAAATTTACTGAGGTATAATTTATATACCACTAAATTCACTAGGCTTGACTAACTGCTAACCTTTGAGATGCCATTTGGATGTCATCTCCTGTTTTCAGATGGGCTCCCCCGAAGACAGATACTGAAACAAACATGTGGGCACAAACAGTTTATTTGGGAGGGGATTTCCAGAAAGCAGAGTGAGGGAGTGGAGAAGGGAGAGAGAGAAGAGAGAAAAGCCAATAAAAGGTGTGTTCGCAAATGGGCAACCGTGGGGTCAGCTCTGCTGTGGTGTCTTTGAGAGCCTGCGTGAAACACCTCTCTGAGTTGTCCTACAGAGAGGCAAAGAAATTTGGGTATTTCTTTCTTTTTCCTATCCCTCACTAACTGAGGGCCACTCCTAAGGTTGTTAGCTCTCTGGCACTTCCAGCCTGCCCCCCGTGGCCAGAGAATATCTCAGACAGAGAGAAGCAGGAAGCCATCAGCATATACAGGAACTACCTCGAGTGAACTTCTAGAGCAGGCCAAGAGGCTATGGTTGGAGCACCAGCCAGCACCTCTACACATACCCTTCACAGCCTTTCCAAACCCTACCTCTGCTTTTCAGATTGGATTAGAGGAACCTTCTCACTGGTCGCATAGCACCAATGTCCTTGCCACACTACACAATTTTGTTGTTTCACTTGGTGGCCCCAGTCCACTGCACTGTGGACACTTCAAAAGCAAGGTCTTCACACGTCTTCATTCTCCACATTTAGCAAGATGCCTCGGACTTATCAAGCCCAATAATGGGTATGGTCATTTCAAAGCACTTTACATTCATTATCATGTTTTATACCTGAAGATCTCCTTACCTGGGAGATAGCATCATCATCTTTATCATTCTGATTTTTATGAAGAGAAATCTGAAATACGGTGATGAGACAGAGCTAGATGGAAGGCCATATTTGCTGATGGCTAGGCCAGTAGCCAAACTACTTCAGTTTTTGCTGCTAGGCGGACCACAGGAGGTAATGGCATTCACCTGAGGCTAAACCTTTCAACTCATGGAAGAAAAGGCTTTTCCACAACTAGAATAATCCCCTTTACAATATTCAGAAGACGCCTGAAGGTGGAAGCAAAGCAGCCCCAGAAATGCCAAGTCTTGTGCTTTTTCTGAAAAAGGATTCTTTGATTTTTTTTTTCCTTCTCTCACTTAGACCCTCCTAGGAGCTGCCTCCGATGTAACTTTTCTAAAATTCTAATATTTGTGAACATGTAAATCAGATTTTACTATTAATTAATTCACCAACGTAATGCCATTCACTAGAAGGATGTTATCAGCCATGGGGAACAGAATGCCTTGTAGCTCTGTCATTTTTAAAAGTCAAAGCAAGAAGTACACAGTTCTAATAACAGAAGAGATGAAGCGCTTTGTTCTTAGGTTATGCTCTGGAGTACAATTTTTAAAGGAATTAAATATATAAACATCAAAGAAAGACTGCCCCGAAGCTAAGAATTGTATCAGGAAACCCCCTGCTTTCTTATGTCCCCTATGCTCATACGTAAGACAACGGATCTGGTGATTATAATGGTCTCTGTTCACTTTACACGGTAAGTAAAGGAAGAGAATTAAAGAATCTTTCCTTTGCAGTATAATGACTACTGGTGAACCACTAAAAAATGGAAGAATTTCAACAGGCATAAGGTCAGAGTCTATTTGGTTGCTTTTTCTGCTATGTATTTTGGAACCACTTGACAGTTTTCCATTTTAACATTTTGAGGGATTTTTCTTGGTAGAATCCAGACAAGGACTGCAGAAATTTTGCCATCTGCAAAAAGAGTGGGTTGGATTAGATCAACAAACACTTTGGGTTCCATAACAATATTTTTGTTGGTCCACAGAACTCCTCTAAGGAATACCAACATCAGAAATGAATACAAACACTGAAAACCTGATTGACGGATAGGCCATTGATACTGACACTTTACAACACTATTAAATGAATAGTAAATACAGAAACAGCATGAAATTGTTTATAATGTTCATAGCACATTATATTAGCTGATTATGATGTTTTTTACACTTCATGATATTCAATCAAGGCATTTTAGAAAAGGAATCAGGTAATTTTCTGCTTAAAAGAATGATTGAACAGGAAAACATGGATTTTGATATCAGATAGGCCTGGATTCTATTTATACTTCCATTACAGTGTAACCCTGAACAAGACAGTTAATCTCTTTAATCCTCAATTTCCTCTCTTTAAAATGGGTTTGACAATACTTACAGCCCACAGAGTGATTTTGCAAATTACATGGACTAAGATACGGGAAAGTGCCTAAGGCTAAACTTAGCACATAAAACACAGGAGAATATTCTTTTCCTCATTTTCTATCATTCCTGTGAGTTTTCAGCACAATCGCTCCTAAAATTCAAGAGATTGTAGTTTAGAATTTGTTCTAACATTTTCCTTTAAATGTCCCCCCTCAATACAAACACACCACAAATGCATCAAATTATTGGGCACAATTTTAAATATGATCATATTGGATTTAATGGTCTACCAGTTTAAACTTATTTCCATTTTAAATGACCTGGCTTAGAAAAAAATGATCAACTCCCTGATTATATTAGTTTAAAGAAACTCTTTAGCTCTAAAATTTCCCTAAAACCAATTTAGAAGTGATAGAGGCTGGAAAGGGGAGGAGTCACTAGGTTGTAATGGATCTGTCCCTGGTGCTGAAAGTGAATAAAGTACCTAAACTCTCCTCATTTAGATGCAGTGGAAGGAAAGCCAGCTTCACTTAATGAAAAACCTGAGTTGCACTTAGATTTCAAGAAAGTGGCATTACTCAGGAATTCCCAGAATGAGGAGCGGTCATCTTTGACCAAGCTCAAAACTTTAGGACCATCCCAAGGGAAGAGAGAAGGGGGCCTCTATCAGCCCAGCCCAGTGGTCAAAAGCCTATCAAAAACTGATACATAATATTTACATCTCATTAACGTGTAGATATCTATAACGTTAGATAACAAAGAAGCTCAGAACAGCAAGATGCTAGCTCAAGGCTAAAGGTATTCTAAGGCTGGAAACCAACCAGATATCATCTATGCCTTTTTTGTTGCCTCTCCTCTAACCCTTAACTCTGGTTCCTATTTTAATTCTCAGTATATTTATCCAACCCTATTAGACTAAAAATTTCTTGAGAGCAGGGAATCCCTCACTCAATTTCTCCCAGTTGTTGACCTCAGTAGAAACTTGCTCACTGAAAGAATTCAAATAAAATTGTTCAATCAAGTTAAATTAATCAATGTTGTTTTGGCAGTCAGAGAAAGCTTATTAGATATATGAGCTAGGATTTTAAGAGAACCTTGAAGGACGGAAGGATTTTGAAAGATGGAGAAAGGGCAAGGCCACGCTTTCTGCTTTTGAGGAGAAAAAAAAGCAAGCAACAATTTGGACCTGGCCGTCTCAACCTACGGGTGGCATGGTGAGCCCAGACACCCAAATAGCGTCTTTCAAAATGTTTCTCCCTGAATCGATGCATGAAATATCCCTCTCTTAGCCCTGGAGTCCTATGTTTGTTCAAGAAAATTATTTTGCATGACTTTTTTCCCTATGTCATGATTGATCATTTTGCTACAAGACTCATGATGATATTGAGAGCCTACTGAGTTGGCAGAATATCCTGAAAGACTCAGATATCCAATCAGCACACTTTTCAGAGGGGATCATCTACACACAGCAGCGTGCCTCTTTATCTTAAGCAACCTATTAGGACTTGCCACACACGTGTCCTCTCTTCAACTGCAAGTTTAAACTATCTTCAGAAGTCTCCCTTTGCGTAAACTTTCTGTGAATACAGTGTTGCTCTGCATAAAACGGTTTTTTGGTCAAAATAGGGCTGAGTCCCAGGAGATATTTTACGGAGGCATCCCCGCAAAAAACACTGATGTTTGCCAGGGGACCCTCCTCACTCTGAAAGGAAAATGCTTGTTACACTTTCTCCTTCCCTGCATCTGTTTCCATTCTCCAAGAAATCTTACCTAGATGGCATCTTCTAGGATGGCAGAAGCACCCACCACTTAAGAAATCTATCAGGCTTATTGAGATCAGGATAGTATAAAGTGACGATAAACACACTATGCTACGTACCACCCTAAATTGCAGCCACCCAACTTTCCTATGCATGATCCTGCTGTACATGAAACCACGTACAATGATTTCATCGTTGACATAGAACAGTTTAGATTTAAGATATATGAATGAAAATAGTTTGTTGTTTCTGAGGCAGAAAATGGTGGTGTGATTATTGAAAGCTAAGGTTTGACATACTTGCGAGACCAGAGAATACCCTTGTTTCTAACCTTTTCAAACCAAATAAGCTTTTCCTTTGGGTCCACACTCCTTCCACACCATGATCGATCCCTCTGGCATCTCTGAGCAATACTGAGCCAAGAGACGGACTCCAAATGTAACAGATGATAGAAATCCCCTGCCCCCAAGCAGGAATACTTCATTTATTTGACCAAGGAGTGTAATCCCTGTGAAGGAATGCCCTTGTCCCTTCCAACTGAACAATAATCAGAAAGACATCGGTTAGGTAGGAGCTGTCCACTTAAAATGTAGTGATGGATATTTGACCCTAAGAAAATAGAGATGCAGTCAGACATTTACCTACAGGCTGTTCATCTCACTGCTATTTACAAAAGTAAAAATTTTAAAAACCTAAATGTCCAGCAATATGGTACAAGTTGAAGTTTCAGCCATATGATAGACTTCTACGCAGCCATTAAAATGTCTTATAGCAATATTAATTGACTATGAGAAAATGTTCATAATCTATTTAATGGGAAAAATGTTTATCAAAGAGAATGTTTATTATAACCCTCTATTTTAGAAAAAGGCAGTGTATAAACATTGTACACGCACTACCAAAGCCCTCCTGCCAAAGCCCACCAGGAACATGCCAATAATCGAACAAGTTGGCTTTATTTTTCATTGCAGCCAGGGAGAACACGCACCGTGGAGAACTGAGGGGCGTCTCAATAAGAAGGTGTTAGAGAAGACTTATCATAGGATTTGGGCTCGTGTTAATGATTTGGGGTAAGGTTTAAAGCAGTGGGGCTTGCTCTGGTTTGGATGCTCTCGGGAAGCAGGCATAGTTTTATGATTGTGTCTTACTAAATCTTCACCTGGAGGGAGAGAGACTAGAGCAAGGCTAAAGCTGTCATTTGTTTTTCAACACACCACAATAGTCACTCATATTAGCCAGGGGAGGAACATGTTTGGTCATTTTTGTGGTTTGGACAAGGTTCCTGTTTTGTCTGTGTTCAGACATGATTATGGAGTGTTCCTAATTTTGTCTGGATCCATCCCAGTTACAGAGTGACCTTATCTGCCATTAGTGTTTCGGGAATGGTTTTTGCTCAACAGGAGAACACCAAAGCTTCGTTGTGAGCAGGTCCTAGCAACCCCAAGTCCCAGCAGATTATACCAGGCCAGCTTCTGCATGGCAGGGACTGGCAGGGACTGACTTTCTTTTTCACACACACACACACACATATTCAGTCAGAGAGAACTAGGATTGTAACAAATATCATTTACTGTTTGTGATATTCCAGGCACCGTTTTAAGTGCCCTACATTTTTAACCTATTTAACCTTCACGGCAACTCTATGTAGTAAGTACAATCGATATTCCCATTTTCCAGAAGAGAAAAGTATGGCATAAAGAGGTTAAGTTACTTACCCAACAAAAGTAGTAGAGCAAGGATTTAACTTAGTGGCTATAGACCAATAGCCTTAACCTCTACATTATGTTGTCTATGTGTACAATAAATCATTAATAGAGGTTACCTTTGAAAGGTGGTGAAAGTACAGGAATACAGGTGTCTTTCTCTTCCTTTTTCTTGTTCTTATTTTCTAAATTTTCTACAAGTAATATGTATTAATTTTTAACCAGAAAAAGGAATAATTTACAAATGTACTCATGGAAGCTCTGTACCCAAGCCAAGGTCATCGTCCTAATGCAAACCCAAGTCTTTGGTGGTGGCAATGCTCCCCTGAATGTCTGAATCAAAAGAGAAGACAAATCAAATCGGGAGGAGGCAACGCCCTCCCTGCGCGCGCGCGCTCTTTCTCTTAACTCCAACTCAATTTAGACAATTTCCGCATTAAAAAGTGGCAGGAAGACCCAGTCTCAGGCCGGTCCGTGTGTCTGAATTAAAGCCGGTAGGGTATGTTCCCCCCAGTATACCGAAGAACAATTAGGAACCGAGTTGGGAGGACTAGAAGCAAATGCCTCGGTCTCCAAGGTAAGGCCCTTTCCTCGTGGGAGAAAACACCCCCACCGGCCCGGTGAGCACCGCTGCGTTTGTCCCGCTCTAGGACTCAGCCCAGGCACTGAGAGCGGGGATGCCAGCTCTTCAGCCCGCGTGAAGGCTTATAGTAAAAGGCCGAAAATTCTAGGGACGGGAGGGAACCATCTGGAGGGACAAAGACTTCAGAATGCAAAGAGCTTTGCCGAAATGTTAAAGGCTCCCCAGCAGACCTGTCGGCTGGTTTCCCTTCTCTTACTTCTGGCGCTGCGCTGGCACCAGAGCAACAGGCAACATCTTTGTTTGCTCCCCGCGCAGAAACCGACTTTAGGCCTCCTGAGAGGTGCCCACCCACCAGCTGCCGCCGGCTCGGCCGCAGAGAACGGTGCTCGCAGTAATTCCCACTGCCACCGTACCCCCCTCCCTCCGCCGGCCCTTTCCTTCTTTCCGAGTGCCCCGGCCGAGAGCCAGGCGAGGCATCCACCCTGCCATTTAGCACCTCGGCTGCGCAGTGGTGGGTGGTTTCCCACAGCGTGTGCCCTCGCAGCCGCTCGCGCTCGAGTCGCCGCTAGCAGGGGCACAAGTCAATGAGGCTTTTCCCTCCGCGATCATCGTGAATCAGCAAAGCGCTGCAGAGCAGCGGCGTCTCCGCGAGCAGAAATTAAGATGACGGGGGAAGGGCACAAGTGGAGTGTTGCAGGGGAATTTCGAGCCCCTCCCGGGAACGGCAGTTCTGAGGGGGTGGGGGGGGGGAGCGCTGTCGGCTGGAAGCTGCTGGTGAACCAGAGGGAGCCTTTGGAAACAGAGAGCGGTGTGGGGAACAGCGAGGTGGAGCTCAGAAAGTGGACGAGAGTACGGCTGGGCAGAAGGACCTAGGGAGCGCAGGCAGAGCTGAGCGGGTGCGCCCCCGGGGTGGGCAGCGCAGCAGTTGCAGGTGTTGCTGAGCGAATATAGGACGGAGGGTCTGGTGTGGGGAAAGGGAGAAGAGGAACCAAGAAAGGAGGATTTCCTGGCCCACGACTTCCTGTTTCTGACGTGCAAGTTCCCAAGTTCAGTTTGAGAAGTGGAGGGCCGCTTGGCATTGGGGAATCTGGGCTGGGAACGTTAGGGAAATACCCCCCTTAGTCGCGGTCTCCCATCCATCTCCCTCTCCCTCTCCTCCTCCTCTCTTCCTCTCCCTATCCCGTCTTCCTTCAGCTTTGATTAATATGCATGCCCATGCTCAGTAGTGCGGGCCACACTCCAGGGACCGCGCCTCCAGTCACCGCCGCCTCTCGCTTGACCCTTGGCACTAAAAAGCTAAGCAGGAGCGACCGGAGGCGTGGGATGGGAAGGCCGAGCGCTCAAAGCGCGAAGCCTGGGGACCCCTCTCCGCGCCCCGGTCCCCACCCCCCTGGCCGGACCGAGCGCCCCAGCGGCCCAGACTCCGAGATCCCGCTTCGGTCTGCGTTGCAACGGATGGACCCCGGGGATTGGAGCGCGCAACGAACCGCGCTAAATTGTACCTGTGCGTGGCCGTTCCCGCCGCCGCCGCAGGTCTATCCCGGGCCCGAAGCCGGCGCCCGCCTTCTCGGGGAATTCTCTGGAGGGGGTGTGCGAGGGGAGCCACAGTGGCTGCCTTCTAGCTCACGGCTGGCGCGCACAAGCACACGCCCAACTTTGCCGAGCCGTCGGCGCCCCCCGGGTTCCCCCGCGCCCCCTGCGGCTCGGCACTCTCGGAGACCACATCTCTCCAGGTCTGAGATAAGGTGTCCCCCGCTCCTACACTCGCCCATTTGAGGAGGAGAGGGCGGAGTGGAGGAGAGAAGGAGAGTAACGCTACAGACTCCCTAACCAGCTGTTCACAAACACTCTATGCCCGCAGGGGCGCCCGCTCCAGCCCCGCCGCACCAGGTCCCCCAGACCCGCCAGTGACGACAGAGAGAGGAGGAGGAGGAGGAGGAAGAGGAGGAGGAGGAGGAGGAGGCGGCGGCGGCGGCGGCAGTGCGGAGAGGCGGGAGTCCGGGAGCAACAGAGCCCTGGCGACCGGCGGCTCCACCGACTGACCATCATTATCAGCACTTTTATTACCGGGGGACGGTGTGGGGAGGTTGAGGGGCGCGCGGCAGAACTGTCCAACCCACTCTGGAGTGCCCCTAATTGAGAGCGAGAAGACTCTCCAGAGGCGCCTTTGGAGTGGACGTGCCCCAGACGCACAACCGGACTCTGTGGTCCCGCGGAAGCTGCAATGTTGGGGATATTTTAAACGGCTCTTACTTGAGAGGAGGCGTGATTTCCACGTTCGAGCGTCTCCGCTCCCCACCCCCTCTCCGCACCAGCCAGTGCGCGCCACCACCTGAGCCTGGCGAGAGAGCCTGGGCGCACGCAGTCTTCAGCCTCTTCCTTTCCGCCTCTGGGGGGATTCGGCTCTGAGCGGGTCCGCCCGACGCCCCCCGGGAAAACTCTTTACTTTTTGTTTGGAAAATCGGGGCCATTTCTTTATTCATCTCTGGGTCTCCCCGGAGGAGGACAGGGGAGGGGAGGGCGTGCGCGGCGGGCCGGGCCGGGGGAGGGGAGTGCGGGGAGGGGAGGGGACTGGGTGTAGCCTGGAATTCTCCGTCCTCGTGCTCCTAGGCTGGCGCGCAGAAGCTCCCCGCGATAGCGCCGCCGCCACTCCCCGCGCCACCCCGTCGTTGGCCTCGGGGGTCGGGTGAGTGGGGTCATGACGCGCCGCGGGGGCTGCCCCGGGCACCTCCGGCGCTGAGCCGGGACGCTGCCCCGCCGCTCCGAGCCCCTCTGGCGGGGAGGCGGCGGGGGGTGGGGAGGGCGCACGGGGTAGGGCGGGGTGGGGGCGGCGCGGAGGCCGCCAAGCTGGGGGGCTCTCAGGGCCGGCGCGGCCGCGGGCAGGAGGGCGTGTCTCCGGCCCGAGGGGACCCTCCCGAAGCGCGGCGCGGGACTCCCCGATGGTGGTGCCGCGGCTCCGGGAGAGCACCGGGTCTCGCCTCCGCCGCCGCCGCCGCCGTCGCCGCCGCCGCGGGCGCCGCCACCGCCGCCGCCGCCGCCGCCGCCGCCCGAGCCCGCGCCGAGCGTGCGCCTCGCCCTCCTCCCGCGCCCGCTCTGCTCTAGGATGCTGCGGCAGGTTCTGCACAGGGGCTTGAGGACGTGTTTCTCCCGGCTCGGCCACTTCATTGCCAGTCACCCTGTCTTCTTCGCCTCGGCGCCGGTGCTCATCTCCATCCTGCTCGGCGCCAGCTTCAGCCGCTACCAGGTCGAGGAGAGCGTGGAGCACCTGCTGGCGCCCCAGCACAGCCTCGCCAAGATCGAGCGCAACCTCGTCAACAGCCTCTTCCCGGTCAACCGCTCCAAGCACCGGCTCTACTCGGACCTGCAGACCCCTGGGCGCTACGGCCGGGTCATCGTCACCTCCTTCCAGAAAGCCAACATGCTGGACCAGCATCACACCGACCTGATCTTAAAGGTGAGAGGGGGGCGGGCACGGGCAGCCTCTGCGGGCGCCGCTGCCGCGGTTGGGCTGGCTGAGCGCGGGGGTCCGGGCTGAGAGCGCCTCCTCTCCCATCCCAGGCGACTGCCGCAGGGGCTCTGCTGCACCGCGCGCCCCTCGAAGGCCGCCCGGAGCCTCCCAGCCTCCCGGGCGCGGAGCGTCCGGGTCCGGGCCCGGCCCTGCCCTGGCCGCCGTCGCCGCCACGCCGGCAGCCGCTGCAACAGTTGGGGCGGCGGCGGCTACGGTGCTGTGGTCGGTGCGCTTGTTTTGGTTGCAGTGGTCTTGGGGGCGGGGAGGCTTTGGGGTAACTGGGCCAGAAGGAACCGAACTAGAGAAGACATTCTAGAAAGTCCTGCTACTTGAAAACAAAATACCATCTTGGGGGGATTCAGAGACCCCTCTCCCCTGTCCTCATTTCTTCTCCCTTCCTCTGACCCCGGAGTGTTTTGGAAAAGGCTGCTCGGAGGGGCTGTGAACGGGATGGTAAAGAAAATGCCTCCCATCCACCAGAAAGAAGTGTGGTCCTGGAGAGAGGACAGGGGCTGCCCTGCTGCCCTCTTCCCCGGGCGAGGTAGCCATCTCTGACTTCTAGGGTGAGAGAGAACGTTTGTAATTCGCAGTTGTTTCATCTTTCACAGTAGCTCCTCTCCTGTGAAATGCAAAAAGTTCTTTGGGAAATGAGGGATTCGACTGATGCACTTTCATTTGGGTGTATTTGGGCGTGAGGGTGAGGGGCAGAGCCAGAAGGGTGAGGACAGAAGCCAGGCTGTGTGGCCCTGAGAAGAGCACAGGAAACCGAGCAGCTGGTTACAGGGTGACACTCAAAGAAACAGGGTGTGCTGTCAGCCTGAGGTGGGAATTTGATGTAAAAAGTGAGGTTAATGGTGATAACTTTGAGGAAGTTCCTAAGAAAAGCAGAGGAGTGAGGACTAGAGTTGGAAAAGTGGAGACCTTGGGAGAGAAAAGCAGAAATAGGTGAGAATGTTCCATCCAAGCCCTGGTGGGGATTCTGGGTCTTGTTTACTTAAGGTACTCCTCTGGGGAGGGCAGACAGGAGCCAGTCCCAGCTGGAGCCCTGGGGCGGAGGGATGGAAGGTGCTGGTTTTGTGTGGGTCTCTGGTCCAGATCCAGGATTGGAGGCTGGTTAGATTTCTAGTCTACTTATCCCACCGGGAGTCAGCCAGTGAACCTGGGGGACTCTTTCCTTCTCTTTTACTCTACAGGTAACCCCCTAGAGACAAGCGAATTTTCCCCCCGTATTTGTTGACATGTTATCAATCAGCAATTAGTAATGAGGGGAATCTGACTAGAGACTCAGTGGAATTAGGACCTTCCCACATTGGGTGGCTCGTGGTATTTTTAATGGCACACACATCATCACACATACTCACCACAGAACCTCAGTAACATTAATCCCGAGTTGTCTTCTTTTTTCATGATTATGCTTCCAACATCGAAGTGGGTTTTTATTCCCCCGATACTTTAGTTACCGTATTTTGACACACAGATAAATACTGCTCCAAATGCTTTCCCAAGAAAACATGTAGTAGTTTCATCATAGGCTTAAGGAAACTATAATTTAGCCAGTCCTGACATTTAGAAAGCTGCCCCGTCTTTTGATAGATGATCTACTAAATGATGTTTCTCTTTTTTTGTTTTTTGAGGTGATGTTTCCACTGGCTGGTTTTTGGGGGGTTTTTTCCCCGCTAACCGTCACGCCACTCTGACGGGCAGTCACCAGTTCTGTTCACTCTCAAGGTTAATGAGACATCAACAGGCACATCAGATGTCTTTTCAACTGCACTGTTTCTCTCCTATTTGATTTTGATCTGTTCAGGACAGAAAACCGTATTAGAAGAGAAAGTTGGGACTGGAGAGCCAGGGAGGCTGGCTTTGCCTTCATATCTAAAGGGCAACTTTAAAGGACGGTGGTCTTGTGAGTGAATTGTTTTAAGAAATGGGATGTTTTTTCGTGTTCTAGGTTTCTGGGGAAGATCAAAACCAAGTGGCATAGTGGTCAGAACTCACTTCTAGCTGATGGGTCTCTGGTGAAAATGAATTCACAGAGCTTATGAAAACCCAGACTCATGAAACTGAGGGAACTGCCTTCAATTTTATATATCCATCTTTTTCTTCTTATATCCAACGCCTATATTTGGTAGGTATGGAGCTGGGGGACAGAAAAATGGACCCTCGGTAGTCATGGTACTGTAAAGTGTGGGAACAAGCACTTACTTTTTTCCTCTTTTTTTCTATTAGAGACATGAAACATTTGTCCTTTACACAAGATGTTAGGAGTGAAAGAGTCACTGTTTCTGCCCTTGCTGGTGTTATTCTGATACTTTGTTGTTGGCATCAGGGGTAGCACTGACAGTTAACATTGTACACAACACCAGCCAGCCCCTGCCTGTTTTATAACAGCGCACTGGAAGTAAAGTGGACAAAGCATAACCAGGGTTTGAGGCTTTCTCGTGCCCCACGACAAAAGTGAAGGAAGTTAACTTGCAGGGCTGTGTCACTCACTCCTGGTGCTCTGGGGTTGTACCCACTCAATGAAGGCGATCCTTCTTGCAATATTAGTCCAGCTACTTTCTGATCAAAAATAGACTGGGAAGGGATGATGACAAAAAATGAAAATCCAGGTTGTTTTTTTCAAAAACATAATTGAGAGTATCACAGAAAAAACTAATCCACCCTTGACAGCCCCAGCTGATCTGCTTTGGAGGAGCTGTCTCAAATTCATGCGAGCGGCATGACTGCCATGCTCTGACCTCTGCAGCGTTAGAATCTGACCACAAACTATGAGACGGGTGACTCTCCCTAGCAATGGTTTCCTCTGAAGCCTACAGGGCAAAGATGTAATTTTGGGTGAAAGTAGGTGGGGCCTGATGGTACTGGCAAAGGATCAACCATTAATTTCTGAACCCCTTTAAATACATGTTGATCTTCAAAAGTCTTCATTTCACTAGAATATTAAATTTAACTCATTACTGTATTTTAACAAAAATCCATGCTGTTCATCTCAGAGCAAATTTCAGAGTAGTGCCTCCCGAGCTTTTATGGATATGTCTCTTCCTGATCACCTAAAGTGACGTGTAAGCAGGTCTTAGTTGATAACCGATCTGGCTGTGACCAAGTCAATACCTGATTTGTTCCATCTGTGTAAAGAACCAATTTAGCCCATTCCTTATAATAATGATATCACCTTTATAACAGCTTATAAGTTATAAGCATATAGTATGTTTAAATACATCAAACACCTAAGGGTAGGCAGGAGAAATGGTGTGATTCCATTTTACCGATGAGAAAACTGCGCCTTAGAAATTAACCGAATTATCTATGGAAAAAAAGACAAGGACAGAACCAGGACTGTGACCCAGGGTTTTGACTCCCCGCCCAGTGCTCTTTTCACTATCATTTACTGCCTCCCATATGATAAACTACTTGAATGATTTTAAATGTACATTTCTGGTATCCAAATGAGGCATATTCAACCAAAGTCTCATCCCCACCGTATACCGTTGTTCTAACAGTGGCAGTTGGATCATAAGGACATTCTCTCGACTGATGCTGCGTAATGTCAATGGAAATCCACTTACACAAACTCTACGTGCCCAAAGTAAAGCATAAGATACTTGCAATTAGCAATATACAAAGACAGAAAGATAGACTATTTTACCGGAAAAAAACCTCTGGATGATTGAATGCAGCGATTTCCTGTTTCAGTGCTGTTCACTGGCCAGGTCCAGGTGAATTCAACTCCAATGCCTCACTCACACAGTCCCTGGCACATAGTAGGCCTTCAGTAAATATCTGTCCAAGGGACGTGCCCTAGTTTGCTCAGACATTTACGTGACGGGCAAAGACAATTCCACAGAAACTACTCTGAAATGTATTTTCACAATGACATTTTTATGTGTACAACTTTATAGGCAGATTCTAAGGCTTCTCTTTATCCAAGATACCGTTCTCCCTTCCTCTTTTTCCAAGATCACCTCTGTAGTCATATCAAAACACTTTTCAGTTTTGCAGTTGCATAGGGGCGTCCCCTTTGCATAACGTCCTCTTTTTCGGGGGGACCTCATAGGCTGTTTTATTCCAAACCAAGGGAAGGACACATACTCACTATGCAGACATTCTTCCTTTTACTGGGGAATCTCATTTTGTTCAAATATTCAGTTTCTACTTTATTTAAACTTTTCATGTTTAATTATATTAAGGAGAATTAAGTTGCAAAATGAGATTGATAGAATTTAACTTGGAATTATTTAATTCAAGCTTTCCACGAAGGGCAGCACAACAGCTAGCTCCGGGTCACAAAGACCTGATAGTTGGATCAAGATCCCAATTTTTCCAAATACCGTCTCAGCACTTTCAGTCATTATAGGAATCGCCATTACGTCTTTCTCTACAGTCTAAGGATCAGCAAATTCCAGCCTACTTTTGAGCGTAGGAGTTTTTACATTTTTTAAAGATTGTAACAAAACAAAACAAAAACAAGGAAGAATATGAGACAGGGATGGTCTAAGACTCTCAAAGCCTAAAATATTTACTCTTTGGTCCTTTACATAAAGAAGTTCCTATACTGTATTCCAAAACCCCCTTACCGGAGCAATTTCAGGAAGTTAGTGCTGTTAAGTAATCTCTAAGGCAGTGGTTCTCGATCAGGGGCGACTGTGCCCTGCAGGGGACATTCGGCAATGGTTGGAGACATTTTAGCTCATCACAACCAGGGGTGAGTTGCTACTGGCATCTAGTGGGTGGAGGTCATGGATGCTCTTAAACATCCTCTGTGTGCAGGAGAGCCCCATCCAGCAAAGAATTATCTGGGCCCAAATACTGCTTGAAAGGGTTCATGTGCGTATTTCTTTTTGTTCTGCTAGGATTTTTTCATCTGCATTGATTATGTAAAATGAGAAATTGCCAAAGAGAAGTTCACATCCAAAAATCTTATAGAAGTTTGCCTGGGGACAAATACTACAACCTGTGAGGAGATGCTCGCTTGGGCAATTGGCCAAAGACCAGATTTTCCAATGTAACCTTCCCCAAGATGCACTTATCTTGCTCTCCTAGAGCTCTGTCCTTTATGGTCTAAATCCCAATGTAGAGGAACCCAGGAAACTGAATACGGTCTAACTGCTTGAATGATAAAGCTGCTGAATCGCTGCTGGCCTTGGGACTTGTCGGAGCGCCCACTGCTGGCAGGCCTGACCCTCAGTCTGTAGCAGCCACCCACCAGGCCGTACTTCTCCTGACAGTATGTAAGACCCCACTGTGAACAGTGACCTGCCGAGGAGACAGGAGGCCGTGCTCTGTTGCCTAGTCCAGCTGCTTTGCCTTTCTGAACATAAAATGACAAACGAAGAGCTTGCATCCAAAGGACAGGGGATCAAAGACCCTTGGGTTTGGAAGGCACCTTAAAGGTCATCTCCGCAGACACCGGAATGTGCTCTTCGCATCTCAGGGTGCTTTGTCTGGTGACAGGTGCTATGATGCCTTGGGCAGTCCCGTCACTTCGATGAGTTATCCAGGTGGCATGTACTCTTAGAAAAGATTGAGGCCAGGCCTGAAAGGGCAGCATTCGTGCATCTGCTGGACCAGCCAGTTGCCTTTTGCACTTTATTTTTACACTAGGAGCAAAGTAAGGAGAGGGTGAGATCTCGTTTCATTCTCCTTGCATTTCATGGAAGGTGCATCCGAATAATCCAAGTTCAATATCATTCTAGGTTTGTCTGACTTCTAAGCGCGTGTCATTTGTGTGACTAGTATCCTCCAATGCCCACTCTGTTTGTCTCATTTAGATTTGGGGAGCAATCTTTGACTTGCCCATGTAGATAAGCATTTGGAACAAACTTTGGGTAAACTGCTAATTTAAACTGAAATTTAAATATGAAGCTGTAGTGTGAGAGGAAGCCCACCTTTTCAATGACTCAGAGTATCTTGACAGATGCCGTATTAGAGTTAGAGAAGGATGATTTTTTTTTTTTTTTAACGAACACAAAGACTGAACCTCTCGGGATTCACCAGACTTACAAACCTCATCCAACAGCTGAGCATTTAACCGGTGACTTCTTGTGATAACTAAGAGAAGGAGAAGTAAGCTAAAAGAGGTTATCTGTTTCCTACCCGAGAGGTTGCAGCATCCCTTGGCGCAGGAGCTAGGGGATCTGATCAGCTCTGACTCTGTGGTATATGCCATCTGGTACCTGACTTTGGGGCTCAGTGTGAGCCCCAAGTGATACCTGAGATAGGCTTGAAGCAGACCTTTGAAGTCACCTGCTTGGTAGCACATCACAGCAAGCAGGCCTGTCTGCCGCACTGCCTGTGCTGCTGCCACATGCCCGGAAGGCCACAGAACTTCCGAGGTATCCTGCCAGACTGATTTAATGACCAGCAGGGGAGGTGAGTAATCTCTAACCTTTAAAAGACAAGAACAAAAAGGAAAATCAACACCAGTTGTTATTTCATGTGGGAAGCTCTGAATAATATGTCGCGCCTTCAACTTCCGAAGTCATATTTTGAACAAAAGAAGGCAGTGAGGGGACAGGGAAGTTATATTTATCTTCTTGCTCTCCAGGAAATCCTCTTGAGAATATTGTTTCCGGTGTTTTGAAAGACCCCCTTTGTTAGGTCTTCTACTTTAGGTTTAACTTGTGGGCTTCAAGTCCAGTCGAGATGAGGATTTGAGTGCAGGCAGTTACCTTGGCGCGTGATATCCAAAAACATCGGTAAGGAAGTGAGGACAGGAAATAGGGAGTAGCAGGAAGCCAGCCAAGGCAGTGTTCTCAAGCCAGTGTCCACTGTGGGCACCCAGGGCTCAGTCTCACTGGGGAACTCTGGGAGACACTGGATAACCTCCATCCAAGTTATCCCAACTGTGGGTGAAGGACCTGGATAATCTTCTCCCAAGTCTCCAGCCATCATTAGTTGATCCGGCTGCAGCCCGGCACAGTAAATAAATCTCTAGCAATTCCAGATGCTGTATGTGTTCCCACAATCAGAATTGTTTTTGTTGTTTTTGTTGTTGTTGTTGTTTTCCGGTACGCGGGCCTCTCACTGTTGTGGCCTCTCCCGTTGCGGAGCACAGGCTCCGGACGCGCAGGCTCAGCGGCCATGGCTCACGGGCCCAGCCGCTCCGCGGCATGTGGGATCCTCCCGGACCGGGGCACGAACCCGTGTCCCCTGCATCGGCAGGCGGACTCTCAACCACTGCACCACCAGGAAAGCCCCACAATTGTTTCTTGTTGTTGTTTTATAAAAGCCACAGGCAAAGAGCTGCAGGTGCTCACGGTGAGCGGCCTTGACATGTAGAGGTGAGTGTGAGTGGAGAGAATACAGGTGGAACCCTGAGAGCATCTGCACTAAGGGTCTTACACCCATCTAGAGACACACCTCTAGGAGCTTAGGGCCCACATTGCTAAGGGATGTTCATCCCTTCACTCAACAAGATGGCCATGACGCAGGCAAGAATGACCCAGCACAGCTGTTCAGTTATTCTTGAATTTGATAAGTAACTGCCATTTTCATTTTGGCCACTGGATGGTGCTAAAGATGGCTCCAAGCTGGACCTGGACGCCACCCGGATTTGTGGTTTTATATCAAGCCCTCACATTTGAGTGGCCTGTGTCCAGCCCCTCTTCCCTTCAGGAACACAAGAGGAGTCTGCAGGCCCCCCTTTCACAGCCCCCATCTTCACACATCTACCTGTGTTGCTCTCCCCCGCTAGAAGTGCACTCGCTGCTTACTATGAGGTCAGACTCACATGTGTCCTACTTTGTGAGGCCTTCCCGAATTCATGGCTCCCTCCCTCCCTTAAATCTATCTGGCTTGCAGTTGTACCCACATTCTTTAATGCTTAACTAGATACTGTTCTATGATTTGCTGTATTGTCATGCGATGCTTTCTCTTAAGATCATAAAGCTCTTCAAGGGCAAGACCAATGTCTTATACTCCCACATCTCTCCTAGAAACTAGTATAATGTGGAATGTACAGCAGGTGCTTAATAAATTGTTGCTGGTTGATGGCTTGTAGGATGGAAAACACGCTCTGCCTTCCCTATTCATTTATTTTGCTTGAATATAATTTTGCCGGGCAGCATGACCATGTGATTTCTTTAGATGTGTCTTCACTTCTCATCCTTGATGAAGTTTGCTTTCAAACTCGATGATAAGCACTAAGCATCCATTCTGCCTTAGGATCTGTTGGTGCTCACTTTATACGGGGAGAGACTCATATAAAGCAAAACCAAAACCAAACGCCTGACCACCTCTTTTGGTTCAAGTAGTTTGGAAAGGTGTAAACTGACCTCAATCTCCAGTGGTCCATTCCCATTTGGGAGGGCAGAGCACTCTGCAGTTCCCAGCAATACCGTCAAAGTCAGCTCTCCACTACACGTGTCCTTATGTACATGAAGTCAAGTCTCAAAACATTGGCCTAACCCATACTCAAATGTAAACATGAAACACATTTTTTTTAAATCAAGGACGAGTGGTTTTCCCAGTTGTAGCATCAGTGTTCAAGAGATCACCATTCTGATGTCATTCAGCTTCGAATTTCTCAAGAGCGAGCCCAGGGTAACAAAGACTTGTTCTAAGAGGCGAACTTAAAAAACGATGCTGGTACAAAATCAGTGTATCTCTGGTGAGTTTAACAGAAACACTAGAACTGTTCATTTCTCAGCATTAAAGGGGAGATTCCTTTGCTCATTCTTCCATGGGCTCCACGAATTTGTCAAATACCATGGCTTTGTCAATTCCTTCCAATTGTCTCAGTAAAAACCGTATCTCTGCTATACAACTAGCATAAGTGCTCAAAAAAAAAATCTTCGTAATACTCAGTACCTTAATTTTTTGAGTTTTGCACTGTTGTCTCGTTTTTATTCTGGGTTTGGTATAGCATGTAGGCAAGTGGTCATACTGAGTAAACTGACTGCTCTTAGACTCTTTATGCCCACACATCACCTGGGCATCTCGGGAAAATACAGATTCTGATTCAGCCTGGGGTGGGACCTGCAATTCTGAATTACTAACAAGCTCTCAGATGATGGTGATGTTACTGGTCAGTGGAGCACACTTTGAGTAGCAAGGCTCAGAACCTCATCTTCCTGCTTGACAGGGCTTTGCACACAAAGGAAGCATTCACTTCTTGTACAGAAGTATCTCTGGAATGAAAAGCTCTGGGAGTCTGTGGGCTCCAGTTTCAAGGTTCGCTCACAGCCCAGCATGCCAGAAAGGGATTCTCCAGCAATTTAGGTGAGCGAGTTGATAACTCTCCTCTGTCACTTAATTTACATGACTACAGTGTTTCCCTGGGAAATCTTCCCCACAAGCCCTTCAAAGGGAAGAGTGTGTCAGAATTGCCAGAGATCAGGAGAACCAGGCCAAGTGATAGTAAGGCCCCTTGAAACTGTGAAATGTAAAATTTTGCTGACTGGGGGTTTTAGTCATTTAGGTCAGTGCATTTCTTCACCTTCCCTTGTCTAAAATTTCTTTTCATAGGGTTATAAAAGAAACCTACAATTATTTAGGATCGAAGAAAATTTCTCTACCTTCCTGGTTCTCTATGCCTAAACTCTTCAAACAAAACTAACCTCAGTTTAAGTGAAGATTAGCAATTTTTCTCAAATCTGAATATGTTTTGGAATTCCCTGGGAATTTTATTAATGTTCATATTCTGATTCAATAGGTCTGAGACAGCAGGCCTGAGCTTCCGCATTTCTAACAAGCTCCCAGGGCTACTGCTGCTACTGCTGGTCTGAGAACCACACTGACTAGATCAGTGGATTGGTGGACCCGAAGAACCTTTGCATAATATATCCTGACTAATTAATGCCATTTAACTGCCTCCATACTCTAAAGCAGTGGTTCTCCACCTTGAGTAGGTATCCCCTGGAGGGCCTGTCTGAACACAGATTTCAGATCTCACCCCCAGAATTTCCAATTCTGTCGGTCTGGGGTGGGGCCTGAGAATGTGCATTTCAAACAGGTTCCCAAGGTGATGCTGTTCCTGCTGGTCTAGGGACCAAACTTTGAGAACCACTGCTATAAAGCATCCTAGTAATTAGCTGCCAGAACTAATTCTAAAAGTGCAGTTTCTCTCTCTCTGTAGAAACCTGGACAACAGATACAGCAGGGTGAAAAAGTTATTTGTTCAGCCGTTAATTTTGAATGATGCTGTCATTCAAAGGAGACTACATAAGCCTGAACCTTTAAGTTTGCGGTTTAAGGCAAGCATATTGGACAGAGGGCCCTGCCCCTGCTGCCTGTCTCCAGGAGCTGGACTTTAGGAGAAGGGGGCTGAGTAGAAGAAAGGACGCTCAGAGATGAGGGGGGGAGAGAGATAACCCCCCACTCCACACACATGCAGTGTGGATGTTGTTACTACCATCAGTGTGATTACCAAAGCTTCCTTCCTTCCAAAGACTTCCCACACAGGGTCACCTGCCATTTGCCTTTGCAGAAACATCGTTTACATCAGACCAGAAGGCACAGCAGGTACAAATAGGAGCGACATGTTGTGTTTCTGAGACAAGGACCCAGCTCTGGTTGCCAGAGGTGAAGTGTCCATGGGGGGGGACCCTGGTAGCTAATGTTCAGTTTCAACTACTGACCGACGTCAGTTCTGTTAGAGAGAGGTAAAGTAGAACTGGAGTGAAGTTCAGTAAGTACTGATTTTGGCATAGTGGAATTAGCATTGTTTCAGAGCCCCAAAGTTCTGTGTTCGAGGCTGTGAACCATCAAAGTGTCTGTGATAAAAGTCATTTATCCTCTCTGGGGTCTTCATTTCCTCACCCATAAAATGCGATCAGCAATATCATCATCATGGTGTTGGAAGACAGAAGGAGATATAACGTGTGTAAACAAACTTTGTAAAGTGCAGCACGCCTAAAGCCACACAAACCTCCCAATATCTGCACTGAACGCACACGTGTTTGTCTGGGGCAAGAGAACAACCTCCTGGGGATTCCCAGGGGAGAAGACTAACCACCTTAGTCACTCAGTTGACACATTCCAAATCACCGTCTCCTTTTATAAAAAGTATCTGTACAGTCTGTGACTACCTTTTACTAACCAGAAGCTTTGTTGACATGGCCTCGTACTCCCAGATGATGTAATATTACATCATCAATATTACATGAATTACTCAAGGAGAATTTTAAAATAGCATATCTGATCACCCATCGTCTACACTTCTAAAGCCTTAGACCTACACTGTCCAATTCAAAAGCCACTAGCCACATGTGGCTATCTGATTTAAATTTAAATTAATTAAAATAAATTCATTTCCTCACTTGCACTAGCCACTTTTCAGGTGCTCGGTAGCCCACATGTTCCTGTAATGGACAGGACAGATAACATTTTCATCATCAGAAAAGTTCTATCCGACAACACTGCTTTTCACAAAGAAATCACTGATGCATCATACAGCTTAACTAATAAGCAGAGGAATCAAGATGGAAACACACACCTGGCTTCTAAAGCATCAGTAAAAAATTAACTCCACCACATTGCCCCCAAGAAATACAGAAATAGATGAGCAAGGCGTGGCCCCTGGTGCCAGATGGCCCTGAAGTAGTATTTCAATCAGTAACAGAGTAAGGAGGAGCTTTCGGTTTCAGCTTCGACATGTAAAGAGCTTGGAAGTTGTCATCCCCATCCTTACAACAGGAAAAACCTAGACGAACTGAAAATCAATGATTTTTCTCGAGCACATCAGAGAACTGAGGTCACAGGGCAAAGTGCTATCCGCAAATCCATAAAGGCATGGAAACAATCTGCTGACCTGGAGCGCGTGTCTCGGGTAGAAACACTTAAATGGTAATCTTGACGTACTGCTGGCAGGGAGCGGAAGAAAAGTAATCCTCCTGAAATTCACCTAGTCTTCTCCATAAGGAAGGGCTACTCTCCAGGGAAAAAGACTTTTGCCAGAGCACAATTCTGAAACTTTATCCTAGGTTCCTCCTTCCCACTGGAGCCCCCTTTAGCTTTTGTCTCACGTAAGTTGGGGATGCAGAGTCCACAGGTGTCAGGGCTTCAAGGAAACAGATTAGGAGTGCAGCAGCCAGGAAAGGGAGTAGGAGGCAGGGGAAGAAAACTATACCACTGGAGAAATATCTGTGAAGGTCATAGCCCCAAGGCACAGGCCCACTTAAAGACTGAGATTTCTTCAAAAGATTATATACCATTTACCCTCCCATCACCTTACCACCACACCAACAGGGCTCCAATATAATTATAGTGGATTATAGCTGAAGAGCTGTAAGACACAGACTCTCTCTGAGGAGGAGTACTTAGGAAAGACAAAGTTAAGAGGAGAGACAAAAAGAATGACAATAGAGAAATTTGAAGCTTCTGGTACCTATAGCCACAACAAACATTAAATACATCCAAAGTCCTAGATTAACGTAAGTCCTTACTATAAAATTCTATTTACCTCAGTTCCTACTAACTGATACAACATGTCCAGCTTTGGGGAAAAAATTACAAGGCATGCAAAAAAGAAAAAAATATATAGTCTGAAGAGACAAAAGAAGCATGAGAACCATACTCAGATATGACACAGATGTCAGCATTATCACACAAGAAATCTAAAGTAACTATGATTAATATGTTGTTGACTTTAATGGAAAAAGTGTAGGCAACATCAAGAACAGATAGATAATGTTAGCAGAGAGATGGAAACTCTCCAGATAAATCAAAAGGAAATGCTAGAAATCAAAACTTGTAGCAGAAATGAAGAATGGTTTTGATGGACCATCATCAGTACACTCAACACAACCCAGGAAAGAATCAGTGAGATTAAATACCGGATGAAAGAAACTTCACATATTGAAACACAAAGAGACAAAAGAGTGAAAACACCCCAGAACATCCACGAATTGTGGGACAATATCAAAATAACATACACGTAATTAAAATGTCAGGAGAAGAGAGAATGCAACAGAAGAAATGTTTGAAATAATAATGGCCAAGAATTTTCTAAAATTAATGATAGACACCAAACTACAGATCCAGGTATCTCAGAGAACACCAAAGAGGACGAGTATCCATAAAAGCACACTTAGGCATATCATATTCAAACTACAGAAAACCAAAGACAGAGGAAATCCTGAAAGAAGACAGGGGATTGGGGTGGGGGAACACCTTACATATAGAAACAAAGATAAGAACTACATTAGACTTCTTATCAAAAACCACACAAGCAGGAATAGTGGAATGAAATGTTTAATGAGTTGAAAGGAAAAAAACTCAGCAACCTGAAATTCTATAATTCCACAAAATTATGCTTCAAAGTGAAGGAGATACAAAAACTTTCTCAGACCAAAAAAAAAAAAACTGACGGAATTCATTGCCTGCAGACCTGTTCTGCAAGAAATTCTCTTCAGCAGAAGGAAAATTACATAGATCAAAAACTCCGATCTATATAAAGAACAGTGTTAGAGAAGGAATAAATGAAGGTAAAGTAAAATCTTTTTAGCTTTCTTATTCTTAATTGATCAAAAGATAACTTTAAAGCAATAATAGTAACGATATATTGATTGACTATAACATATGGATAAGTAGAATGAATGTCAGCCATGTCACTAGGGACAGGAGGGAGGAACTGGAACTACTGTGTTACAACTGTACTACATATGAAGCATTACAGTATTATCTGAAGGTGAACTTAGATTAGGTATTGATATATATTGTAGGTGCTAGGGCAACCACTAAAATTTTTTTAGAAAAAGAACAAATGCAACAAATAGAGAATACTTACAACTATGGTAGATATTGATCCAGCCATATCAATAGTTACTTAAAACATGAATGGTATAATGGTATATTCCAATTAAAAGGCAGTGACTATCAGAGTGGATCGAGAGAAAACAAGACCCAACTCTGTGTTGCCTACAAGGAACCCACTTTAAATATAAAGACTCAGATAGGTTAAAAATGAAGGGATAGAGAAAGATGTACCATGCTAACACTAAGCAAAAGAAAGCTATTATTAATTTAAGATATGGCTGACTTCAGAACAAGGAAAATTATCAGGAATAAAGAGGGACATTACAAAATGATAAAAGGATTATTCTCCAAGAAGACATAACAATCCTAAACATGTATACACCTAACAAACAGAGTATTAAAATACATGAGGCAAGAACTGATAGAACTGAAAGGAGAAATAGACAAACCCACTATTATAGCTAGAGACTTCAACATTCCTCTGTTAGTAATTGATAGAGCAAGCAGGCAGAAAATCAGTAAGGATTTGGATGACATGGACAGAAGTTAAGGGGCAGGATGTCTAATACTCTGGGGAGAGTCATGACCCAAATTTTATAACAACAGTTCTTATAGAAGTATAGAGGTTAAGTTGGAGAGGCAAGATATTGGAGAAGGGGAGATCCCCTCCTCCACCCAGGAGACTTATTTAAGTTTGTAAGCAAGAGGCTTTGAGAAGAAAAGCTGCAGAAAGAGAAAAGATGGGGGCTAAATTAGACCACTATTTTCCAAAATGTGCTTTAGTAAAAATTTCCTGTGATGCGGCAAAGAAAATTGGCTTCTGTGACCAAATAACTTTGGGAAACGATGCATGTAGTAGCCCCATATTGAATGCACATTAGCATATCAAAGGCTTTTAAAAGCTCCTCTGTAAAGAAATCTATTTAACTCTATCCAGTTCAGCATTTCTGAAATTTATTTGATCATGAATACTTTTTACTTTTTTGATGACCCTTATTAACAACCCAAGGAACTAATGTGCTTCAGAATACAGACTGAAAATACTATCCCAAAAATAGGGAGATGGTATCAATAGGATTTGAGGTTCCCTGGATCTGTGAGTAAACAAAGGGAAAAGGGTGAAGTTGGCTTAGAAGTTTCCACCTGGGTAAGCAGAAAGAGGAGAAGGATGTTAACCATAACAGGAAACAGGTGGAAAAACAAATTTGGAAGAAAAGATTCAGCTGTTGGATATATGCCAGTTGAAATATTGCCGTAATATGTATTTGCAAATCATCAGGAGGCAGATGGAAATTCAGATATGGAGTTTGGAAGAGAGGTGAGGCATTGATGTGAACTGGGGATTGGTCAGCATAAAAATGGCAAGCCAAACCATGGAGGTGGAACTCATTGCCCAAGAAGAGTTTATGAATGTGACACGATCAGAAGTGCCAGAGACAGAATCTTGAGTGGTATCAAATTTACAAGGTAGGTAAAGGTAGAGAAGTCGGTTAGATAGACACTGGAAAACCAGGTAGAGAGGTAGGAGGAGAGGAGAAAATTGTGTCATGGAATTCATCGTGGGAGAGAGGGAGGGTTTTGGTCAAACCACACATATTGAGCACCTTTGTTTGCCAGGCACATAATCAAGGACGCAGCAGTGAAGAAACCATGCCCATGCCTTAATGGAACCTATTGGATTCCCACGAAAATCTCAAAAATGCCTAACCATCTTAGATATGTTTAAAGTACTATTTTGACTTAACTGTGTGTATCTGCTGAGAGTTCAAAAAAATGAGGACTGAAAAGTAGTCACTGGATTTACCTGCTTAGAAGTCATTGTGGACTTTTGGTTGAGTGCTGGGATACAGTCCAGAATGGAGTGGTTTGAGAAGTGAGTGGGAGGTGAGGAAATGAAGTTAGCAAGCGTGAATCACTCTTTCAAGTGTAGCTGGAGACAGCATATGTAAAGAGCTTCTTAAAGAAGGGGAGCTATGGCAGAAGTTGGAAGGGAAGCGGGGTCAATGAGGCCTTTTTTAATATGGGAAAGACATAAGCCTATTTCAAAGCTCATGGGAAAGAACTAGTAGAAAAAGTTTGAGGCCATGGGAGAAGAGGGGATAAACAATACTAGGAAAAAGGAAAGGAAAGCCAGAACCCAATGGAAGCAATGGATCTTAGAGAGAGGAAGGGTCATGGCCTTGATTTTCACAGGAGGAGGAGGTTAGAAACGAATGGATGTGGGTATTTTTAGAGATATGGTGGCAGCAAGTTGAGGGTAATTTCCGTCTATGGCTTGGGGTTTTCTCTGCAAGATAGAAAACAAGGTCAGTAGCTGAAAGTCTTGTCAAGTGCTGAAGAAAGTGAGCGTTTGTCATTATAATATCTATGGGCTTGGAGGCTAATTGACAAGGGAATGAAGAGACTAGGTGGTAAACTGGAAACAATCTCTCTGGAATTTGGGTATGAAAGTGAAGAGACAGTCTCTTCCTCCCTTTTGTCTCTCTTTTGAGCTCACACTGGCTACATTTACATTTTAGAAGAATATGGATTACATAGAAGCAAGGATTTCTTAACTCCAAGAGTTGTTTGGCATCTGAATGGCTCATCAGAGGAGACTGAAATGACCTAGAATGGTTCAAAGAGAGGTTGGCATGATGTGATCTCCAAGGGTAACATGGCCTTAGAATTCCATCACGTATCTCAGTGGTCCTCAACCCTGGCTACATGGTAGAATCCCTGGAGGAATTCAAACATACCATGCCTAGGTCTCACACCCATAGATTCTCATTCCACTGGTCTGACAACGGGGTGGCCCACTCTAAATGTGGTCCTCACACTGGCAGCAGCAGCAACAGCAGCATCCCCTGGGACCTTATTAGGACAGCAGGCTCCACCCAGGCTCCATCCAGACTCCACCCAGACCTACAAGATCTGAATCTGTATTGTTACAAGATCCCCAATTGATCTGTGTACAAATTAAAGTCTGAGAAATGCTGGGCTAAAGCATGGCCTAGAGCAGGGCCAGTCATGGGTACTTTTTAAAACTCCCCCAGGAAATTCTAATGTGCAACCAGACTTGAGAACCACTGCTACACAGAAAAAGAGATCCTTTTGAAACCGTATTAATTAAGCTCATGTGATAAAATGTCATAGTATTACACACACACAGAGAGTGCACGTAGAAACCGCTGAATCCAAACAAGGCCTGTAGTTGAGTTAATAGGATTGTACCAAGTCAGTTTCATGCTTTTTATCATGTACTGTGGTTATGTATGATATTATCATTAGGGGGAAGGTGAGTGATAAGACACATGGGAACTCTGAACTGTAGGTACAACTTCTTGTGAGTCTTAAATCACTTTAAAAGAAAAACTTAAAAAGAAAACATTTTAAGCTAAGAGAACGCCTGCCCAGGATAAGGAGCAGCTGTTGTCCATCATCATCTAAGAAATAAACGGGCTCCATCATTCATTCCGAGCGGAGCCATTGGAGGATTTAAAGCAGCGGGATGACAGGTTTGGATTTGTGTTCTAGAAAAATAAATCTGGTGGCAGTTTGGAGGATTGACTAAAAGCAGAAAAGATGAGTTAGGAACCTGTTTCTGTCATCCAGATGGATTATAAGGGCTAGAACCAAATCAGGAGCAATGGAAATGGAGCACGAGAGGATGGATTTGAGAGATTTTGGAGGCAGAATCCACAGGATGTGATGAATGATTCAAGGATTCGTCAACCTTGGCTGTGTGTGTAGGCCCCTGGGAAGCTTTTTCAAATACAGATACCTGGGCCCTTGCCAAGGGATTCTGATTTAAAGGTGTGAGGGGGAGCCCAGGCATCTGAGTTTGTAGAGTTCCACAGGTGGTTCCCATGGGCAGGGTTGAGAGCAGCTGGCTCCGACTGAGGAGGCGGGAAGTGCAGGGGAAACCTCACAGGTTTTCAGTCCAGTCGTGCTGGAACCACAGAGGATGACGAGGAGGCAGCAGAGAGGCAGCCAGGATAAATTAGGGAGGTAGCCCTTCCTCTTCCATTTGTTTTATGTTGAGTAAAACTGTAAGACTCTGAGTTAAAACGTGTAAAGCCATTATCCTTGCAACCTAGCTGTCTTCCCATGGCTTGTCTGAACATATATTTTTTAAATGAAAATAAAACCTTAGTTCGTTTGTGCCATCCAGACATAACTTCAGCTTATTTAAAAACAACGACAGGGACTTCCCTGGTGGCACAGTGGTTGAGGGTCCGCCTGCCAATGCAGGGGACGCGGGTTCGAGCCCTGGTCCGGGAAGATCCCACATGCCGCGGAGCAACTAAGCCCGTGCGCCACAACTACTGAGCCTGCGCTCCAGAGCCCGCACGCCACGGCTACTGAGCCCACGAGCCACAACTACTGAAACCCACGCACCTGGAGCCCGTGCTCCACAACAAGAGACGCCACCCCAATGAGAAGCCCGTGCAATGCAATGAAGAGTAGCCCCCGCTCGCCACAACTAGAGAAAGCCCGCGCGCAGCAACAGAGACCCAACGCAGCCACAAATATATAAATAAATAAATGTATTAAAAACTAAAAACGATGATGGCAGAAATTAACACAACATTGTAAATCAACTATACTTCAATTTAAAAAAAAAACCAACGACAACAGCAACTTTCTGTTAACCCCAAATTTTGAAGGATTTATACAAACAAGTCTTCAGGAGACTAGGCTAAATGCTTTGAGAACAAGGTGAAATTTCTTGTTTTTACTGCCGTTGGCCCCTCTGCACATTCTGGAAGCCCCTCCCAACCTTTCTCCCAAATCCACGCAGATGCTGTTCCCGTTTTCCTGTGAACAAGTCTTTCCTTTGGGGTTGCTGAGGCTGCTTTCTGGAATCCATCCAAAAGCTTGCTCCTGCCCGCCCCCTGCCCTCACCGCCACCACCACATCTCCTGGGTCACCAGGCCAGCAGGCGCAATGGAGCCTCCGCAGTCAGTGCTCACTGCTAATAAGCCCCCGGATTCCATAGAAGGGCTTCTGGGGCCGTGCACCATGCCCTCAGAGCTTCAAGTCAGAAGTAGCCGATGGCTAGTGGTTTATCTTTTTCAGGGTGACCCGCCAATGCCACCAGTCTCCAGCTCGTAAAAACAATCTGGGGTTTCCCCACTGAGAGCTGTTTGCTGTCTATTGGGACCTCTCTTCATAAAGCTGTGTGCAAAGCACCATGAAGGTGTTTCCATCTCAAAATGGTCTGTTCTTCAGCATTTCTGTTTTCCCCATTAAAGACATTTTTGACCCTTTTTAACTTAAAAAGAGAAGTTACAAAGCTCACCGATATCCATTATAATAGTGCAGAAGCACCTCATAACATATAATAAGCACATTACAGAGTGTAACAATGATTTAAGTGGTTAATGTGAGACGGAAAACACTAAGGTGACATTTACAGGGATACTTCTGTGTTTGTGTCTCAGCCTTTACCAGCTATGTTATTTACAAGGTAACAGAGTAATGCCTGGGCTCATCCATTTCTTAAATGAACCCGAACTAACTTTGAGATCTGCAGGCTGGTTTATATTGATTCTGATAAAGCTACTTCAGCATGGAAAAGGGGAGAGGAAATAATAGACTCAGAATTTAAAAATCTCCTTATTCCAAATTCCAAGGTCCTATTCTTTCTAGAACTGCCTATATTAATAACTGCCTGTGTATTCCCTTGAGAGCTGGGCTGGAAAAGCATTACAGGGCTGTTTTGTTTTGTGTTTAAATTGTCACAGCATCTTTACTTTTAGACATAAAAGTACATATACTCATTGTAGCAATCACCATTCCCCACGTGTTCTGGTACCTCTTGCTTGTCTGTTGGCCTTTTTGTTTGTTTTGCTTTCCCCCCCACCCCACCCCCCGAGTATTTGAGAACTACCTAGTTCTTTTGCTTGATCACTTCTCAGTACTTAACCAGGCTTTAGGCCATGCAAGTGGAAGCTGTTTAAAGCATGCTGGTGATGCCAAGGCGATTTGGGCAAGAGTGTGTTGGCTTGTCCAGAACGTTTCTGCCTTAAGTACTGTGTGCCTGCACTGTGCTGGGAGTGGGGATATAACAAAGAATAAGACTCAGAGAGCTGAAAGAAGATGTCCTTATAATATGGCAGGTGATGAGACAGATGTGTCCACACGCAGGGGACCAGAGAGGACCTTGTCTGCATTTCCAGGGCAGGCTTCCTGGAGGGGGTGATGCCTGAGCTGAGTCCATCGCTCCTCACAAGTCCAAAGTCCCAGAAGGGAGGGCTGGGGACCACAACTAGGCTGCTCACTCGGCAGCCCTTTCCAAAGCAGCCTCACTTTCTTATTAGTCCTGCTCTGCAGCAGCTTCTCCCCCTAAACAGAGAACATGGCTCTAAAAAGTGCCCTGCAGATCCTTCCTGCCTCACATCAAATAAGGCACTGCAAAAGATCATGCTTAGGAAACCTTGCCATTGTGCCTCCCACAAAAAGAGAAATGCTACTTCTCACAAAGAATAAAGCCCTCATGTCATGAGACAGGCGGTAGCTTTATGACAAGACACCACTAGACAGCCAGGGAGAATATGGGATTTCTACGCATTAAAACCATCATGTTCCTCGTGACTAGAAGCTCACAGGTGATTCTGATTGAGATGGGGCGAGGCTCCAACATTTACTAAGAACCTGTGATGTGTTCCTCTGCCAGGCACTCCATCTACGTTGTCCCGTTCAGAAACCAACAGCACTCTAGATAGTAAGCCCATTTTGATGATGTGGAAACTGAAGCTCAAGAAGGGCATATGCTCAACGTTACCAGGTAGTCACCAGCTTGGCTGGATGTGATCACGTCTGTGTGGCCCCAATGTCAGGCTCTTTTCAGCACGCCAGGCTGCCTCTGGGGCTCTTCTGTTTGGCTTTCTTTACAAGCCAGCCCCACTTGTCTTGAACTTACATATTCTCTTAAAAATCAATAAAGAAAAGACCCAACAACCCAATAACCAAAGGGACAAACAGCTCAGACAGGCACTTTGGAAAAGAGGATAGCCAGATGGCTAATGAGCATACGCAAAGGCGCTAAGCTTCAGGCATCATGGAGTGCACATTAAACCAAAATGACGTACCAGTACACACCCACCAGAATGGTAAAAAATGTAAAGACTGATATACCAAGTGTTGCCGAGGATATGGGGCAACTGGAACCCTCATACATCGATGGCGGGAATGTAAAATTGTACAATCACTTTGGAAAACTTAAACCAAATATATGCCTACTCTCTGATTCTGAAATTCCACTCCTGGTCTCTGTACCCAGTGCTATGCTGAGACTGGCTCCCACTGGCTCCTGAAAGCTGATTGGGCACATCTCTTCCTAACCCACATCCCCTTGGTAGCTTGAAACTGGTCATGGTGGCGGTATTGACAAATCGTACAAGTCAGAGCTATTTTTGTTAGAGAACTTACTGTTACACATTTACCAACACACCACTGCATATACCTGAGAGAAATGAGTACAGATGTCCACAAAAGGACTTGTACAAGAATGCCCATCGCGGTTTTATTGATAACAACCCAAAACGTCCACCTATAACAGAATGAAAAAATGTTCGTGCAATGAAATACTATGCAGCAAGAATTAAAATACAAGCTATAGATAAACACAACTGGGATGAATCTCAGAGGCCATGGGCTGAGTAAAAGAAGGCAGACACAAAAGAGTACAGCTGACCTTTGAACAACACAGGGGTTAGGGATGCCGACCCTCCGCACGATTGAAAATCCATATATAACTTTACAGTTTGGCCCCCAGATTCGTGGTTCTACATCCACAGATTCAACCAACCACAGATCATGTAGTACCGTAGAATATACTTACTGAAAAAAACCCGAATGTAAGTGGACCCACACAGTTCCAACCTGTGTTGTTCAAGGGTCAGCTATACATACTGCATGATTCCATTTATTGCAAACTCAAGAATAAGCAAAGCTATCCATGTTGATAGAAGTCAGAATAACCTTCCCCTGGGGGTTGTAGGGGTATTGACCAGAAAGGACACAAGGGGGCCTTCTGGGTGCAGCAGATGTTCTGTGTCTTGATCCAGGCAATGTTTATATAGGTACGTACATATAAAATTCATTGAGCTGTACACTTCAGATTTGTGCACTTTCCTATATACATGTTATACCTCAATAATGAACACTGTACACACATACACATTCTATTCAGTGACCCTGTTAAAAAGGCGGAAGCGTTAGGCCACCATCCCAGCAGAGCATCCAACAGTGGTGAGGACCGACATGAAGAAAAGCAGTCTGAATCTTGGCAGGCAGATCAGCTCAGTTTTACTGACATCTGACACACCACCATCATGGAGACTTTCAACACCTGTACTGGCAGCACATACTCCCTGGGCACATCACTGCCTGGGAAGGAATCCAGTGAACACATCAGCTGTCTCTCCCACACACCTACCACCATAACAGCAGAAATCCAGAAATGTAAAGATAGGGACTCTCATCCAACATGGGTGACATTCCAGCACTTGCTGTCAACAGAGAACACTGAAGCCTGAGACCTTACCTGCTGAGATGTTCCAGAAGCATGCAAAGAGGCTGCTAACTGTGTCTCTGAGTGGTTTTTTTTTTCAAATAAAGGAAAGCCAAAGAAATGCCTGCTTCCTTTACCATCAGCAAGAAAGATGAGAGATCGTGTCATCTCATAGTTCATTCCTGGCAGGATGTAGGCCTAATCCTTTCTTGAGGGGTTACCGTGCATTCTTGTCACCAATATACCCTGGACCCAACATGTGATTGGCTATAAACCTTAACGAAGAGAATGAACTCTGCCCCAAATGAGGGAGAAGTGCTGTTGGGAGCATCCGGACATTTACATTCATGAACATATCAGAGCCACTTGAGAAATATTTGCTGCATACCTACTGCATGCAAGTTGGCAACATCAAAGAAATGTGTCCACCATCAAAAGACAATATGAAGAGAAGCTCAAAAGATCATAAATTTACTCCCTAAGGGTTGAGTTTTGACATAACCATTACTTGAATACACAAGAAACTGGGGGGTTGGTTTTAGAATGCTTTAGTATTTTGAGGAGACTTGGAAACTCTAATTCCAGAGGCTTTGAGTGTTATTAGACATCTTAGTTTGGGTTTCCCCAGAAGCAGACCTTAAAATAAGAAATCAAGTAAAGGTAGTTTATTTGGGAGTTGAAGGGCAACCAGAAGGGATGCAGGGCAGTGAGACAAAGAAAGGGGAAGGAGCCTCAAAGGGTATGTGATCAAGCAGACGAAGGCTGTGGGCAACTAGAGCACAACCCGCTGGGGAAGCTCTGGGAACCAGTTTAAAACACACTCACCCATGAGTAATCCCACCCATGGGGAGGGAGCTGGGTATTTCTATGCCAACTCCCATCTGTCATTGCTTGAGGTCTGCTCCCAGGGGACGTTAATTCCCCAGAACTTTTGGCCTGCCAAGCAGATGGCAAAGTGGGCTCTCTGACAAAGAGGGGTGGGTACTGGGATTCAAGGTTAGGTAGGTATGTTCTCAAGAGCTAAGGGCTGGAGGATATGAACAAGGTGCCAACCACATCTGCTACAGAGGAACTTGAAGCAACTGGCCAAGAACTTCTGCACTTGTATGGTCTATGACTGCACTTTACAATCCTACACACGGAAAAGTGAAAGGCCACACATCGGCTAGACCTGCACATCTATAAACATGCAGTTGATAGACGACACATTAAGACCCAAACGTAGGAAATGCAGTTCAAGTGTTTAATCAGTACTGCAGATTTAAAGTTGTCATCGGCTTCTGCTACCTGACTTACTCCCTGGGCTAAGCTGTCCAAATCTGTAAAAAGGTAGAGACATCAACCTTCTGCCTCTTTCACGCCAGTATGACTACTCACTATGGTTCAGATCTTCATTTCACCAATGAACTAGTTACTGCATTAATATTTTAGTCCAGTTCCCCACCTCCACTCTCCAGTTTTCCCATTCCAGCTACCATGTTGCAGACAGAGTGATCTTCCTAAGACACAGTTCTGATCACCTCATCCTCTGTTTGAAACCCTTCACTGGCTCCCAAGTGCCGACAGGACAAAGCCTGTCTTCCAGGTTCAGCAGACAAGGCTTCGTGTGGTTTGGACCTTTCCTCTCAGTTCCCGGACCAGCCTGAATCACTTCCTTTTCCCCGACATCCGTTTTGTGCCTCGAGATTGCCCATGCTGTAGCCTCCACCTGATATAGTCTCCCCACCAGTTCCAGAACCCATGCCAAGCCTCTGCCTGTGGTTAATTTCTTGTCATTCTTCAAGTGCTAATTTAGAAGTCACTTCCTCAAGAAGACGACTTCCCTGGTGCCAGGAAGGTTGGTGTAGGTGCCCTTCCCTTAATATCCAGTATTTCTCCCATCTTAGGACTCCATGCAGATTTTGTAATTGCCTCTTTGCTTGTCTGTATCTCCCATAGTTTGAATGCTCTGTGAGGGCAGAGCCATACCTATCTTGTTCACATGGCTTGATGTAAGATTTACAAATAGTTACTAATACATATTTGTTGAATGTGAAAATCCTCCCTCATCTGGCCCGTCTCCTCTCCAACTTTGTATTTCATTGTACCCCCCACTGCTACACACACACACACACACCCCAACATACTAGACTCCGTGTACTCCCCCTTTACTCCTATTATAGAACTGTAGCACTTTACTTCACTCTATGGTTTGCCTGTGCTAACCAATTCTGACAATCTGCCTAAAGTCCCTCTACAATAAGTTTATTGAGGGTAAAACCATGTCAATATTCTTTATCTCCCCAGGGCTTATATTAATGCCCAGCATAGTGTAGACACCTAGTACATGTTGAGTAGATGGTTCACTGCTTTAACTGGTGATGAAATGCCTAAGACTTTTTCTGTGTGACCTCTAACTCCCAACGAAGCAAAAATGCTCTGGCCTCCCACCTGCCTGCGACCCATCACAGTCTTCACATCTGCGAGCCTTGAAAAATTTCATCAGCCAAGTCTGAGCGCCACTGTCGGCCTTAAAGCAAGATAGAATCACCCAGAGTGACACCTTTGCACATGGAAAGCAACCTCGGCTCCTGGCTGGACGAAGCCACATGTCAGTAAGACAACCAAGGGGAAGCTATCTGTCAATTCCAGCAAGGCCAGTGTGCTCAGGGCAGGAAGATGGAATGTTCTAAGGGTACTATGGAGATGCACTCCACCTCTGCAGGAGTGAACGGAACTAGGCTATGTGAGAGCTGAATCTTGCAAAACATCAGAGCCGTGACATGGAAAGAAGTTGCAACGGTGGGAAGGTAGGTGTGGTTGGAAGTAGATAGAGACGGAAGGAGTTTCTCCAGATTCCTTTCCCAGAGGCCTGTCTGATGACAGGATAGCATCACCTGCAACAGTCTAGGTTCCATCAGCAGTGATGGGTCTGCAAACCAAAGGACTGCCATCTCATGCCCATTGTGAGGCATAAATGGATGAAATCACATCAGTGCTTACCCCCTCTGAGACCCCCATACATAGGGAGAACATCCTGCTTTGCTTATGATGGTCCCACTCTATGCCTGGTATTCCTGTGAAATTACCAGTGCCCTCTTGCACTCTCAAAAGTGTTCCAGGGCTTCCCTTGTGGCGCAGTGGGTGATAATCTGCCTGCCAATGCAGGGGACACGGGTTCGAGCCCTGGTCTGGGAAGATCCCACATGCCGCGGAGCAACTGGGCCCATGAGCCACAACAACTGAGCCTGCGCGTCTGGAGCCTGTGCTCCTCAACGAGAGGCCGCGATAGTGAGGGGCCCGCACACCGCGATGAAGAGGGGCCCCCGCTCGCCGCAACTAGAGAAAGCCCTTGCACAGAAACGAAGACCCAACACAGCCAAAAATAAATTAATTAATTAATTTTTAAAAAAAAAACTGAGGGCTTCCCTGGTGGCGCAGTGGTTGAGAGTCCGCCTGCCGATGCAGGGGACACGGGTTCGTGCCCCGGTCTGGGAAGATCCCACATGCCGCGGAGCGGCTGGGCCCGTGAGCCACGGCCGCTGAGCCTGCGAGTCCGGAGCCTGTGCTCCACAACGGGAGAGCCACAGCAGTGAGAGGCCCGCGTACCGCAAAAAAAAAACAAAAACTGAGACATAATTGGCTATAACATTATTTAAAAAAAAAAAAAGGTGTTCCAGTTTGCATGATAAATTATATGGTCACCTACATGGACAGCATTAACACCAGGGCCAGAATCTTCAAACAGACATGACACTGGATATAGGTACCTGGGAGTTTTTATGTTAGTCTCTAAACTATTCTGTATTTTTAAAAAAACTTTTCCCCTCCAACAAACAAAAACACTAGAAAAAAATTCAAACTACTCTATAATTAAGCGTAACACATAATTATTTTTAACACATAATTACCCAATTATTTTTTAACACATAATTACCCAATCTCCTACCTAAATTGTTTCTCTGCTCTTACATTTTTTACATTGCATTCTAACCATATCCGTCTGTCTAATGAGGTCAGCCATTTGTCTGCAGTGTGTAAGTGACAGGACTAAATTCAATGTCATCTGTTTATTTAAGATGGAAATGATATGCAGGTAGAACAGTAGCCTTTGGGTACAAATGAAGTATCATTCAATGTCACCAGAGAAAATATAAATCAGCAAGAAGGAACAAACACTGAAGGTTCAGTCAGCACGGCTTTGTCGGGCTTCCTCTATGTACCATACAGTATGGAGTGAAACAGAGTCCCTGCCCTCATGGAGCATTTATATTCCAATGTTAAACTGCCTTTGTGGCGGAGTGATAGCCAAATCCTGTACACCCCCAACTTAAATCTCATGTTTTGCAATAAACCCCCAAATTGCCGGCCCTTTTCACAAACATGTTCTATAACGTATTTTTTTCTTTTTCCTTCTGCGTGTGTGTATGGGGGGTGGGGGGAGAGTCACATAGAAAACACACAAGATGCAAAGGATGCTATCTGGACCGATGAAAGGCTTGTCCTCATACATCTGTTTTCGGCATCTCCAGCTAGTGGCATGTGCTTGTCACTAGTAATGAGATTGTAGCTTCTCTCTGAGGTCTCTATCATAGATAGCTGGCATTTGCTGGGTCTCACTGTTCAGTACAGGTCAGAGTCTTGCTGCTTCCCCTAGGCTGCTTTGTCACGTTTGACCCCTTGATTTTGCTACGTCATCACCACTTTTATTTTTTTTATTTATTTTTTTTTTATTTTTTATTTTTTTGCGGTACGCGGGCCTCTCACTGCTGTGGCCTCTCCGGTTGCGGAGCACAGGCTCCGGACGCGCAGGCTCAGCGGCCATGGCTCACGGGCCCAGCCGCTCCGGGGCATGTGGGATCTTCCCGGACCGGGGCACGAACCCGTGTCCCCTGCATCGGCAGGCGGACTCCCAACCACTGCGCCACCAGGGAAGCCCCATCACCACTTTTAATTCATAACTGCCCCTAACCATGTCATTCTGTGGCTTGACCATGCTTAAGCCTAACACCCCAAAACAAGTTTATCAATATCCAAATGGCCAAAGCACAGAGATGAAGGGGTAAGGTCTTTACTGTGCCAAAAAAACGCCACTGGGAGAGAATCTTCTGAGCCCAAGATTTAAATCTGGGCCGATCCACTTACTAAATTTGTGACTGTGGGCAAGTTAAGTTCCTTGAGGCTCAGTTTCCTCACCTGTAAATGCAATGTAACATTGACCTCTCTGAACTGCTGTGAGGACTGAATGAGATGATAGATGCAGCATTCTCTGCACAAAGCCCAACCCTTCATAGGCAGTTAACACCTTTTAGTTTCCTTCTTTCGCCCACACCATAGTCCCCTTCCTAGTCGGATGTGCACGGTAATCTAACTGGGAAGCTAACCTGAAAAAGGTGGAATGGTTTCAGGCTGGGAGTTTATCCTGGAATTAGGGAGTGCAACTTGTAAACACATACAGTCCAGCTCTTCTCTTCAATTATGTGTATTGGTGCATGCTATTAACCCCATTTACCCTTTAGTCTCTAGTAAAGATGGGAGCAAAAATCTGTCACCTTTACATTTCATTGAAGATACTTTTCAAGAAACACTGAGGAAGTTCTATGGGTAAAAGAAAAAAATTAAGGGGGACAAGGCAAAACAGAGGATAGAAAGGGGGTTTTTTGTTTGTTCATTTTGGTTTTTTTGCTAACAAACCTTTACTGGGTAGCACTTGCGTGTCAGAGACTATATCGAGCAGTTTCCATTCAATTTCTCACTTATCCTCCAACAATCCTAAGGAGATAGGTACTATGATTGACCTCATTTTACTGATGAGGAAGCTGAGGCACAGAAAGAGCTATTAAGTAACAGCTTAGTGTTCAGGATCACATATCTACTAAGAGCCACAGCTGGCAACTGAGTCCAGGCAGTCTGTCTTCTCCACGCCACACGAGGCCACCGACATTGGCACCTCCCAGAAAGGTCAAGGCCCTAGCAAGCTGAATCACAGAAACTATCATGGCCTTGACCATTTGCTCTGTAAGACTTCTTTTCAGATCTGGAAAAGGAGGGCAGCAGCTGAGACACTCCTGTGATTTTTAAGGTCAGTAGCTTTGTAAGGTCAGTAGTTTGGGAAACAGAAAAAAACAGAAAAAAAAACCATTTCCAGGAAAAACATGCACTATCAGGTAACACACTCTTTTATGAATTAAATCAAGTACTTGCTCTTATAAAGCTCATGGTCCACCACTCAGGAGTGCCGCCGCCATGTCATTAGGCGGAACTTTTTCCTTGCTCCGTGCCCATTACAAACTTAGTGAATCCTTTGAAGGAAAAAAAATTGCCAAAGATCTCGTCTGATGAAGACACTTGTTCATAATTTTGTAGATTTAATATTGTTATCAATTATTTGCAGTTCCAAGTAGATCAGGGATGTGGGTTATATAGCATTTTTTTCCCTTAAGCTGAAAACTGCTAAAAGTGTGCATTCCAGTTGCATGCAGGGACTCATGGCCACAGTATCTGCAAGTCTCAGTTTTGCTCGTGGAAAAGGGAATGAGTGGATATTCTAGCCCCAAACTGTTGTCTTTTTCCTAAAAGCCTGTCCTGGTACCACCAAACTGGTCCTTGGAAACCAAATAAAATTGTCTGTGACCCCCTCCTCCCAGGGGAGTTCTGGCAGGACTCTTGGAAAGGAGGAGGGGCTAAAAGGGGAAAGAACAGACCCTCGCTGAAGGTTAGGTGATCCACATAAAACTGCCAATACTGAACCACTCTTTTACCTATAGAAGTGGAAATTTCATATGGTTTAACCCAATATTAAATGCCAGACCACAAACCTTTTTTATGTTATCACACTTGATCTTCATAATGACCCTATGAGGTCAGGTTTATCCCCATTTTACAGATAATGAAACTGAATTAAATGCCTGAAGTAACTGTCTTAGTTTGGTTTCCCGCTAAAGTTGACGCAGAGTCAAGGAACTGATGCAAGTAGTATATGTGGAGGACAACCCCAGGAAGCACTGATAAGATAATGGCAACAGGAGCCGGGGAAGGGAAGAAGTAAGTTATGGGGACATTGTCAAGCCGGTTACTCTGTGGGCAACTGGAGCCTAATCCCACTGGGCAACTCCAGGAGCCAATGAAGAACACATGTTGCAGAGTCAGCCCACCTTGGGGACAAGGGAGCTGGGCTATTTATACACAAACTGTTTTGAGTCATCGATCCAGGCTGCTTGGGATTGAGATAGTACGTTAATGCTTCATTATTTCCACATCAGGCTGGAAACAGGGCTGGTGTGCACTGAAGTGGTAAGGAGATAGGGGCAGCTATCTATGCCCTGAAAGCTAGCACTAAGCAGCAGGATTTGAACTGGTGGCATTCTGACCTCATAGCCCATGTCCCTCCCACTACAGCACAAGATGTTGCCAAATCGTGGGAAAGATCACGGGCTCCAGGAGAATCAGGAATCAATTGTAGGGTTGTGTCTGGACAGCTGGAAGATACTAACCACTCCATGCTTCCCTGCTGAATAAGAACTACATTTGTGTAGCCCTCTAAAGTTTACAATATGCATGCACATCTGTCACCTCACTGGCCCTCATCATGCCCGTGAGACAGACTAAAATCCATTCACTCACAAGATTATTATGGTCATGTGTTTACGCCATAACTATTGAGTATATGTTTCAGGAACTAAGTAATGGAGATGTAGAAGTAGACCAAAGAGACAAACACTCCAGCATGGTAAAACATACTCTAGTGGGGACAGCAGAATAAAGAAACTAATACGTATATATTACATAGAATGTAATGCCATATCATAGTTGGTGCCATGAAAAACTTAAAACAAGCAAAGATGATGGTGACGACGAGGGATGCTATTTTTTTAACTTGGGGGTGGAGTCAGGGAAGATGATTACATTTGAGCAGGGAAGTGAAGGAAGTAAGGCTATCTGAAGGGAAGACATTCCAGGCAGACTCATGGCAAAGACAGGCAGTGTGACTCGGGCACGGTGAGATAGGAATCCGTAGAAAGTGCCAGGGGCAATGGATCATCTTGTTGGCTACAGTCAGGACTTGGGTTTTTGCTCTCAGCACGATGAGGAACCACTGGAGACTTTAGGGCAGGGAAGTGGCATGGTATGTGTTTTCCAAAGTTCATTCCTTATTTATCTCTAACTCATGTGGCCAGCAAGACCCAGAACAAGGACTCAAACTGAAGTCTTCTGACTCCTGATCCAGTGCTTTTCCCACTTAGGTTCACAGTTGTTCTCCAGACCTAGACGTCCTCGGTATCCTTTTTTTAATTTTGTCTGTCCCCTTGCATAGTTATTTGTGGTCTCCTGACCAAATCTTAAAAGGGTTGTTGGCAGTTCCCCAGGCATTCGGCTCCTTGGAACTTCTCTTTGCCTCTTAGCCAGTCAGCTTTAATATTCTTCCATTTCTGAGAGCATCCTGTTCTCTTAGTTACCTAGCAAAACTCATGACCCACAAACTTGCTCAAGCAGAGTTTAAGCTTGACCATGAAAGTCAAGTGAGGACAGCAGGATTCAAAAATAACCACTCTAATCAGAAAGTTTAACTTTACAGATTTCCAGGAGCCTTCATATCAAGGAATTTTTTTTTTTTTTTTGGTAATCAAGAGCAAGCCAAATTTTCTCCCAGACTACGGGAAAAAAGAGAGCATTGAACCTGTGGTTCATTGCATTCTGTCTCATCCAGACCAACGTGGAATCAGGCAAAAGTTGCAATGAGATATTGCAATTGCCTTTTCCTTCGTCATTACTATATTTTGTTTGGAAAATCGCAGATTTATTTCCTTCAAATCCAAAGCTGCGATGTCTTTTCAGTCAAGGCTGCAAAGACAAACAACCTGTTTGGGGAATTACAATGTGGGGCTTTTAGTGTCAGCACCCACAAAACACTGTTTACCCCCTGGTAAAGCAAGGAGAGAAACAGAAACATTCCACTCTCCCAGACCTGCACTGGCACTGCAGTACTGACAAAGGTAACCGTTTGGGTTTTTTGTCACTGGAGCAGGTCAGCATGACACCAGGCACCTGTGTGTAAAGGAAGCGTGTGGATAGTCACTTGTTTAGCTATATCCACAGCTTAAATTTGGTGTCCTCCGAACACGTTATGTTTCAAAGGCAGAATGATATTTCTGTCCACTTATTAAGGCATGACTAACTTGCTTTTGGCTGCACTACAAATGAATCACAGTAACAATCCCCAACTTGCGACTGATGTTCTGATGTAATACACTTCTATTAAAAGAAGAGGAAAGAGAGTGGGTGAGAGTGAGATCATGCAGAGACAGAACATAAAACCGAGGGAGCTAGCGTAATTGATGAACTGCAGACACCAGATCCATCCACTTCAAGGTGCTTTCTTGTGTCCTGGGTGAGGATACCTTGCCAGTCCGTTCCTACCCACTTACAGTGGCAGCATATAGACCCTGGTCAAGGCCTGGAATTTGGAGGGGACTCGGTGAAGAAAACACTTCATTCGGGCATGAAAACCAGATATTCCTTGAAAGCATTTTAAAGCAATTTTGATTTAGCATCACTTTGAAGGTAATATTTGGGGGCAAATGATATAGGTTAGAAAGGCAAACCAATAAGCTCCCCTTTTAAACTGTTCCCATGTGCGCAGCTTATTTGGGAGTGGCAGAAGGAGGGGGCGGGAAGGTGAGATAAGGAAAGGAAGGCAGCTGATAAAGGTAGTGCCATCAGACTGATCCCCCCTGGGGACCCCCCACCTCCTCTGAGCCTCCGGCACAGCTGAGCTTGCTGGGGGACAGCGTCAGGTGTTAATTGCCCTGCCTTAATGGCCTTCCTGCCTTCTCTCTCCCATTTTTCAACAAGAAACAAATACAAAAAGAGCTGGAAGGTATGGAAAAGCTCTTCTGAACCCACAGGTATTTTTCCTACGTCAATTACCACTCAGGAGCAGACACTTCCTTCCTCCCAGTTCCCTTCTGTACTCTCCTCTACAAGGTGCCCCTGCTGTCTTCTGAGGAAGATCTGAGTGTGCCAAGGAGAGGCAGAGAGGAAATTAGACTCTGGCCTGTCGTGACCAGCAGCCCACACTGGCTTTGTCCCAGGCTCTGGCAGAAGGGGATTATAAGAGCCAGTGCCTCCCCAGCACGGGAAATCACTCAGAGAAGGGAATCTTTTTTTTTCCCCAGTAAACCTATTTTCCCTATCCTGTGGTTTTCTTTCTGGGTTTCATCTACTATCAGATCTGTCACTGACCTAAAAAGAACTTCAGTGTGTTGGAAAAGCATACTTCAAGCAGCTGTAATAAATCTCAAGTTGATATTTATGAAGTTAACTTTCTCTCACTGAGGATCTGATTGTATACTTTGTGGGTGTCACTCATCTTCGAATCATGTCATGTTAGAACCAAATTGTCCGTGGAGATTAGCTAGACCAACCTCCTTTTTTTACTGAAAAATCTGAGACATGAAGAAGCAGAATGACATTCCTAGGGTCTCCGACACTCCTACCTAAGCAGCAAAAGCCAGACTCGAAGTCAAAACTTCCTGTTACTGGATTCCGTTATGCCCCCCGGTCTTTTTTCTTGGTAAGGCGGTTTTAGAAGTTTCATTTGGCAACTAAAGAGGCTGGATGGAGAATAAGAAAATTCAGTAAGTTCAAAACCCATCCCCTTCATTACCTGTTAACATTGCCATGTTCCGTTGCTGCCTAAAGATGAAGTTTGGCTGTTTGGATTATTTCTGGTCTCTCTTAATGGACCCCAGATCCCCAAATGTGGCCATCCCACAGTTCAGTCACATCAAGGCCGGTCATTTGAACCAAGTGGGCTGACAATTCTTCATTCTTCCCCAAAAGTTCTAAAGCTGCCCTGGTCTAGACTCGTTAGGCCTCAGCTGCTCCAGCTATAAAACGGGAATCACGATTTAACCATGTCCATAGAGTCTTGTATTGAAGAAATTTTGAAAACTATATAGAGAGTGCTTAGCAGACGAGTTACTATTACTGTCATCATTCTTAGCCTGAAGGGTGATGAGAGAAAAGAATCTAACAATTTAAACAGTATGTTCAGAGCCCTAGAACGAATCTCAATTTAACATTCACTTTGGCCTCTTTGGCGGCAAATACAATAATAATAAACATATTGCGATCAAGACTGACATTGGATTAGGCTTTACTAGAGCGCTCGGCATTGTTAGAATAGCCCCTTTGTTTTGGACGTCAGATCTCTTATGTGATTTTCCATGTGTAAGTGTGAGCACCCTAAATTCAGGGAAATTATCCTATTTTGACAACACAGTAGATTTGATGAGTACTTATTCAATGTGTGTTGAGTGAATAATCCAAAATCTGTACATAGTTATAGAAACGTGGATTATATGCTGATTCACATGACAGATTCAGACTATATTAAGGGTCAGGACTATGACTTTATGTCACTTCCCTCTCCTTTTCTTTTCTGAGGGTCTCTAATAATAAGCTTACAGGGATTGAGATTGTCCATTTCATGGACTGAGGTGTCTTGGTCACCATCTCACTATCATGCTATGATGTCTTCCTATCTTTCTTTCCCCCTTCTGCCCCTAAGAACAAAGATTAAAGACAAAGATGAAGTCACTGTAAACTAATTTGTCATCGTTTTCACGTTGCTTTTCTTTTTCAGTGCAGAAATTTAAAGTGAGTATAAAGCAAAAAAACAAAAGCATAGCTTTGATCTCTGGCTTCCATTTTCCCCTGTGAATATAATCTAAGATCACCTACTAATGCCTCTGCTGTCCTGAGTGGGGCTCCTTTAGGAAAGTAAATCAAGGCATTCTAAAACCCTGTACAGGTAGATGTCCAAGTAGCACGTGTAGTGTGTCTGCCTGTGGCTCTGTGGACAGCCAAGAGTAGAATGTGTGTGTATCTGACGTGTAGGCGTAAGAACCAAAGATCAGAAGTGAGTAATCCCAAAAGCCCCAGGAGGGAGTCTCCATTCTCCTTTCCCATACCTCTCATTATCCTCGCACCTCTTATCCCACAGTAGAATCCCAGTAGACTCCCCCTGCCAGGTGGGTGGCCTCAGCCAACGCCCCTTCTCTGGCTGCTTTTTCACCCAGCATCTCCCTGCCACTGAGAAGCGAGAGTGACACATGTTCTACCCACCTTCCCTTCGGAAATTCAAAGCAGGTGAATCTCACAGCAGTTCTGGTACTGAGAATTAAGAAACCTTCCCTCTCAAACTTCAGTAAGGTTCTTATTTTCCAAGCCTCCCTCCTATGAGCTGGTGGTACAGGGGTTAACAGCATGTCTGCTTTCTTTGGTCTGTGGTCCCAGGGGGTCCCAGCAGTAGATCGGCAGAGTTGGCAGATCACTAAATAGTTTACAACTCCCCACCCAGCGTGGCATGGTCGCCTTAGAGAATGGATGGAAAATATCCCCTTGCTATAACTGGGTTCAGCCCTGTGACTTAGCACCATCTTATTTGGCAATCTTTTTCTCTTGACATATTTAGTAATCACTCTAAGGGAGATTTATTAGACTGTTCATGGGAACAAACAATGCACTAAATATTACACATATGCATGCTTTCAATACCACTCCTTTTCTAGCCTATTCTGAAGCTTGCCCCCAAAGTCTTTCTTTTAACTCCCTCTTGTCTTTAAATTCCTCTTGGTTCTTCTCTCCTCCAAAGTAACTTTTCATATTTTGGAATTTTTTTTGTAGTTAGGCGTTCTTTTAATCAAAATTCACTGGGCCAAGGTTAGAGAAGAATGGATGAAAACACACTCTCAGTGTTTACGGGTTGGGGCCCGTGAGGAGACGTGAGGAAGGAGGACTTTGACAGCTGGTGCCCCTCAGACATTTTCAAAAAACATAGTATCCCACTCACTCTGGCACATGCATGCACAGGAAAATGTCTCAGCAAATAATCCAGCTACAGCAGATTTAAGAGCAAATCTATCAGGGTCATGGAGACGCTCAGAAGGTTATGAGCTATAATGGCACAGCAACAGTACGGCAACTCCGGATACGAGGCTTTTATTCCCTTTAAGTGTGAAATGTTCTTCGTTCATCAGGTATGTAATAACGGCTAGCTCTGCTCTTGGGAGAGCCCTCTCAGTGCCAGGCATGGACCTAGATGTGCTCATTTGTTTAACACTCAGCTACATGTCCACTAATGGCCTCATTTCACAGAGAGAAGGCCGTATTTTCTCACCTTAGACTAGATTACACACGCTCCTACATGTCTGAACTTGAGCCCTTGTCATTTTTTAGAGGTGGGGCGGTGAAAGCACAAAACCAGGATTTAGTTGCTAGCAAGAACCTTCATCTGGCTCCTGGGATTGCCAACCTAGAGGCGTATGGTGAGGGGCCAGGAGCACAGGTTCTGGAACCAGACTGCCTGGTAGAGCCCAGCTCTGTGTGGCCTTGGGCAAGTGACTTGGCTTCTCTGTGTCTCAGCTTCCTCGTCTGTAAAATGAGGCTAGTATTTGTACCTACTTTAGAGTTTCTTGTAAGGATTAAATGACTTAATCCATATAAAGGGCCTAGAACTGTGCCTTGCACGTAGTAGGGGCTGTTAAATGAGCGTCTGTATTCCCATGTGCACTTGGATCACAGGCATACAGAACTCGGGCACAGCAAATGTGATTTAGGGCAAGGTGTGCGGAATAAATCCTACTATGTTCCCTTAGCATGACTGCCATGTATCCCAGCCAAGCTCTGCAGTTACAGCTCCCTTCCCACGGAAGCAGAGAATACAAGAGCCCTCAAGGTGAACCGCTTGTCTTTTATGTCACAGAGTGACTACATTGAATGGGGAAATCATTTAGCTGCCCTACAAATCGGCAGCAAGGGATGGGCCTACAGGGGGCCTGTGCACTTGGAATTGCACCTTAGTTCACTTCTTACATTTTCAAGGGGAGACCTTATACTGGGGTGGACCAGTATACGATTTTCAGATATTTATAGACCAACTGAGTCACACATAAAGAACACACAACGTGTAGAAATAATGGTGGTGCTCCTCAAACTTTAGCTATATCAGAATCCCCCGAAGGGCTTGTGAAAACCCAGATTCCTAGGCCACACCCCAGAGACTGTGACTTACCAGGTCTGAGAATTTTCATTTCTGACAAGTTCAAATCTGTGTTTTACATCCTTACTACCCACTTCTGATGTAAGGTTATAACATTTAATTTGAACTCTTTAGCTTAGAGATGGCATGAGTGACCCCCTTTCCCCTCCCCCACAAAAAAATAGAGACGTTTGAATCCACAGAGCTAATGTCACTTAGTACTGTCTTATTTTTGGTAATCAACACTGACTCTCATTTTTTCCCCATAGTTGCATGCTGCTGTGACCAGGATCCAGGTTCCAAGGCCTGGATTTAATTACACATTTGCTCACATATGTATCCTGAATAACGATAAGACTTGCATCGTGGACGACATAGTGCATGTCCTGGAGGAGCTAAAGAATGCTCGGGCCACCAACCGGACCAATTTTGCTATCACGTACCCGATCACTCACTTAAAGGACGGGAGGGCAGTTTACAACGGGCATCAGCTTGGAGGCGTCACCGTGCACAGCAAGGACCGAGTGAAATCCGCAGAGGCCGTCCAGCTCACCTACTACCTGCAGTCAATCAACAGTCTCAACGACATGGTGGCAGAGAGGTGGGAGTCCAGCTTCTGCGACACCGTCCGACTGTTCCAGAAATCTAACGGCAAAGTCAAAATGTACCCTTACACGTCCTCCTCACTGAGGGAAGATTTCCAGAAGACCAGCCGCGTATCAGAACGCTACCTGGTCACCAGCTTGATCCTGGTGGCCACCATGGCCATCCTCTGCTGCTCCATGCAGGACTGCGTCCGCAGCAAACCCTGGCTGGGCCTGCTCGGGCTGGTGACCATAAGCCTGGCCACTCTCACTGCGGCCGGGATCATCAATCTTACTGGTGGGAAATACAATTCCACCTTCCTGGGAGTCCCTTTCGTCATGCTAGGTAATTACTACCCTTTGTTTTTCTGTTTCCTCCTTCTGGTGGTGGTGACTGGGTTCCTAAAAGGCAAGGAGAAGCCGTCTAACAAGTTTGTTTCATTTATGGCTTCCTCCTCTTGCCCAGAAGCCCTGGGGCCAGTTCTATAAGGTGGTGTTGGGTCACAAGAGGCAGCCTTATCTGGTAAATGTGCCGGAAGTCCAAAGTCCTGGGTTCCAGGCCTGGTTCTCCATTAAGTAGCTGCATGGTGTTGAGCAGATATTAATCTCTGTGCTCCAGCGCCTTAGGCTGGGCTTCCCCAGAAGCAGACCCTGAGACAAGGATTTAGATACAAGTACTTTGAGACCCGAGCATGGGAGTGAGGACATGAAACAGGGAAGGAAGACGATTCGGGGTATGCTAATCAGCATAAGCTGTGGGCACCCGTGGCTTAGTCCCACTGGGGACCTTTGAGAGACCTCAGAGGTCTCCTTGAGGGGTGAGGAGGCTGAAAGCTGTGCAGTGTACCCAGAAACCCTATGTATGATTCATTGAGGGTTCTCCCCCGAGTCATTAACGCCCCAGCACTTCCCAGGGAAGACCAAGCACATTCCTGCAGCTGGAGAAATCCCTCAGGTTACCAGTATTTGGAGTAAGAAGACTTCCGTGAGCTCAAGAATGGGGAACGGGAGGGCACAGAGGTTGGGCGCGAACAGTGTCCACTGGCCTCGGTTTCCCTACCCGATGGACTGAGTGGATGCGAACATCACACAGAACGATATGGTAAACGTACGAGAACTCTGAAGCCAACAAGTGAGACATAAATAAGAAGGTAACTTTTTCCTGTCTTTGCTATGAACTCAGGAGAACGTTTTAAAATGATAGTGTGAGAATCCCACTATGTTCTCTCTTGGAGGCTGCAGGAACTTCCTGATAGAGATAATTGTCAACGTAACGCTGTAGTGGTCATAACATAATGTCAGTTGCTCTGTCCATCTGATTTTGAAGGTGCCATGCCCAGCAAACCTGATGGCAGAGTTCTTGTGGGCCAAGGATTCAGTTAGCTTCCCCCTCTTCTTTGGCAACTTCTCATCAATCCCTTTAGCAAAATTAAAATGTCATTTGGAATCAGATGCTGACATGACAAATGAAGTGGCATTTCTCATTGGCTGAGGAAAAACTATGGTGGAGTTCATTAGTATGCCTTGTGTCCTGTTTGGGGGTAGTAGAAAAGAAAGGAATTTACTCGGGAAATCTCAGCTGCATGATGGTTAAATGATAACGTGCGGGGCTGGCGGAGCCACAGAACTACGTGCGGCCTTCCATGCCCTGCGGCCTGTGGGAACTGAAACCCAGGCAATAAACACATACTAGCAGCCTTGGTGGAAAAGCGGGGCACTGTGCGGAGACCGAGCATGCTGCGCAATTACCAGATCGGTTTACTCATCACTGCCGAACTCAGCACAGGAGAGGCTGCCATACTTCCTCCGGAACTCAGTCTGTTGAGATGGCAGCATCACTTGCCTCTCTAAGATAACCCCAAGACGATGTGGGTCAGCTGTGGAATACAGGGCGGTTCCTTGAGGCGTGAGTAAGGACTGGTTAGGAGGAGCTTCCATGGAGGCCTGAGTCAAGATTTCAATTAAAATGTTCTGCTCATGATTAGTCAGATGCTTGGGGGGTTGTTTTGTTTGTTTGTTTGTTAGCTTTCCATTTTAAAAACAGTGTATTTTTTAATGTGATTGTTTTTGTGGGAGGAAGATAAATGGGGATAAGGGTTTATGGGAAACTGAAGGGAGACAGGTTCTTAAGGGGAAGAAAAAAGGATGTCAGGGATAGAAAAAGGACTATCATTCCTGGTTTTATGACACTCTTAAGTAGTTACCAGTGAGCTCAGAGAATGATACAATATTTAAAACTTCCTGAAAATGAACTGCATTCATAAAACAAAATTTCAATATTTAGAGGTCCTTAAAATTAATTTTTAAGTAAAACTAAACAGTAATATTCAAAACTTCTTCAAATTAATTTCACTATAAGTAAAATGAAATTAAATATTCAAAACTTCTTGAATTTTATTAAGTAAAATAAATTACAATATTTAAAATTCCTTAAAACTGATTTTTGTACTTTTTTAAGTTTTAAATATTGTAAGTAGAAGTCAACACAAAAAGGAATACAGCAGGTAGTGCTGGTGTGGGGAGGGATGTAAGAGATGGAAAGATGCTGTTAGCAAGGGAGACCCAGTATCAGTGAACTTCACATGAATTCAATTCAGAAAAATCTGGCATTTGTCGTGAAAGAGATCAAGCGCCACAGTGCCCCATACACCCTTGCTCGTAATTTGTGAGGAATGTTACATGCATTGATTTGATGGTAGTTTTCCCTGCTGACAGTCAGTAGGCAACTTTTCTGTACATTTTCAGCTCAAAGAGATCTCAAATTACTTAGTCACAACATGAAAGGAAGCTACGCATTTTAGTAGCTAAGGCCCATTTGCAATAAATACTTTGCATCACGTAACGGATGCTTAACATGCTCGTAAAGCCAACAGCGTCCGGATTTAGGATAGTTGCCCTTCCGTATTTCTCAGATAAACTCTTCGTTCTCAGATTTGATTGTAAAATGGAATATAAGCCAGAGCATGCTCATAAATGCTGCTGCATTCAGGACCAATGTTTAATTCTGGTTTTTTGATGACCAGTCCTAAAATGCCAATAAATATTTCAAATGACCAAGAAGAAATGCAGTGCAAAGCGTTTTGCAGTATGAGTCAATAAACTTGTCCAGTTTCTAAACTAAGCAGGTTTAAGCAAAACTTCTTGATTTTCTGTGATACTAATATATGATCAAATAAAACTTTTAAAAATATATGGCCTCCTTTAGAAGGAAAAGTATCTTAGAAAAAGTCTCTTTTTCCTTTCCAGACATTTCCTTGGCCGACAATAGGTCTATAATGTGATAAACAATTATAGGTTTAAAATTCAACAAACTAAACAGTCTCAGTGTGATGCCAGTCACATAAGGCCAGACCCAGCCAAATGCCAAAATGGCAGTAGATTTAGAATGGAAAATTTTAAGACCATGTGTGTCAAGCAGTATTAACCTGACAAAATTCCAGAATAGGAAAGAATTTGGATAAACTCTGAGAGTTCACCATAATGGGATGTGACTGTGTGTTTCTAGCCAAGACGGTACGTGACATCTCTGGCAATAAGAATATATCCTACACAGATGAATCATTTTGGCAATGATGTAATCATAGATACATCAGGATTTAGAATGTTTTTAATCAGTGTCATGCATATTAGACAACCCCACTTCTGCCAAAACCCCTGTCCATATGAGTCAGATCAGTTTATTTAGAGCTGAAATTCTTAAAGGTCTACAGTATCATAAATGCTCATTGACATTTTTTAGTAGTTATAATTTGGAGAGGAGTTTATTTCATCCATGCCCCTTATGCGTAACGTAATAGCCTTTCTTTCCAAACTATGTTAACACCAGGTATTGAGGTACCTGAACTGCCATTTGTAAACATCTCACACTCATCATGTTAATCCGTTATGGAATTTCCTTTAAAGGATGAGGATTTACAACGTTGCCCTGCAGTTGGGTATGATTTAAGAAATTGGCACAGGTTTTGCACATGCAAGCTCTCCTTACAGGCTTAATATTTCCACAGCTTTGCTGATCAGACACAAATCAGGAAAGGAATGGAATGCTGGAGAATATAGAAGGCAACAGAAGGAAGGTTTTCTTCCTTCTTCATCTGGCAGGTTTGGTGCCTCATGTACATTCTGTACAGCTAAAAGGGGAGAAGTAAAGTTGCGGTGAAAGATACTTGGGATATTACTTTCTATGTGGTAATCTAATTTATAAGGGTTGCTTTGCATTTATTAAGATACAAGAGACTCAGAGCCCAGATGAGACGAAAACTTTTCTTCAAGAAAAATATTCTTCAAGCCCTTTCACATGTTTGGGATTTTGAGACAGTCTAATGTCAGATCCAGGGTTCCCTCTTCCTTCTACATTATCCAGCCAGGCCACTCAAATTCAAGGATAGGAAAGGAAGAAAGGATGTGATTAAGTGTTAGGAGGAGGCTAATAGCAAGGATGTTTGGCTTCGTTCAGGTTTCTAAGATTATCTATATTTAGCAGAAACCAGAAGCTCAGGCTCAGTTCTATGAGAATTGGTTCTTATTTGCTGCCACCTAGAATCTGACGCAGTATACGGAGCTCAGGCTTATAAAGAGGTAAAAGTTCCTGTGCAAGAAATTTCGTTCTAATGGAGAAATCGGAACTCTTAATTATCTTGGCTCTAAACTTAAGCAAACCTGCAAAGTTTTGCTTTCCTGATGAGTATTCTGGTATACTTCTAAAGTCATGAGAAATGTGGGAGGGAAAAATCAGCCAGATAATAATAAAATACAAAATTGTCAATATTCAACCATTTTTCACCTACAAAATTGGTACCAATATCTGACCATTTTTGAACGACAAAAGTGGTCATTTCTTATGGCTCAACCTACTACGTTATCGTAGAAGTCCATTATTTGCAACAATAGAACAATCTACATGATGGAGTAGAAGTATGCTAGAATGCTGTGGAAATACTCTGCTTAGATATAAATCACTAAAAGGTTCAGTAGTTTCTAGAAAAATAATTGATTCATAGGGGTTTTGTTGTTCCCACTGTTGTTTACATCTGATTTGAAATAAGAGAGTAATTTTTCAAAGTTTTTTCCTGAATAGCTTTTTTCTAATGACCTGTGCTCATTGTGGGACTAATTTACAAGGCTACTGTGTAATCAAGTTTTGTGGCTAGTTACCGGCTTTTTATTCTTATGCTCCACCACTCCTTACAGTAAGGGGTGGGTGGGGAAAAACAGGTTTGAGGGAATGGATCAAACACGTTTTATTGTTCTATCCTTAACCATAAAGGAAGACAAGAACGGGACTAGGGGCACAGTCCGGGAGGGCAGAGCCCAGTTAGGCAGAGGAATGCAAGGGTGCTTCATCTCTGACCCAGGTCTCTTGGGTATCCTCTGGGTGGTCTAGCCAACTAGTCTAGGGAATAGGAGAGTGGCCAATTCCATGAAGGTCTGGCAGCTGGAAGCAACAGCTGGAAGGACATTGAGCTGGTTAAAAAAAAAAAAAAGACCATGAGGAGAAACACCTAGTTTGTTGTTGCATTTGGATTAGCATCTCAGAAAGTCACTGCTGGGGCCCGGCAGTGTTGCCCACATGGGTCTACAGTAGCTCACAACGCAAGCAGATTCGTAGTCATTGTCAAGGATACCCTGCATTTCACCTAGGCTACTTCACCAGCCAAGAACCAAAGTGTAGATGGAACCTAAGGGAGGGATTCTAGCCCCTTCTCTGCACTGACTGGTGTAGCAGCACTAACATTTCTCTTCCTCACCAGTAAAATAAATTTCATATCAACTTACTAGTCATCTTGTGTGTGTGTGTATGCATGTGTGTGTGTATGTGGGTACATGTGTGTGTGTCTCTGTGTAATCTGGGTGCATAATACATATTATATATCACATTACCTATATCATATGTAATATGATATATCATGCAGTAAGTTCATGTTTATATACATTTTTATGTGTTTATAACCTTACATATATTGTTTAAATGTCTGAATAGAAATACTATATATTTCTCTCTATATTACATAGTATATATTCACACATTTTATATGTAAATATATAAAATGTGTTTGAATAAGATATGCCACATATACATATATTTATATATTACATATGTCTTCTATATGAAGAGATATTACACAATGACCATAGCATATATTATGGGCCACAGTTGTACACACTGATTTTATATAGTGCATGCGCGCGTGTATACACACACACAGAGTATGTAAATACTTTATCTTAAAACAAGGAAGAGCTATTAGCCAATTCATTTCTTGGACTCTTATTTGCACCTCTCGAATGAAGGAAAATCATTTCTCAGATTAAAACCCAATGCTGTGATTAGAATTACCAAAATGTGACAAGCCTCTGGTAGAAAGAGTAAGATGTGTATATTCGCCCTGATGTGAGCATCTGTCTTAACTTAAACAGAGTACACCTTTACTCTCACTCTTAACTGTCAGACAAAACAGGCTGTGATAAACCAAACAGTTCAGCGTAGAAAGTAAATGTTCGTAACAGGCAAAGTGTAAATGCAACCCAATTAATGAACTTCTCCCTTAAAACAGCTGTTACTCAGGCCAGACGTATATACACTTTAAATTTCTTCTCAGAAAAACAAAAATCATGAATTTATGTGGATGTCATGGAAGGAAAAGCTTTCTATAAACATGAGCTACTTAGTGAAACTTGTCTAAGAATAAAATACGTTTTAAGCAGATTTTTCTCATGCATTCATTACACTCCATGGATTTTCTAGAAGAATGTAGTGATTTTATTTCCATATATGAAATCTGGCACTGGCCAGGCATGCTATCAACGGCTTCAGTGTCTCCTGATATTAAATGTTTTCCCATTGAAACTGGAAGCCATCTCATTTTACCTCCTCCATCTTCTTAGTTATTCCTTACTTTTAAGAACTCAGGATGAGGAAATCCTGCTAGGATTAAAGGATTAAAATGTGAGGAGCACCCAGAGGCATCAGCCTCCGCGCTGTGGTTCTGTGTGCTGGGGAAGGCAGGAGAATCTGGGCCTGAAGAAACATCTGCCTTACAAAGTCCAAATGTACAAAGTAGATCGATTTGCCTGTGATATTCATTGGCCAAAACAATAAACAAACAAATCACCCAGACTGCCTCTGATAGCAAAACCATTAAATACGTATAAAATATAAGTGACTTTATGAACAACTTTCCGGAAGTGTATCTACTGGGTAAAGTTAGGTTAACTCTCAACTATTCACTTGTCGATTCCTGCGTCGGTGGGTTGTAAACAATCCCAAAGGCTTTGGTCAGGTCCCAGAAAGGAGTCTGGGTGAGAGTGAGATTTAATCTGTGAGTATTCCTGACACTCACCCCAAGTGACTGGAGGATTTTCCACCATTAGTGTTATTTATCATCTGTGCTGCCTTGTCTCTTCATTGCCTCCAAAGCCTGCAAGTTAACTGCACAGAAAGATAGAAAATTCTTTGGAAAAGAAGAAAAATGATTAGCCTAAATCCTTCGGTATTTGACTTTACTAGATGAAAATCCCAAAGACTACTGCTAATAAAATTTAAATTGCACTCCTGGTATAAACTGTATCTGAACACTGGTGAAGAGCTCTACTGTCCTTATCCCAGGGCCTGGCTAAAAGCCTGCGCTGCCACAGAGCATTCACTCATGAATAATCAGAACTTGGACCTGTGTGTGTGTCTTGACACACTGATAGGCATGTGTTCCTATGCACGTAACTATACAGACATGCGATGAACCAAAACAAACATCTTGAATGTGCTTTTCAAAGACTAAGTGAATACTTTAAAAGCTTCTTTATCTTCAGAATTTGATAGAATCAGTATGTATTGTTTAGCAGTTCCCTCTGGCAATTCATCAACCTTAACCACTGTGGCTGTAAGAGAGGGAGCGCGCTAGGATGCTGGTCAGTTCCTGGCAGGCTCACTACCACGCAGCAGTCTTTGACTTCCAGGTCTCAGGCTGCCCCAGGTCTTGGACCTGCCCCTTGGATGATGAGCCCAGGCTCCCATTACGTGCAGGGCTTCTGGTCACCAAGGGCTAAATCTATTTGTTGACACTAAAGAAAGGAGGCAGCTGCTGAGAGAGGAAAGTGAAGAGGAACAGAATGTACCAAAATCTTTCTTCCCTGCCTTTCCTTGGTTTTCATTGGCCCAGTTTCTGAAATGGATGTAAAAACAAAGACCTGGGCTGGCTGGAGGAAAAACTGGGAAGGAGTTAGTCTCTGTGAGATCCTCCTTACCTATGATTTCCTCTGCACTCCCTCCCCATCTCCGTTCTCTGTCCCATTCCCCAGACCAAAGGGAAGCTGCTTCAGTAGACACACTATTCCAGAGGGGGCTGCATTTAAAAGAATACCCTTGAAGGCCAAACCACAGGGAATTCAGTTGTGATGATGGGCAGAGCAGACATTCTTGGGGGGCAGAGCATTCCTCATGTCCTACGGCTCTTGGAACATGTCTCCCCTTGAGTCCAGGCCAGAAAATAGGGGCTCCACAGTTCCGCTTTCCATTAGGGTAATAGACCAACCTCTTCAACATAAATACCCAGCTGTGAATCAGGTCTGGTGCCAGCTAGGCAGTCCAGGCTATTCATCCCTGGGAGGCGCCCGCAGCTATGTTGGCACTCATCTCTCCCTTGACTGACTGAGCTTCAGTAAGGAGGCCCAGTTATGGTGTTAGCGGTTGTCCCTGAAATCCAAAGAGCTCTTTGAAGACAGTGCACAACTGCCATTTGGAGTTTAGGGTGTAGGCATCTGCTAGAGGGGTGTGGCTTGAGAATCAAGAATCTAGCCTATCAGGAATGAAGGTGGGGGCCTTTGCAGGCCAGGCCACCAATGACTAGCAACGAACGCTGAGTGATCAGGTAAAACAGATTCTTGCTCAGGGCTTCCTCTTCTGGCCTCTGTATCTGTATGCACACCCCTGTAGCAAGAGGAATGAAGGAGAAGCATAAGCCCCTATGAATAAAACCAGAATCCTCTGGAACTGCCCCCAGAACCAAGAACGTGTGATGTGCAAAAAGAGTCAGGACTCAATAAAAATGATCAAACTACAGAAGGATAAGGCATTTAAAATGCAGCAACAGATCTCAAGAGACAGGCGAACAGCTTACGTCCACCTCTCCTTGAGTTTGATTATTTTCATTCTGGACCCTCAAATGCCTTATTCTTTTCACCTAATAGCTCTGTTAACTCAAAGTCCTTTCCTCGATTAGCTTCTAAGATCATCCAACAGCAAGGTAAGAAAAGGATTCTTACTGTATTTTCCAACAAGAGTCAGGGTCAGATAATATCATTAGAAAACATCACACCAATTGTAAAAAAGGACTGCAAAACAGATTTAATTCAAATCCTACTATATGAGTAATTCTAATTCTGCTCTCTGCATCTTTATTTTCTTACCATATTTAATGACTCAGTACCAAAGCCCTGTTTTAAAACTTTTTTTTTCTTTCTAGCAAGAAAACACATAAAATTCCATTTGCCATTTTCAGTGAAACTCTGAAGTGTGTTTTGCCCACCAGAACTTATTCTACATGGCCCCAGATGAAATGGTCAGTATTGTTTCCCCAGGATGCAGATGCCTCGGAAGTACTTTTTTTACCCTCATTTCAAGGGATCAGTTATTTTTTTATTTTATTTTATTTTCGCGGTATGCGGGCCTCTCACTGTTGTGGCCTCTCCCGTTGTGGAGCACAGGCTCCGGACGCGCAGGCTCAGCGGCCATGGCTCACGGGCCCAGCCGCTCCGTGGCATGTGGGATCCTCCCGGACCGGGGCACGAACCCGTGTCCCCTGCATCGGCAGGCGGACTCTCAACCACTGCGCCACCAGGAAAGCCCGGGATCAGTTATTTTAATCAACGATCAGCTGGTCCTTCCTGAGAACACAGTGGCAACAAACTCAGTAAATAGTTTGCCCTGGTAAGACTAGACATTAACTATCTAAAACATAATTAACAACAGTATGCCAGTCAACGAGTGCACTTTTTACTTCATGTCTGGGGAGTTTAGGTGCCTCCAATTGAATAGGGGCCACGGTGCTAGTTATCAAATTGACAGTCTTGACCTGACCTCTAAAAGTGGCTGTAAAGCAGTGCCTAGTAAATTAAGATAGATGCCAAATCTATATCGTGACTATGAAATGGGCATTCGGGTTTGAGGCCAAGACTTCACAATACATATATAAATACCAGCCTGGGCACGAGGGAAGACAAGCGCTCAATGACTGAACACAAGGTAACAGTGACTCACTTTACTCAGTATTATGATTGGCTGGAGATTTTAAATTCATTTTTAAAAACCAGACTATTGTACCACAGGGTAAAGATTTTATTCTCCTCAGTAATGGGATTGACTATGCCAAGGTGTAGAAGCAGAAAATGAGATCTGCCGATCTCAGTGCCAAGACAGGGGTGATAGAAAGCCACAACAGGTCACTTTGTGGGTCTTTTCAATGTTGCAGCGGCCTGGAAACCTGGGGAGGCCCGTCCAGGAAATGTCTGGCTCCAACTAGGGAAGATGGGAGAAGTTCAACTAGATCTGGTTTTAGGCAGTAGAATAAAGTCAAAACGGGCACTTACTGTACCTGTGCTGTTCCAAGGTTACTGGAATACTAACCAAGGAGCCAAAGGCACTAAGTAGTTCAGGAGAGAGGTTACTGGTCTGGCCCGGTCCCTCAGAGGCCACTGCCAAAGAGTGCAGAGAAGCCAGCAGAGTCACCGCCTGCTTGAGACGCCATCCATAAACAACCAAAACGGGTCAGACATCCCTGAAGACAAGAGACACGCCACAAACTTGCAACCTGAATTTTCATTTTTATCCACTGAGTTCATATGAATCTTGTTCCTTCTTCCATCCTTCCTGTTCACTGAAACTTGTCCCTACTTATTTTGCTTCCCTCTGTTTCGCAGATTTATTGCTTCCTGCATTGATATTTGGGGAAGAAGCAAAAAGAGGCTGTGATTTAGGTTCCTGTGAAGGCTCAGATTAAATACAGTGCTTCTTTCTCCCTAAAGCCTTCTACTTGGCCAAACTTAAATGAGGTGATGAGCCGTTAACTCAGAACCCTCTGCCCACCGCCTTAGTCTGTGCTGACCTCCAGCCAGACTTGTGGGGATGACAAGCAAAATGACGAGTGGCCAGGCATCCTCTCTGGAGTGTTCCACCAACCAAGGCAAACAAATACTCCGCAAACTGCACCAACAACCCTAAACTATCAATGTGCATAATCCCCAAAAGACACAGGCACACGTCTACTCAGATTTTTATAGGCAAAAGTCCACCCAGCTTTCTTGAGCCAGAAGGAAGCCATGAAGATCTCAGCTCCTCTATCTTCCCTCTATCCCTTAACATTTATGATTCACTAAAACACGAGTTTCTCTCTCCACAGGAGAAATCAGTGACATTTACTGTCACCTGTCACCCCTAGGACAGGTTATATTTCCTTTGACCCAGTAGTTCCCCAGGACCAAGGTGTTTCCCCTCTTTAGAGAGATTAGCCTTTAAAATTTTTGATCTGGTCTTTTTCTGCCCCCTCAGGTCATGGATTATATGGGACTTTTGAAATGTTATCCTCCTGGAGGAAAACTAGAGAAGACCAACACGTTAAAGAGAGAACTGCAGCAGTCTATGCAGACTCCATGCTCTCCTTTTCTCTCACCACTGCCATGTACCTGGTCACCTTTGGCATAGGGGCCAGCCCTTTCACGAACATTGAGGCAGCCAGGATTTTCTGCTGCAATTCCTGTATCGCAATCTTCTTCAACTACCTCTATGTACTCTCGTTTTATGGTTCCAGCCTGGTATTCACTGGCTACATAGAAAACAATTACCAGCATAGTATCTTCTGTAGGAAAGTCCCAAAGCCCGAGGCATTGCAGGAGAAGCCCGCATGGTACAGGTTTCTCCTGACGGCCAGGTTCAGCGAGGACACAACTGACGGCGAGGAAGCGAACACTTACGAGAGTCACCTATTGGTATGTTTCCTCAAACGCTATTACTGTGACTGGATAACCAACACCTATGTCAAGCCTTTTGTAGTTCTCTTTTACCTTATTTATATTTCCTTTGCCTTAATGGGCTATCTGCAGGTCAGTGAAGGGTCAGACCTTAGTAACATCGTAGCAACGGCGACACAAACCATTGAGTACACTACTGCCCAGCAAAAGTACTTTAGCAACTACAGTCCGGTGATTGGGTTTTACATATACGAGTCTATAGAATACTGGAACACTAGTGTCCAAGAAGACGTGCTAGAATACACCAAGGGGTTTGTGCGAATATCCTGGTTTGAGAGCTATTTAAATTACCTTCGGAAACTCAACGTGACCACTGGCTTGCCTAAGAAAAATTTCACAGACATGTTGAGAAATTCCTTCCTGAAAGCCCCCCAATTTTCACATTTTCAAGAGGACATCATCTTCTCTAAAAAGTACAATGATGAGGTTGATGTAGTGGCCTCCAGAATGTTTTTGGTGGCCAAGACCATGGAAACGAACAGAGAAGAACTCTATGATCTCCTGGAGACCCTGAGGAGACTTTCTGTCACCTCCAAGGTGAAGTTCATCGTCTTCAATCCGTCCTTCGTGTACATGGATCGATACGCCTCCTCTCTGGGAGCCCCCCTGCACAACTCCTGCATCAGTGCTTTGTTCCTGCTCTTCTTCTCGGCATTCCTGGTGGCAGATTCTCTGATTAATGTCTGGCTCACTCTAACGGTTGTGTCCGTGGAGTTTGGAGTTATAGGTTTCATGACATTATGGAAAGTAGAACTGGACTGCATCTCTGTGCTATGCTTAATTTACGGAATTAACTACACAATCGACAACTGTGCTCCACTATTATCCACCTTTGTTCTGGGCAAGGATTTCACAAGAACGAAGTGGGTAAAAAATGCCCTGGAAGTGCATGGGGTAGCTATTTTACAGAGTTACCTCTGCTATCTTGTTGGTCTGATTCCTCTTGCAGCTGTGCCTTCAAATCTGACCTGTACACTGTTCAGGTGCTTGTTTTTAATAGCATTTGTCACCTTCTTTCACTGCTTTGCCATTTTACCTGTGATACTGACTTTCCTGCCACCCTCTAAGAAAAAAAGGAAAGAGAAGAAAAATCCTGAAAATCGGGAGGAAATTGAGTGTGTAGAAATGGTGGATATCGATAGTACCAGAGTGGTTGACCAAATTACAACAGTGTGATAGCGTCTGCTTGTTATATTTTCACCCTAGGTCTTATCAAGAGCAAAGGGATGATGTTAATGGAAACAAATTGAAAGTTGTTCTTTGGTTTTTAAGAATAAGAAATAGGCATCGCCAAAAAAAAGTAAAGGACAAGGTGGGGAAATGGGCATTGCATATCTTCAATCTTTAAAACGAAAGGTTGTCATCAGAGAAAATTTACACACACACACACACACACACACCCTAGGAGACTCATAGTCTCTTAAACTAAGATCAAATAAGCAAAAGCTTATTAGCAAGCAGAATCCTCTTTTACTCACACTGCAGATGTTGCTGGTATTGTGACAAAAACCTCCTGATTGAAAGGTCAGCTGCCAAGGCAGAAATAGCTTCGAGCGTCGCTCAAACAGTAAAGCTTCCAGAACTTCTGCAGAGCGGCAGCTCCAAGCAGCGTCTGTGGTTTAAGGTCTAAGGTCTTTGCCGTCTCATCTATCCCCCCAACACCCCAAGGGGATGTTTGTGAAAGTTCTGGCCACCAAAAGCAAGCCAGAACCTCAGAAACAGACACATGGCGGAATGGCCATCACCCATGGACTGAAACTGAGTCACCTCTAAACTCACCCGGGTGAGGCAGTTTTGTTGTCCAGAATGAATTTATCATACACCCCACCCACCCACCATCAATATACTTTTAACATCGGTATGGTTTGGTTAATATACCTTTAAACCAATGACAGCTCCAGCAATGCAGAGTTAAGGCAATTCTATTTTGGTATATCTCGTTGCTTGTCACCAAATGGATCTGCTTCATTACTTACAGCTCTTGGCAAGAGGCTCTGAGTACCCAAAACCACAGAGCCAAACCGAAATACCTGGCATGATGAAGGAAAAGCAGGTGTCTACTTGAACCCAGAGATAGTATTTCCATTTTGACAAAAAAAAAAAAAAAAAAAAAGGCCAGCTGGTACAGCTGTTTGCGGTTTGGCCCTACATGCATTTTTTTTTTTTTTTTTGCATGGATGCCCAGAAATAACATCTGCCCACACATAGCTGAGGAAGGAGAAATGAACACTGACATGGTTATCTGCCACAGCTTCCCACTTGTAGTGCCAGTCTGCCTTTGCTCAGGAGACATGCTTGCTCAGAGATACAGAGAAGAAAAGTCCTGAAACTTTGTAAGTCCTGAAACTGAGAACTTCAGGCAGACATAAAGGGCTGAAAGTGAGATAAATGGAAATGACTGGAAGATGTAATCACCACCATAAATCTATCAACGATGACAGTCAAGCTTTCCTGCTAACCTGGCTGCACTTTCATCTTCCTGGTCCCCACGCCCCCCCACCTTCGTTGGTACCCCTCTACTTCCTTGCACGGCCCTTCTGTACATTATCGAGCCTAGATGTTTATACTGTTGACTTGCAGTATCTACAGGATCTAAACAGAAATGGTTTGATCTGAAGAGGCTGTGTATGTTGCCCCCGACCCCTGCATTTCTTTAAGTCTATAAAAATGAAGCTAAAACCTGGTCACACTTGAGGTAAATGTCTACAGTACTTTTCCCTTTTAGAGACGTAGCTTATTTAGACATCTGTAGTGGTAAGCATTTCCCCAAAGCACCTTACCTTTCCGGACCTTAGCGGATGTACTGTGCAACTTCCCCATCCCCTGCAGCGGAGGAAACTGAGACCTAGGAGAATAAAGTGACTCACCCAGGGTCACACCACTGGAGGGTTTCCATCATTTTAGCATGCCTAAGACAGGGCAGGCCAATTTTAGATCTTCTCATAAGAGGGCTACTACTCCCTTCAAAGTACATTTCCAAGGAAGAAACATAGGACTTATTGGCCATAAGGCAGACTTTTTTTTAATGTCTGGGTAATGTTTGGGATTTAGGTTTACCATTGTCTTTCCAGACAGCAAAAATTCCCAAATGATTCAGATGTAACTACACCAAGTGCAAACCTGTGCTTTCTATTTCATGTACTGTTGTTCACACAGTTCTAAATATATGTGCAGGGGATCATAGCTAGTGCATTACACACTTGTTCAAGCTCTCCTGCAAACACACTAAGTGATCATACCAATGTGTTATGCACTCAACTAGAAGATAATGAGCTTTAATCTAAGGACAAATGCAATCCTCGAAAAAGGGCAAGTTCGCATAATAGATCTGCGATCAATTCTCTCTCCAAGGGGCCTGCAACTAGGCTATCATCGATAAAACACAGCTGAAGAGGGGATTGGTTTTATTCTTAAATCATATGTTGCTAAATCATTTTCTGAAGAGCGTGTTCTAAATCAGCCATTGATTTAGTGCCAGCAACGTGGAGCACCTTGGGTTACAGTGACTCCACAAAACTGATACAACACATACCAATTAAGCAGATTTTGTTGAGAATTTAACCATTCAGTTTGGTCAACCAGAATGACTTATGTGGAACTTTATTTTATGACAGATAGTAGTTTTCCCTCTTGATTGGGTCTCTGCACACCTTGGGATATTGTATTTTTAAATGAAGGGCATTTTCAAACTTGTCAACTTCTCTTTTCAGCACTTGAAATCTAAGCTTATGGAATTCTGACTGTGGAATGAATGAATTATTTTGGGGGGAGTCTGCATGCCAAGATTGACTACTTATTATTTATTGTTAGATCATTATTACTTATTTGTTAATATTCATTATTAATAATTGCTCTGATAGCATTGGTTTAGCCCCACCATGGAGAAGACATTTTGAAAATAGGTCAGAATCACATCCCCCCAAAATTTAAGTCTTTACTTCATGAAGTTTTACTTTTTCAATTGCTATAAAGAGGGAAGGAACAATCCTAGCAAACACTTGCAAAAGTTTTATTTTTCAATTAATTCCAACCAAGACATTAATGTCCACTTTACCAAAGAAACTTATTTGGTTGGTTTTGAGTTGGTATTTATTGTTTGTTTACCAAAGAAAATATTCCATTCATCAAAAATATTTCCCCTGCTCAACTAAAAAAAAAAAAAAAAAACTGTGATATTGGGCTTTCTTGGCCATTCATAAAGAAAAAAAGAAAAGTCAGGGTAAGGGTGATATTCTCTCATTGAGTTAAACTCAACAGAAGATGTAAATTCACAAGAAGCTTGGGGTTTGCAAGAAAGAAAATGACACTTGAAATAGGGCATTATTGTTAAGTCCTATAGCAATGGCCCAATGAATAGCATGAGGGCTCCTCGGGCTAAAAGGAGCATATTTGTTGCACAGAAAAAATAAGATAATCGCTGATGAAACTCCTTCGCCATTGTTCCAGCTCATAAGCTTTGTTTGGGGTTTGGGGGGGTTTTAGGTTTTGGGGTTTTGCTTTGCTTTGGTTTGTGACATTTGTTTGTGTTTGCTCCTACCTTTTCTACCATTTCTACCCCCTCAATTTTCAGGCAAAAGTGAGCTAATCAGATGCCATCCTCCATGGCTACAGTTATTTGTGCAATATGCTGCTCTGAACAAGGCCCTTGAGAACCCTTTTATTTTAACCAACCACCACCCAATTGTTCTAAGTGGCATTCTGGGACCATGACATCACTTTCCTCCAGCCCCAGCAATGGAGCGTGGCTGTGTCTATCTCAAGAACGAGTGGGCTGGGCAGCCGCCCTGAGGGTGTGGCATGAGTCAGAGCCTCTTGGACACAAATGATATCCTCCTTATAATGGCTTTTTATTCCTTTGGATCCTATTAAAGTAGCCCTGCAGCTTATAGTAGTGTTTGATCTCTGTGAATCTCTGTTTTCTCATCTGTAAAATGGCGATAATAACAGTAACTATCTTTCAATTCAGCAAATACTTACTGAGTGCCTAATATCACCCAGATACTGTTCTAGAGACTGGGGACAGCAGTAAACAAATCACATAAAAAAAAAATCTGCCCTCGAGAGCCTACATTTGAGTGATATTGTGGGTTTACTGTAAGGATTAACATGAGAAGATGTTCAGAGAGCACTCGTGGCAAGGCCTGGCATAGAGAAGGAACTCAAGACATTATTATTTGTAATTTGTCCATCCCACACAGTAGCACTAGAGCTCAGGATGGAAAGCTACAGAGAAGCAGATTTGTGCAGATCAGAGCCCAGGATTAGGGCTATGTAAAAACGCAGTTGTCCTGGTCATTTTAAGACATTCAAAATTTGGCTGGATCATCACTTAGTGGAGTGAGTGTGAAGGTGGCACAAGCCCTAGATGGTGGAGTTGGATTGTAATCCTTGAAAGAAAGGGATTACAGGTAGTTGGGAATGGAGTGGGGAGGGGAGGGCGCTTATTTCATTACTATGCCCGGCTTGTCTGAAGACATTTGAACATTCCTTTGGGGTAATTTGCTTTTAAGTCTGTGCTACATAAAAAGCACCAGGTATTTAAAGACAAAGTTCCTATTTTTTTAAAGCATGGTAAATCTGCAACACGAAGGAAAATATTAAATTAGTACTACCAGATTCTCTGGCAAAGAACTGAGAATGGCTTCAGCCAACACATTGCAGAGTACCTCCCCGTGGTGGTTACAACTGTTTATTTCTGTTTCATGCCAGTCCAGGAGAAAGCAAAGAGGAAAGTGAATGAGCTAAAATCCATTCACCTGAATAGGCAGTGTCAGGCTGTCCTCCCCAGCCCGCCTTTCACCTGCCCCCCTTCTGCCCAGGTGATGTGTTTGAAGTCCTCTGATATCTGTGAGGGCACCATGCAAGGAAGAGGAAGCGAGGTGAGCAGACAGCTATGGCCTGTGTGTCAATTTTCAGGTTAGATTAAAATGAGCACGGCAAAGGTTTGGAGGAGCCGACCCGGGGAAAGAAGGTTTCTTTTCAAAGTACAAAGAAAGCAACGTCTACCAAGGAGGCGACCCACAGAGGGCCCTTGGTGGAAGGAATGCTGTTCCTGTGGGACACGCCAGCCTCTTCCCCCTCCAGAATGTTGACACCAGATGAACCGTTGGATAGAATTAAGCTTACCCTTCTGTTTTTCACTTAGGAAAATGGAAACCTGCAGAAGTGAAATTACACGCACAGAGCCAGTTAGAAGCAGATACAGGACTATGATTGAAGTCTCCTAGCTCCTAGCCTCAGTCCTTTCTCCATTCTGCCACTTTACTGCCAAATTCTATGTGTCTAAATCACGGGCTCTTAACCTGGGGGCCATGAATGAGTTGGTGGGAGGGCGGGACTCTGAACTCCTTAGAATTGAATTATACGCAAAAATGTGTCTATATGTTCCATATGTGCATTTTCCTAAAGAGAGTTCATAGTTGTCATCAGGTTTCCAAAGAGGTCTGCGACCCCAAAAGGGTGAAGAACAACTGTCCTCAATTAATAAAGACCTCATTGGGAGTGTGATCCTAGTGTCCTCATTTTGGCTAAAGGGCAATCAACAATTTCTCAACCATCTTTTCTCCAAGGAGCCAAAACTGCTTCTAGGTACTGGTCTCTTCATGCCCAGCCAGGTGCCTACTACTCTTCCTTTATTCCTCATTCACTCATTTATTTTATCTGCAAACGTGTTTTCATTGTCCAATCTATGTTCTAGCACCAGTTAAACACACTCTCCAGGGCGAGACTGGGGAAAGGACCCCTCTGCATCATGCTCTTATTGGCAGAAAGAATACTAGGCCGCTACCACATTCTTACTGTTGCAACAAAGGAATATATAGCCTCAGAGTTACAGTAACCACTCCCCACACATAGACACACACAGAGGGGGCAGCCAGCAAAGGTGACATGTGGGCATGGGCCCTGTTAAAGAAGAAGCAGCAGAGCAGCCTATTTCCAAGCTTTACAGGTCTATGCTTGTGGCAGCAGCATGCCATCCTTGAAGGGGTGCTCCCAAGTGATCTCTATTCAAGAGAGGGAGAGAATGTGTCTCATTCATCTCGGTAATACTTGTAGTGAACACATAGGAAATCACGGCCATGGACATATGGTTACATTTAAGGACAGATGTGTCTTGGACACAGATATACAAATTGAAGCCCAGTTCTCTTGACTCCCAACCATCAGCTAGATATCGTAGACATGGATGGAGGAAGCTAGAGAATAAACGACTCTACGTGTACCTGTTAGTTGTGCTTCCTCTGGCATAACTTGAGGCACAAGGAATGTACCTGGGTTGTCCTAAGGGTAAGGCTGGGGAAGCACTGCTTAGCCCTCCCTGAAGCACAAAGGAGGCACGGGTGACTGAACAGTGCCATTTACAGAACCCTCTGCCCAGCCGTGAAAAGGGAAGCCTTCTGTTGAGGTGGAGGGATATCAGCCCCACTTTGTAGCATGTGATATGAAGTTTGAAGACTCTGCTCACTGAGATCTATAAAGTGCTTCGTTTAATTCCCACAAAATGGCAAAGACTCGGCCCATTCCTATTACCCACCCATTCCAGGCTCATCCTGGGGAAAACCCATACGATTCTCTTTGGCAAAACAATGTACTTAATTTCCAGGGTGAAACTTCAACATGTCTGGCTCAGACTTTCACATCTTTATTCTTTAAATTAACATTCTGCCAGAACTGCTTTTGCCCCCTTCCAGAATCACCAAGGCAAATTCCATGATGCCTCCCAGGACCATAGGTGACTGGCCAAAATTGGTAACGACCCATTAGCGCTGCTTCACACACACACACACACACACACACACACACACACACACACACACCAGGCACACATAATGCATGTACACTCACACCTATAACACATATACACACATAAGTACATACATGCACATGCACACTGCCTTTTACAACATACCTGACACATTTGAGGCACATTAAAATGCTTTAGTAGGCCCAGCCCTGTGGTTCGGTGGGATTTGGCAAGCCAAAGGCTTCAGCTATCTGTAGGGAACCATAAAAAATATTATCTTCCCCTTTTATATGTTTCCTGTGCGTGAGCATGTCTGAGACCAGCCATATAATACACTTTAAGAAAAAGAAACCTGAGGAAGTGAATGTTTCTTGGAATTTACAAAGCGCTAACAGCTTTCTAGTGGAAAACTGCATTTGATGGAATTTTTCTAAGTCATAGGTGAGAACAGCAGTGACCCCAAACCACAGAGATCTCTCCCAAAGTCTGGAATTGTGGAAATTTACCTAGAATTTTTGCTTTGCAATCCAGCCAAGGAGAAAAGGAGTGGAGAGGAAGGAAGAAGTACATATGGGGTGGTCACTTCGCTTTGCCAACTCCCAGTCTTAAGGAGTGGGCATTTGCCGTTTATCTGCAGCATTAGTTTGATGGGAAAGCCAGTACCTTTCATCCATGTCAAGGAAAGGAGGTGCCACCCAGGGAAGCCTAGTGATAAGAAACATCAGTTTGGGAGAAAAGTCACACAAGTAACAGAAAGAACTATCCAACACCAGAAACTTACAGCCACCCCACAACACACACACACACACACACACACACACACACACACACACACAAACACAGGAAGTAGACATTAAGAGAAGTTGGGGAGGGGCTTCCCTGGTGGCGCAGTGGTTGAGAGTCCGCCTGCTGATGCAGGGGACACGGGTTCGTGCCCCAGTCCGGGAAGATCCCACATGCCGCGGAGCGGCTGGGCCCGGGAGCCATGGCCGCTGAGCCTGCGCGTCAGGAGCCTGTGCTCCGCAACGGGAGAGGCCACAACAGTGAGAGGCCCGCGTGCCGCAAAAAAAAAAAAAAAAAAAAAAGAGAAGTTGGCGAGAGGAGCCCTAGTGCAGTTCCTAAGATTTAGAGTGTGGCAGGAAAAAAGGTAATTATTGGGAAGGTGAAATGAATCAAATTTGTGTGCAATGAGTGGAAACATGAGCTGAGAATAATGGAGTTGTTCAGGAATCTCCATAAGATAAAAGATATGGAGCCTGAATCTATACTTTTTAAATAAAAGGACCCCACATTTTCTTTTGAATTCTCAATCCATAATTCCTCCTTAGTAACTTTATGAAACACACTCAGGTTCTATTTTTATTGTCTATGATCCCATAATTCACCCACCCACAGTTACGTATTCACACTCCACTTAGATTCTGTGAGCAGAGTTGTTGAATGCTAGGCCCAAACAAGGACAGTTTCAACTTGGGTTTAATAATTCCTTGGCCAAATTTCTCTCATTCCTCTAAATGTGCAGATGTTTCAAAGCTATAAAAAGGATGTCTAGATAGCCAATGCATTTTTTTAACATCAAAGGTAACTCCTGCCAACAATGATTAACAATGAAGTAGTCATAACAGCTAAACGTTCCTTTAGCAGTCCAACTTCAGTGGGTGACAAAAGGGAAGAGAATCTATATCAAGCATTTAATGATGCTGGGAAAGATACTCACCCTAGACATAAAATAGTTTAGAGAGCAAAATGTGGTCCCTCTCTTATTGTCACAGCTAATGAAAGAAGTTCCTGAAATTGCATATTATTCTGTAAAGGTTTGGGCTAAATCACAATGAATTTTAAAGTTGTAACCATGGCAATTGATCTGAAGATTACATCTTGTCAGTCAGATTAATCACTAAATTCAGCCTTCAGAAGTCTTATCTGTTTCTTCAACAGAGACCCCAGTGTTACCTTGTGTTTCCCACTATTTTAGTTGGGTTTCTTCACAACAGGAAAGTAGGTGATTCTGAAAGTAATAAATTACTTTTAAACTAAAAAGGAATATTCAAATCCTAGAGCACATTATTAGTTCAGCTTGGTCAGGTTTGAGACAGATAAGCATCAAACCCTACTGGGAAAAATACCACAGTTGCAACCCGCGCTTGACAAAGTGTGAGTCACACCACTTTGATCCGTGGCAGGCAACACCTGCTCAGGTAGAATTAATTGAAAACTTGCCCAGAAAAATTTCCCACAAAGAGTTAAAACACTTGTCTATCAAGGAGAATTAACCAACTCTATTTTTTACCTAAAGTCAAGGCATGTTAAAGATGTTTAAAGAAAATCAGGAATAAAAAATGACCAACTCCTTCAGGAAACAGAAAATGATGTCCTATATTCTGTAGCACTTGAGTTCCTCTGACACCTAAAATATGTATTTACGTCATCTCACACCTACACAAAAACAAAATCAGCAGGGAAAACCATCCCACTGATGATTGGCAATCCCACAGTTCCTCTCCATCTGACCAGCTTTCACCAGAGGGCAATACTTTAGGCTTACACAAGGAACTTATAGGCTGTAGCAGCCGCCGAGCCACTTAGCACACTAAACCTGGGAAATGCCTCATGCCAAATACATTGAGGCCTTAGCTGACTATCCTTTCATATTAAAGCCCCATCTTCCAATAAAGCATCCTGTTTTCAATCTTGAGAGCAAATTCCAAGGGTAAAGAAGATTTCAAACTTATTGCTTTCACTTTTTCATACAGGTTTCTAATCTTCTGATAGACACCACCAAAGAGAGAAATGGCAGTGGGCCAGGGAAATATCTTCAGTTTTACTTTTTTTCCCTTTCCTTTCTTTTTTACATTCAGATATTTCAGTGCTTTTTAAAAGCAGTTAGTATGTGTTCTTTTTTGTTGTTTTTTTTCCCCAAATGAGCAATCAAAGAAGTTTATATGACTTAATGTCTTACAGATAGAGGTTTGGGTTTTTTGTTTGTTTAGCAGCAGATGTCATTTAATAAAAACCCTGCATATGGTGCCTTCTTTGGCTTTAATGGTCACAGTGTTACATCTCTGTCTCTGGAGAAAGAAAAGAAAGACACATTTCCTGGCCTCAGTTTAATATATGATCACAAACAGTCGAATAAAACTGTAGCAGGAAGAATCCTATGTACCTACATGCCTGGGCTCAAAGGAAGTCAACAGAGGCCAAAGAAAAATATAAATTTGGTCTCTCTTTTCCGTAGAATTCTGATCTCCCACAGGCATTTAGAGTTGAGAAGGAAATGCTCGGTGTAGGTCAACACCTACATGGAGAGGGAGCAGAAAAGCCTGCGAGGGGAGTGACAAAGCAGTATATATGCGTGCAGTGTCAAATCAGTGGTTGGGGGGTGTGGTGGGGGTTCATTTGAGTTGATTTCACAGGGCTAACTGAATGGATGCATGATTTCACCATCACAAAGAAAGTTTGAATCCAAAATTATATGTCACAGGTACCAAATTACAATATTGATCTTGTAAAAATGTAAAGGATTGGAATGATTTCAAATTTTCTCTCAATAGTTCTGAGCTGGGAATAGCAAAGAAGTTGCACTCATACTCCTGTCTGTTAAAGTCCTTATTTAGCCCATTTCCATGGAAACTGAAATCAGATCTCTCTCTCTCCCTCTCTGCCCCCACCCCCTTTGTTTCTCTCTCTCTCTCTCTTTGTCTCTCTCTGTCTCTGTCTCTCACACCACCCACATACACACACACACACACACACACACACACACACACACACACACACACACGGGAAAAAAGCTGTCTAGAGTTTGGTGGGTGCCTGTGTGTGTGTGTAAACATCCACAGGCTAATTTCTGTGTGGACACTCTCTCATCAGTGGTAACTCTCCAACAAATGGAATAAAGGCCAGAAGGGCTTCCTTTTTCAGAAGCCAACCTGTAATGCAGATAAAAAAACTTAGGTCAGAAAACCAGGCCTTGACTAGCAAATCCTTGAAGAATTCCACTTCACAACTGCATGTTCAATTAATTTAGTTAACTAACTTGGAAATATTTTATGGCAGGAAGACATACATAAGAACTAAATTTAATCCCTTGGATTTTTGCCACTTTGCTCTACTCTCAAGCATCAACATCTCCCTAAATAGCCCAGAAAATAAGGACCAAGGGAAAAGCGAAGATGAATGAGCTCATTTTCATATTTCAACATATACTTAGTTAAGTTTCAATCCTAATGGCAAAATACGTTCACATTCCAGACTTATGCAGATATTTAGTAAATGATTCCATCTTAGTCCAAATCTCCCTTAAAAATAGACCAACACTCAAGCTGCTGCCTATAAAAGGGCACTGCTAAAACTTTCAGTAAGGTTGGAAGAAGAACGAATACTGCCCCTCTCCATACTCCTGCGATGATGTCATCAGGCAACCTGGATGCCTTCAATACATGGACAATTTCTGATAGGGGAAATATTTTACTTTCCATTTCTGTCTTTGTTCCATAGGAAAAGATAAAAACGGGATTTCTTTTTAAAGAATTTCACTTAAAAATGAATTGTAGATGATCATTTTGGAGCTCAAAGTAGATTCTTTTACCACACCCCTCAGTAAAGGTGGTGAGTTCTGTAACTCATGAAGTATTTTAGCTTTTGCTGGAATCCAAAGCAGGATGGAAAGCTGTATGTTTTAGCAAAGATCAACAGGGCATCAGGACAAAAGTCATGTTAGATATTAAACATGAGACTTCTGTTTTCAACCTCACTGCACCACATTCTCATTTGTGTTTATACTTGAATGGGTGGTCTTACACAGGGCTGAGGGGGCTGACAGTCGTTAATCAAAACCTGGGGGGAGGGGGAGGCAAAGATTTTAAAATGGAAAAGTCATTTCTTAGGATTAAAAAAATAATCAAGAGTGAGGGTTGGAAAAACTAAAAATTCTCATCACCAAGGCATGACTCAAGATGCCAGGCCCCTCCCTCTTGGGAGCAAGTGTTATCTTCCCCAGGGTATTATGTTGAGATGACATTTCATCATCTACATGAAAATCTTCATTTCTGCAGAAGGCATCACTGATTCACAAGAATATTAAAAAATTCCCTTGAGTCACAGCACTTAACTCACCAAACTCAAGAGGATCCACTGAGAGGGAGCCCTAAAAGAATGTGCAATAAATACTTATCACAGCAGCTTGAACAGGAACGCGGATGTGGAATCTGTAAGAATGTTGAGTCCCATGAACTGGAGGTCATTAAATGAAAGATCCCAGGCTGTTATATCTGTCTGCATTTATATGAATTAAGAAATGTGAGGTTGTTGGCAAAGGGTCCCACTTAATCTTTCGCTTTTGTTGACCGTGTATTGTAGAAAAATGACAAAAAAAAAAAAGAAAAAACCCTAATGTTGTTAACAGGCCTTGCCAATTGACCTCCCATGGTTAAAACGCAAATTTTAGAAAGAATCAGTACTACTGAATAATTTTTATAAATAGACATACTGAATCCAATGCTTAAACTTGAAATAACTATAGTGTGGTAGTCTGAGATTTGTACCCCTGCATGCCTCTCATGAACGCAAAAAGAATATCCTCTCCATCCCTTACTCTTTTACTGTTTTAGATGTTCCAGAAATATCCCTAGACTTGAGCCATTGTGGCTCAGATACTCCCCAAACAAACTTTTGCAAGTGTAAGCACTCAGGGGTTCCACTAAAGCTTCCAGACGAATTGTACCCTAAAAGTTATAGAATTATGCATCAACAGCTAGAGGACACAATTATAAGCTGAAATATTGTGACACACTGTGTAATGCCACACTATCAATGCAATGTTCAGTAAACGTATATCTTTTTGTCATTTTGTATTTATTTATACAGAATTAAAAATAAAGCACAGGACTAAAACCAAATATGTGTGTGTCCCTTTTACTTCACTTTGATGATGACAAAGGGAAAGCAACAAGCACCACTGCAAAAATGTTTGGCCATCACACAGCATTAAAAATAAGGAGATGCCAAGTTGAACATTTATTAATATGTGACCTGCCAATCAAGAATCTTCTTTGTCTTGGTATTATAACTCAAGAATTTTTCAGAATGTAGTTCATAAGTGCCTTCCATTCTGCTGTTGGCATAAAAATGAGGGGGATGAGTGTCTTAGGCTGGTTCTTCCCCAGAATTAGACCCAGAGACAAGGATGTGGGTACAAGTCATTTATTTAGGAGGTGATTCCAGGAGCACCAGCAAGGGAGAGGGAAAGTGATATAGGGAAGGAAGATAAGAGGGGATATGTAAATGAACCGTTACCTCTCTGGGCAACTGGGACTCAATCCCACTGGAGATTTCTGGGAGATAGTTGTGGAAAATGTGCCAGAATTGTTCCACCTGAGAAATGAGGAAGCTGAGGGATTTACCTTACAACTGCCATCAGACACTGGAGTGCAGGTGTTCTCTGTAGATGCTGTTGGCATACACTAAAATAGTGAGTGTCAAAGGATATGGACAGAGCACCAGTAATGTCTGCTACAAGGAGGAACATTCTTCAAGATACACACAGATAATGAACAATCTTATTTAATTCTCTGAGACATCATGGGTGTTGAAGCTGTAGTGCCATAAGCCAGGACTCAAGGCAGGCAAACTGAGGCCTAGTTAAGGTCTCCAGCAGAATTAACACCACCAAGGGAAAACTAAAAACTGGTCAAGGATATGGAAGAACTAAGGCTATAGGCACGGTCAACACAGATAAAGATCATGGCCCATAAGGTGCCATGGCAGCTAGGTCATCGTGAAGTATGAACAAAATAAAAAAACCAGATGACTCGAGAAAAACCAGGTCTTCAGTGTTCGGACCAAGAAGAGTTCCAATTCTAGGTTTACCTTTGTGTACACAAGAAGCTTCATATCCAGTGGTGTGCTGAAAAACTTTAACAACTGGCTTTCTGGGGAAGTGGGCGGGGTGGGGGGCGGGCATAGCCAATTTCAAGCTATTCACAGTTTAGTAACTAGCTCAAAAATTCCTAAAAATTTAATAATTGTCTCACAAGCTAGCATGAGCCGGCTCCAGCACACCACTGCCTATTGCTCTCCACCCAACATCCAGCCACCGTTTGAGGTTTGAAGGGCTAAGGGCGAACCACTAGAACATATCCAGATCCTAATATGAGAGGTTATCCTGTAACTACCTCAGTACCTTTGTGGGTAGAAGACACTATTGATTTGGGTTTCGGGGTTACTCAGTGGAAACTGCCCTCTTGGTACGCTCTGATTCCCCTTCATTGTTATCTTCCTTAGAGCCTTTGAAGCCCTTTGTGTCTGAAATTAAGATGCTGGCAGAAGTGCCTCTGGGTCAGACCGTGGCAGTCCTTTATTCCCACCTGCACATGGGCATCTATAATGTATTTATTTCATTCCATGTCTGTTCCAATAGCTTGTTCCCTAACATTTGCACCATGTATTTATAAGAAAATCAAACTATAGTCATATCCAAAAGCAGAAGAACCTGGGACTGGCATGAGTACTTAACTTAATGAACTCTTACTGCCACAACCCTGTGCATAGCCCTCTTCTGGATATTGTAGTTGATGCAGATTGTATCTGCCCCAAACCATGAACAAAATGTTGCACATGCAATTCAACTGAGAGACATGTTCAGTTCACACAACATCTAGCTTCTACCTCACGGAGAGGACAGTGATTCCTGTCTCTCCCCCATCAGTCACTGTCAACTTAAAAGCTTTTGCACAGCAAAGGAAACCATAAACAAAACAAAAAGACAGCCCACAGACTGGGAGAAAATATCTGCAAACAATGGTACCAACAAGGGATTAATTTCCAAAATATACAAACAGCTTATACAGCTTAATATCAAAAAAAACACAACCCAATCAAAAAATGGGCAGGGCTTCCCTGGTGGCACAGTGGTTGGGAGTCCACCTGCCGATGCAAGGGACACGGGTTCATGCCCTGGTCCGGGAAGACCCCACATGCCGCGGAGCGGCTGTGCCTGTGAGCCATGGCCGCTGAGCCTGCGCGTCCAGAGCCTGTGCTCCGCAACAGGAGAGGCCACAACAGTGAGAGACCCGCATACCGCAAAAAAAAAAAAGAAAAAAAAATGGGCAGAAGACCTAAATACACATTTCTCCAAAGAAGACATACAAGTGGGCAACAGGCACATGAAAAGATGCTCAATATCGCTAATTATTAGAGAAATGCAAATCAAAACTACAATGAGGTACCACCTCACACTGGTTATAATGGCCATCATTAAAAAGTCTACAAATAACAAATGCTGGAGAGGGTGTGGAGAAAAGGGAACCCTCCTACACCGTTGGTGGGAATGTAAATTGGTGCAGCCACTATGGAGAACAGTATAGAGGTTCCTTAAAAAACTAAAAATAGAGTTACCATATGATCCTGCAATCCTACTCTTGGGCATATATCCAGAAAAAACTCTAATTTGAGAAGATACATGCACCCCAGGCCTTCCCTGGTGGTGCAGTGGTTAAGAATCTGCCTGCCAATGCAGGGGACACAGGTTCGAGCCCTGCTCGGGGAAGATTCCACATGCCAGGGAGCAACTAAGCCTGTGTGCCACAACTACTGAGCCTGCGCGCTAGAGCCCACATGCCACAACTACTGAAGCCCGCGTGCCTAGAGCCCGTGCTCCGCAACAATAGAAGCCACCGTAATGAGAAGCCCACACACCCCAGTGAAGAGTAGCCCCTGCTCGCCACAACTAGAGAAAGCCCACGTGCTGCAACGAAGACCCAACGCAGCCAAAAATGAATAAATAAATAATTTTTTTAAAAAAGAAAAGATACATGCACTCCAGTGTGCTTAGCGGCACTATTTACAATAGCCAAGACATGGAAGCAACCTAAATGCCCATCGACAGATGAATCAATAAATAAGATATGGTGTGTGTGTGTGTCTGTCCGTATGTGTGTGTGTGTGTGTGTGTGTGTGTGTGTGTATATATATATATATATAAGGAATATTACCCAGCCATAAAAAAGAATGAAATAATGCCATTTGCAGCAACATGGATGGACCTAGGGATTATCATATTAAGTGAAGTCAGATAAAGACAAGTATCATATATCACTTATAAGTAGAATCTAAAAAATGACACAAATGAACTTAGTTACAAAACAGAAATAGACTCACAGACATAGAAAACAAACTTATGGTTACCAAAAGGGAAAGGGGGAGAGGGAAGGATAAATTAGGAGTATGAGATTAACAGATACACACTACTATATATAAAACAGATAAACATCAAGGACCTACTGTACAGCACAGGAAACAATTTTCAATGTCTTATAATAACCTATAATGGAAAAGAATCTGAACAAGAATATATATACGAATCACTTTGCCGTACACATGAAGCTAACAGAATATTGTAAATTAACTATACTTCAATTTTAAAAACGGTTTTAAAAAAAAAGCACCCACTTTTCAAGCAATGGCTCAAACGCTGCATGCCACTAACTGGCATTCATCACAGCGTTCACATTTTAAAATAACTATTGCCTTCCAAGTGATTTATATCACCAAAAACCTGTGTTTCTTTAACTATTAAGTTCTACATTTTTATAAACTCCCTGAGAGCCATACCAGTTCTGTTCCGGATTCATGCTGAATTGTGTTCCAATTTCTTGGTTGTTTCTCCTCTATTCAGAAAGCAGGATAGATCTAGTTTCAAAGTAAAATATTCCCTTTTCTCTTTCTCTGGTCTTCCATAAGTTTAAACTAAGACACCTCTCATATACTCTTCAGATTTCTTTGCACCTCAGTAAATTCTCCTCACACCTCTCCCCTGCTAAGGTGGCAAACTGGAGTTGAATTCTTGTGTTCCCATGTTTTATGACAAAGGACTTTTAAATTATGTCTACTGGAGTACTATGCGATAAAGACTACAAAGTTCCAATTCTTTGTATATTGCTGCTTTGCAATTTCTAGCGTTCAGAAGGCATCTCAAGGAAGGCCTGGAAAGGAAGGAACCATCCAGTTCACAATTCTTTACCTTTCTAGGGCTTCCCTTCATGGTAGCTGCCCCTTGAGCATAGCCTCTAATCAACGCTATGATTTTAAACTTCTTTGTATGATTTTCTGCTCTCATCTGAAGCCTAGTAGCAGCAAATAGCAATGTCATTCACAACAACTTTTCAATTAAGTTCCAACATTTCCTCAAGATGCATTCAAAGAGAAGTATTTCTTTACTATTCCCTGGCAGATTTTCCTTTGGAGAAATTGTGACCTATACAATATTTCATTTTCTATTACATCTCTCCCATCCTTCTGTCCACAGCAGCCCGACAGTACTTATTAGTTGAAGAAATAATCAGACAAGAACAACTGGCCTTTGAACAATGAGAAATACTGCCTGATATATTTTTCCCTATTACTCACTCTTGGTTCCAGGTAGCAAGAATGCGTCAGCGTTAACATTTCCCAGCATCTTAAGTCCCAGCAACATTTCTACTTTTTTTTTTTTTTTTTTTGCGGTACGCGGGCCTCTCACTGTTGTGGCCTCTGCCATTGCGGAGCACAGGCTCCGGACGCGCAGGCTCAGCAGCCATGGCTCACGGGCCCAGCCACTCCGCGGCATGTGGGATCTTCCCGGACCAGGGCACAAACCCGTGTCCCCTGCATCGGCAGGCGGACTCTCAACCACTGTGCCACCAGGGAAGCCCCCAAGGCAACATTTCTAAACCCCTAGCTTCATCTCAAAACTGAACTAAACTTGAGGGACAGTGATAGGATTCAAGATAGCAAGCTGTCACTTAGGAATCACCACAGGATTAGAGTATCTGGATAGGCAAGAAGGAGATGAGACAGGGGGTGGGGGTGGGAAGAGGAAGAGTGGAGCGCCTAATCTGTATTTAAATAAACTTCATTATTTCCTGAACACAGTATTTTTTACAGTATTTTTTTCTCATCAGGTGTTTGGCTGTTTGGAGCTGTCATCTCTATCCTAGAACTTGTCAATGGTGGAAGAATACCTTTTTAAAAAATATATAATACTGTTAAAAGATACCTAATTTTTTTAGGTGAAGGGAATTAAGTGGCACAAACTACTAGGTATAAAATAAATCAGTTACAAGGATATAATGTACAGCACAGGGAATACAGTCAATATTTTATAGTAACTTTGTATGAATATAATCTACAAAAATATTGAATACTATGTTGTACACCTGGAACTAATATAATATTATAAGTCAACTATACATCAATAAAAAAGATACCTAAATGGATTTTTTTCCTGTTGAAACCCAAATGATTTATGTTATCATCCCAGAAGGTTTTTTCTTAATTTCAAATTAATTTTCAATTAAGTTCCTCTTGGGCTTAAACTGTTCTGCTCACCAGTCTTTTGACTAATGATTGCCAGACAAATTCCTTAATGAACTAGGGAGGCTGCTATTTCAAAGAATCCCTTGGTTAAATGGAATCACAACATGTATCACTGTAAAAGAGAGGTTCTATGGAGTAAGGTTATTTCCCCCAACTGCCAGGAAGATTTAAAAAAACACTTCGTTGATCTGATTTCAAGCTTTACATCTTAATTGGCCCATGTGAAAAACAGCATGTCTGGCAAAGTGGTCCTCTGTAAGGAGTGAACTTGATTATTAGCTATTGCATACAAATCATAACTTTCTGCTACTATTAATTAACAATTCCTCTTAAACTCCTTGCATCCACTCACCCATGAAACATTCCAAGCTCCTACATAAAAGTCACCTAAGTTTTCCTCAAATCACTCACCAAAGAAAACAGAAAGGATACTCAGAATCTACGAGACTTGTGGGAAAATGCAGTGGGAAATTAAGTGGGGTTTAAATATTTCTCCTGCCATACCAGCTTCTAATTTACTACTAATATAATAAGTTGCTTCAGATGATGAAAAGTGAGAAACAATTCTCTGAAATCAAAGAAGTTTTCATATCTCATGGAAAAGGATATTTGTAAATTTTTGCCAGTGCTGGAAAACTCCAAATTTAGCTCATTTAATCACAGCAATGTTAGCTTTCATTTCTGCCATCATTTCTGATACATCTGTATACAGCTATGAATATAAGTCAAAATAAATGTTATAACAAATGAATCATTAACAATTTTATTTAAATCTTGTGTAAAAGCTTTCTCTGTTATATTTTATAAATTGTTTATCTTATATAGAAGTAAATGTATGAAAAATTCAAACCAAACGGGGATTTTTTGGATACTTTATATATTAAAAGTCTTAAAATTGTTTCTTGCCTCTAACCTGGTAATTCCATAAAACAGATTACATTCATTGCAGCATTAACTTGGAGGCCTACTGTACCATTTGTTTCGAAAACAGATACTAAGTAGATTATTTTTAAAGGCAAGTCTACTCGGATCAACTGTTGGCCCTATGTTGTGGTGGGCGTGAACTGTGATGGGACCCATGGTGAGGACAATAGGGTGTGAAGCGTAACATGGGACCCCCTCACCCAAGAGAAACACATCTCAGTCATTTTACTGGAAGCAAGTATGTACTCTCAGCATCTTACAGGAGTGAACACTGTGTTATTTGTTCTTGACTGGTTTTACACAAAGTGGAAGTTCCTTGATACACACTCATTCAGGAATAATGAGTATATAGTACAAGTGACACTGAAAGATGCGGGGGTCAATATAGCTCAGAAAAGAATTAAAGAGGGCAAGGGAGTGACAAAACATTTTGAAGGCAACTACAACAAGAATGAAGGCTTAATTTGTGCTGCCTGCCCTTCCTCTGCTCTGTGGCACTATCTGTTTTCAGTGTCCTACAAAGGGTCATCACCCATAATCCCAAAGATCTACTCTTCAGTAAAAAGCCCAAATGACTCAGACTCTGATGGACTGTGGAAATATGACCTTTTTGTGACACTACTAAATAAACCAAGAAGTGAATGGAGGAGGTGTACATGCTTTCTCGGTAGCATAGCTTTGGTTTCATGTAATTGTATGTGATAGTCATTGAGTATCTGCTCAATAATAGGTAGCTATGGGAGAAATTCAGCCTACAGGGGAACCTATACCTAGACAGAAAAAGAGGATACGCACGTCAATAATAGCATCCAAGAGCCTCACTCGTGTCTGCAATGTCTTCTACTAGCCCCTTCCCCTCCTTGAAATCTTCCACTCCCAAGACGTCTCCTCTGTTAATTTGGAAGCATAGTGGAAATTTGTCTTAATTAAACATACCCCTCAAATCCCACTTCCACCCATTGTATTATTAGGATGAATTAGGTTGCAAGTAACCAAAAAGCCAACTCAAAATAGGTTAAACAATAAAAGGCTTGTGTAATTTGAAAGTTCAGTGTTAGGGCCTGCAGGTTTCAGGGTAGGTTTGGCTCAGCAGTTCAACAGCGAAACTGAAGTCCTAGGTTCTTTCCTCCATGTGTCAATTTTATATTCAGGCTGTTTCCCCTTTCTGGTCTCAAGGTAACTCTAGTGACTCCCAGAGCTACATCCCCTTCAAGATATGGGAGAGAGTCAACCTAGCTCTAAAGGGCCTGGAAGCTGCTTACCCAGGAATGCCTATTACTGTGTCACAATTCCACCCGTGAACCAGTATCTATGACCAAGGAATGGGATTACTCTGAGGAGCTCAGGCCTAAGTGACAGATCTCACCCCTAGTGCCAAGGGTAGGGTCAGTTTCCCCAAAACTCTCACACGTGAGCAAAAGCTATGCGGAAATACACTTGTGCTTACTAGGCTGAAGAAGGAAGCCCGCAGAGGAGCACTCTTCTCCTACGAGGAGAAGCCACCAGCCACACTCGTCCTTCCTCATTGCTTTCCTCATACCTAAGCATCAGGAGAGCTCAGATCGGGTGTTTTGTGTTTTGAAAGATAAGAAATGGGTGAGGGCATGGCATGTACAGGGCTGAGTTCAGAAATATTCCTTTCCTGTTTAACAAAATGAGCCACTTTTAAAAGCTGGATGATTTTAGTCAATAGTGGGTCACAGGCTAAACAGCGTCGGCAGGGGCTGTGGCTGCTACAGGACTATGACTGACACACACAACACACCAAGCAATTCTACACACCAGTGATTTGGGGACCATGAGCACACAGAAAGGAGCTGCCCAGCAGAACGGCTGTCAAAGGACTCGAGAACGTAGGAGGGTTCTGTACCATAGCAAAGGGTGGAGGCAGGCACCCTTGAAGAGTAATTCCCAAAGTGCTCTGCTTGTCTGGGAGCCCGCCACTTTCATCTGTGGCCATCATCTATTCTCCACTTCCCTGCCATCCTCACCACTTCCTGCTCAGAAGGCTTCACCTCTCAGCAGCAAAAAGGACAAGAGCACCCACGTCAATAGAGGGGGCATCACCTTACTGCTCTTCTGCTCTCTCATCAGGCATGGCCTCACTTTAGATATTTTAATCCTTGTACTTATTTTTCAAGCAAAAACTGGAGGACCTACAGGTGTCCCACTTCATCAACAGATGAAGTTACCGAGGAGCAAGAAGCTATAACACCAGTCACAGGAATATCTCACTGGCAAGAAGGGGGAAGCCAGCCCCTCTTGTGGTTTCTGCTCTGGATGGACAATTCTCCAGGGCCCACAAGGCACATCAGGCCTTGCTTCCAAAATACTTCCCTCTGAAAGGAGTTAAGCCAGCTGGTAGTGAATGTCCAAGCCATAATTTATGCCTGTAACTCTATGCCCTAGCACTGGAAAAACTACTCACATGACCTATCCTAGGGCAGTGACAGGATCACCAACAGTATCTCCTTATACGGAGGCCAACGTGTTACAAGGCCATAAAAAGAATTACTTCCTTTAGGGGGATTTTCTCTATGTTCTCTTATCTGTGCCACTCCAGATCCTTGTTTGTCTTTCAAGCTTGATAAACGGAGGGGCTCATGGTCAGAACAGTTATTTTCTATCAGCAAAATTTAACAGCACTCAGTTAATTTATAGGAAACAACGGGCTTCATTAAATGCTGAAGTCTACCTGAATCATTCACCTCTGCGACAGAGGTGTGCCTGGCAGCTGATGGCTTGTTTTCGTTTTGGCTGCATTACAGCAGGTGGCCCTGATATTACGTATTGCTCCAAAGGAGTGAGAGCTAATTCAAGAGGGATCTGCACCGTGGAAGTCCAGCATGCTGTGTATTTACGTGGTCACATTCAGACTTATTTATCATGTCTGGTTTGTGAGGAAATGTTTTTATATTAAGAACTATAATTCTACAGATTACAATTGAGCATGGGTTTAAAGTGAAAACAACAGTACAAGTCATGTTTACGTGTATAAATAGTGATATAATCATAAAATATTCCTGGCCAATACTGAGGACAGTGATTCTAAAACCTACAAAGTTATGCCATTCTTCTGTTTGTTTCTTTTCCAATGGCTCCATAATCTGCCCAGAGTGGATTATTTTATTATATTAAAATTAATTTTGTTTTGAGGTTTAATTTTTTTAGAATTCCATGACAACCTTCAAGGACACTGAAAGCTCCAGGATTGTCATAAAATCTAAAGTGAAGAATCAGTTATTCGGATTTAAACTAGGCCAACGTTCTTTAGGTTTTCATGGCTAGAGTTTGACTCTTTCTTTAAAGCATTTTGTTACAAGTCACCCAAATCTGGCAAGATTCTGGATTATCGTCTTTCTCAAACTCTGGCCCAAGAATCACCTGGAGAGATGCAAAACACAGATGCGTGTCCCTCACCCCCAAAGACTCTTCAGTAGGTCTGGGTGCAGCGCAAGAATTTGCATATCTAAAAACTCCCAGTTGATGCCGATGCTGCCAGCCCATGCATCAGAGACTCTAAAGGATTCCTCACAAAACTAGGGTCTACATTATGTGTTAAGATGAAGCCCCAAACTCCTTACCTTTTTTCATGGGGTATAATAAGGACAAAGGAAAAAGCAAATGCAGTATTTGCTCTCATTGTCACTGTCATAAGAGCTATAGGGGATGCATCTAGAGACAATGACCATATTCACTGAGCATGTGGAAACAATGGCAACACTAAAATCAGGATCCAGAATCAGCTATTTAGATTAATACTATAGGCCCAAGGAAAGGGTTGACCATTTGGTTCAGGTCAATTTTGACTACCTACTTTCCTGCCTCCATTTCACAAATCCCTATTCTTTCATTTAGGGCAGGAAATTCTGTGGACACAAGAATATTACCTGGAAATGTGAATGTTCCCTAGGAAGAGGTAAACAAACCTACACAATAATGCCAGCAATGGGAGTCCAGCCAGATGCAGAGTGAAAAATTCAAGCAGCTGTGTGTTCACTCTCTGGGACGCTGAATATACAGGTTGATTAATTTTTTTCTTCATTAAAGCACCACTAAATTACCTGATCAGCAGGAGGGGGGAGGTAATGAGGAAATAGATTTGGGCTTCATTAAAATGAGCAATTGTTGTGTTGTTGTTGTTGTTGTTGAGGAAGTACACAGGCATTTGCTAGCACCTCTAAGTACCAGCCCTGCGTTCATTCCATGAGCAGGTGTGTTTATTATTTTCCTCATTTACCGCAAGGAAATTAAGGCTCAGAGAGCTTCTATAACATGCCCAAGGTCAGTATGCTACTAAATTGCAGATCTGGGTTTCAACAATATCACACTTTTTCCTCTACACATACTAGCCCTGCTGATGCAGCTTCTCTTACTATTAATAACTAATATTTACTGAGGGCTTCCTGAGCATTTGATACATATTATCCTCCAATACTCACAACAACCCTGTAAGAGAGGTGCTAATATTATTCTCATTTTACACATGAGAAAATGGAGATGCTGAGAAGTTAAGTAACTTGCCCAAAGTCACACAGGTAACGAACGAGTGGTAGAGCTGCAATTTAGGATCTAGGCCCATGGTCTCAACTACTACTATATTACTACATTGGACAACAGAAAGGGCACAGCTTGGAAATGATTAAAAACAACCAGTTATTAATAATACACCATCAACTAAAGACTTGAGACTTAAGACTCTAAGTTGGTAGTGATGGAAGAGAGAGGGAGTTCATCTTAGAAGACTCTGTGAAGGGTTAAGTTTTGGGCCAGATTTTGAGAGAACTGAAGGACAGGGTGGATTGGGGCAAGGCCCAAAGGCAGAGGAGAGAGTTGGAACCATGGTTACAGAGAAAAGACAATCCTGGGAAACATCCTGGCTTCATCAGAAGGTTATGAAGTGAACTAGAATACATCATTGCAGCATCTGAGAAGGAAATATTTTAAGACTACCAACTCTTCTGAGAAACAAAGCAATGTGCATCCATTCCACTGAGGTACAGCCAGTTTCTACACTGCAAAGCTACTTTTCAATACATACAAGAGCTTATTGGGAAAGACACCACTCAACTTGCCTTTCTAGAGACTCCTTCTTTTCCTAAGAGGCCACTTAGATGAGTCTGCATACGTTAAGAATATGCTATGCTCTGTGCCATGATTCCAAAAAAGCAGACTCACACTAAACATTCAAAGCTGCAAAGCAGTTTGCCAGAAAGAACATTAAGTGTCATTGTCTATCTTTGGGACCTGTGCTTTGACTGTTGAGAGCACTGATTTCTAATTTCTCTAAGTCATTTTATTCCATTGTTTGCCATCAGTTCCCAATTTATACCTCAGGAATACGGTCTCTAATTTCATTTGAGTCCTCATGGGGCAATTATCTTTTCCCCTTCACCTGCAATATTTGCATCCCCTCACCTGGAATGTCCAGCTTTGGAAAGCTGGAGACTTGATTAACAGAAAATCAATACTCAATATGGCAGAAGAAAGCACGAAAACATTATGTAATACATACACATGGAATAAAGATAGGATGGGGATGGAAGGTCAAACACCTAGGGGAGATAGCTTGTTTAATGATAAACCATTAACACCAGAATTAGGCCTCACCTCCAGCCTCACTCACAGTTCTTCCTCCATGCCAATTAACTCACCTTGTTTTCTCCTAATTTGGCTTGCTCTGAAACAAGCCTACGCCCTTAAGAAAGCACATATAGATTTCTGGCTGGGGCAAAATGTGCCTTTGTTCCAGGATCTCCTTACCATAGTCTGATCAGCTGTCTTCACATCTTGCCTCCACCTCTGGATTCTGTCCATTCCCCATGCCCCGACTGCTATCCTAAGTCATTTAAAAATTTTTCTTACTCTTTTGTAAGAACCCTTTAAAGTCCTGTGATTCAATTATTTTGCCTTCTTAGTCATAAGTTTTTTATTCTCTTTTCAAACACCTCTTACGTGATTATTGGTCTATTAATAATTATCATCTCTTTAACTTTTTATGCTATTTTTCTAACCCAATTTTGATATTACACAAGTAATTGTGAATTTGACTTTTGTCACTCAGAATTACAAAACAACCATTTTGCCATCATGGTGGTTTTAAAATATGTCCACAAATTCTTTCATACTCTTCCATTCAAAGAGTAGAGCCTGACCATCCCCTCTCTCTAGAGTGTAGGCTGTATTTAGTGACTTGCTTCCAAAGAACAGAATAAGGCAACAAAAGGTGTAGACTAGGTCAATAAAAGGCACTGTGGCTTCCTCTTTGCTCATTCTTTCACATCAGTCTTTCTGGAGGAAGTCAGCTGCCATGTCATGAGGACACTCAGGCAGCCCAATGGAGAAGTCTCCTGACAAAACCAGTACTAACCTGCCACGCATGCAAGTGAGCTACCTTGGAAGTTCATCCTCCATCCAACTCCTTTCAAGGCTTCAGATGACCGTAGCCCAGATCAACATCTTGACTTCAAGCTCAAGAGGGACCCTAAGTCAGAACCACACAACTAAGCTGTTGCCAGATTTCTGACCCACAGAAACTGAGTCCAATAATGCGCACTGTTTTAAGCCACTAAGTTTTAGGGCCACATGTGATGCAATAGTAGATAATGAACACAGCTACGTTATAAATTTTTCACAAATATTAAATTAATAACTGTGCTTTATATATGTTTTATATGTGCATGTAAGTATACATATCTATTTTGACAGAAAGTTATCTATTTTGACAGGTGTAATGTTAACAACATGAAAAAGCAAAAGGAAGTCTCAGTTTTTTCCCAATACTTTTTGTTTCTTCTCCAAATCTCAACACTGAAAGAGTACTTTCCTAGCTATTATAAAATGCTGGCTTAGATCTTCAAAAGTCTCTTTCTTCCCATGCTACACTTAAAAATGCAAAGAAAATTGTAGTCTTCATATCTGCAAGGAAGAAAAAATTAAAACAAAATGAAAAATAATTTCTCTCTTAAAATATTTCTTTTATGTTATGATCAGAGAAATGATATATTCTTTCTACTCTCTTTCAAGAGCTGAAGACATATATGGCTTTTTTGATAATTACATTGTGATTCTGACTCATTCAACTTATCCTAAAAAAATAAAAGTATGAACTGTGAAAATTCATCAGTTCTGGAATTGCTGTAGAAACATATCTGCCACACTAACTACTGGGAAAAAACATTATACATTCACACAGTATTATCTTTGAACAGTTATTTATATGACAAGCATGGGGGTACAGTTATGAACATGGCAGACATGTTGCTGCCATCACAAAGCTTACACCCCAGCATGATATGCAAATAAGTAAACAGGTTATTAAACTACAGAGTGTTGAGTATTCTAATGTACATGGAGTAGGTGCTATGAGAGCACACAGAGGATGCACCTTATCCACACACTGCAATAAGGTAAGGCTTTCTAGCTGAAATGACCTTTAAACCAAGGTAAATGCAGTGATGTCTTGGTAAAATGGCTTCCCAGGAAAAAAAGCAAAAGCCGTGATTTGTAGTGTTTGCCAATTTCCATAGTGTAAATACTCCCACCATGGCCAGTTGTAAGCTACTAATGTGAAGTCATGGATCACGGAGTTGGGGAAAGAGGTACAGAATCAGCTACCACAAACTAGTACAAACCAGCTCCAGCAAACCACTGAAAATGTCTCATGAATTATTTTATCCTCTCTTCCTTTACCCCTCCACTACGGCCTGTGCTTAGGCCTGTATCATACCTCATCTAGATTATTGCAATAAACCCTAATTGACCAACCACGGCCTACTCCTGGTTCTCCTCTTAACCTCCTCCCAGCTGCACTCTCATCATGCCTCTTCTGTGCATAAAACTTTGAGTGACTTGCTATCTTAGTCTGTTTAACCTGCTGTAACAGAATACCAGAGACTGAGTGGCTTACAAACAACAGAAATTCATTTCTCACAGTCCTGGAAGCTGGGAGTCCGAAATCAGAGTGCCAGCATGTTGGGTTCTGGTGAAGGCCCTGTTCCAGTCTGCAGACTGCTGACTTCTCACTGTGTCCTCAAGTGGTGGAAAGGGGCAAGGGATCTCTATGGGATCTCTTTTATAAAGAAACTAATCTCACCTCCCATAGTCTCCACCTCCTAATACCACCACCTTGGGTATTAGGTTTTCAACATATGAATTTTGGAGGGACAAACATTCAGATCATAGTACTGACGATTGTATATAAAATCAAAACTTCTTAACATAGCATATAAGACTCTTCATGGTCTCATCTTCGATGCCTCTTCAACCTCTACTCCCACCACCTCTTCCCATGCCTGCTATGTACTAGCCATGCTGAGTAGTTATCACTGACCTGTTAGTCCTAGAACACACCATGAGTTCTCCCAGCTCCCTCAAGGATAATAACATAAGCTAATATTCATTGAGCATTCACTAAGTGCAGGGGAGGCACTAAACACTAGAAACACAATTAAAAATAAGACACAATCTCTGAACTCAGCCATAGTGGGATGGGCAGACAGACATGTAAATTCCTTATTACAGTGGTTTGAGATGAACACAGTACCTACAGGGAGAGATGCAACACATAATCAGGAACAGTAAATATGAAATGATCCCTGTAATAGAGCCTGAAATGTAGTAGGTGCTAAATAAGTGTTAATTACATGAATTAGTGACATAATGTTGGATTAGGGTACCATTTGAGTAATGTAGTACATACGAGAAGTATTATAAGCACTCAGAGAAGGGAGAGCTCACTGCTAACTGGAGAGAATACCAAAAGCCAATTTTTATATGATTTATAAAGAAGTGAGTCCTGAGACATCTCTAACGGCATAATGAGCCTCCAGGTCTTCAAAGCTTTGCAGATGTATGCAATAAGCTATGGTTTCCAATGTTTCCCAGTGCTGGCTGACCATGAGAATCACCTAAGGAATGTTTAAAGTGAAATAGATTCCAGCAATCCAGCCACATCTCTTAGAGGTACTTCCCAGGCATTTTTATTTCTAAAAATCTTCCCTAAGTTCTGATATGCATCCCTAATTTAGAACCACTGCATAGACCTTACACCTCCAAGCAAAAAGCAGCATTCTGATTATTTACTGAGAGGAGAAGTGAAGGGAGACAGAGGGACTCGGCAAGGCCAAGCTTTTGGTGACCTCCTTTCCCTAACGGCAGCTATTCACAGATGTTCCCTGCAGCAAAGGCTAAACTGCTGAAGGCCTCAGCTCACCAATATTTTAGGTGAGGCTTGCAGTCATTATAGTTGCCTTAAACTGAACTTGGAATGGGTTATTTATTCATTTTGATTCTCTGAATATGCAAAACAAGGTGTTGTCCAGAGGTCCTTGAGAAGAAGGTCTCAAGTATCTGTTCTTGTTATAATGCTACTGTTTAACAGGGCACAAAAAAAGAAGTGGAAAAACAGGGAAGTGGGAAGGAGTAGGGAAGATAATATTCAGCCACACCCCCTCCCAAAAAGTATCACTGTCAAGGTGTGTGTACAACACTCCAATCTGATATGGACAAAGCTGAGTGTCCTTCAAAAGGGGTTAAACTCAGACAATTTTTGGTCCTTCCCCATTTTTCTTTCTGTGAAGACTCTTCAGGCCAGGGATTTCTTGTCTACCTTAGTTATTTACAGTGATTAAAACAAGGCCCAAGGGATCCAAGATAACTATATTAAATGTGGGTACTTTATGGAAAAGTTCCTCTTAATTTTCAATTTTACTCAAAATGCAAACCTTCAGTGTCTTTTCATAGTTCAAAGTAATATGAGTTCACTGTAATCAAAAAAATTAAGCAACACAAAAAAGAAAAGAAATGAAAGCAAAGCCCCATCCACCGCCAAGAGAAACTTCTCTGCTATCTGTTAGTCTTCCCAACTTTCATACGCATGTAAACTAAAGGTGCTCATTCCACACACACTATTCTGTGGCCTTTTGAAAATGTACAAATGTTCACTGCAGCTCTATTTACAATAGCCAGGACATGGAAGCAACCTAAGTGTCCATCGACAGATGAATGGATACAGAAGATGTGGCACATATATACAATGGAATATTACTCAGCCATAAAAAGAAACGAAAATGAGTTATTTGTAGTGAGGTGGATGGACCTAGAGTCTGTCATACAGAGTGAAGTAAGTCAGAAAGAGAAAAACAAATACTGTATGCTAACACATACATATGGAATGTAAAAAAAGAATGGTTCTGAAGAACCTAGGGGCAGGACAGGAATAAAGATGCAGATGTGGAGAATGAACTTGAGGACACAGGCAGGGGGAAGGGTAAGCTGGGACGAAGTGAGAGAGTGGCATGGACATACAAACACTACCAAATATAAAATAGATAGCTAGTGGGTAGCAGCCACATAGCACAGGGAGATCAGCTCGGTGCTTTGTCACCACCTAGAGGGGTGGGATAGGGAGGGTGGGAGGCAGACGCAAGAGGGAGGGGATATGGGGATATATGTATACATATAGCTGATTCACTCTGTTATAAAGCAGAAACTAACACACCATTGTAAAGCAATTATACTCCAATAAACATGTTAAAAATAAATAAAAATTAAAAGTATGAAGTAGTCTGTGGCATTACTCCCATGTCAATGCCTATAAATATGGCCTGGTTTATTTGTTTAAAATAAACACCTACTTTTCTATTGCATGGATGGACCCTTGGGTTCATGCCAAACTTGCTATTCTATACAACACTGAAATAAAACACCTTAGGGATACTTATATGATTACCTCTTTAGACTAATTACCTAGAAGTGAATTCTTCAGTGAAAAAATGTTAAATAAATTTTAATGCAATTTTGCCTTCCAGAAAGGTTAGTCAACTTAGACTCTGCCTCCACAGGGCAGGAGATTGCCTGTTTCCTGGCACCTTCATCCACTCTGGCTATGATCAATCTTTTTCATCTTTGACAGTATGGTACCTGAACAAAGTACCACAATATTGCCATTTTCATTTGTACCTCTCTAATTACTGAGAAATTAAGTATCTTCTCTTGTTTATTGGCCTCTATATGAATTTCTTCTTTTGAAAATTGCCTATTTAAATCTTTTGCCCATTTTTCTATTTAAGTGTTTATCTGTTTTATTAATTTCTAAAATATCTTTATATAATAAGAATATGTTCTTAACCCTGTGACATCTTTGTTTGTTATGGGTTTTCAAAATTTGTTTTAGTGTTGTCACGTCAATGATTTTACTACTACTACTACTACTATTATTATTACTACGGTTACTATACACAGTCAAAGTGATACAATTTTTCTTTAATATGGTAAAACCTTGGGGCCAAACTGAGAAAATCCTTCACCCCCTCCAAAAACTGAAAATGATTTCCTAATTTTTCCTCTAATAATTATATGATGTTATTTTTCACATTTAAATATTTACTCCTTTTGGAGCTTACTATTGTTAATGGTACGAGGAAGAAACCAACTTTTTCTTTCCAATGGACAGTGAACTGTCCCAACACTATTTTATGAGCTATCCTCCTTTTATTTTCAGATAGGTTCATATGTTTAGCTACATTCATCTTGTAGGTAAGGATTCAACATCAGTAAATTTAGTCTCAGATATTGCTTTTTCTTCTAGTTTTAAGTTTACTTCCTTTGGGTTATGGGAGGCCAGGAGTAAATTCAGTAGATCTATGTATCACACACTGAATTCCACAAAAGTAAATGGTCTTATTATATAATCCATTCGTACCAGGTAATGCTCAGTAGAAAGAACACTTACATCGTCTACTCAATTGCTTTCCAAACTGCTCTGAAAATATACCAGGCACATAATACCGAGTAATGTGAAAGAAATTACATTGATACTAGATGCGACTACAACACTGAACTAGCTTAAAATCAGACACTCTACCTTTAAGGAAAAAACCTAATATTTTCCTTAACTTACTTTTCTAGATAAGGCTTCCCATTCTCCAGTATGAGACATTTTAAAGCAACATTTGATCAAAACAAGTGTCAAAGGTCAAATGTTATTATGAGAATTTATTACTACCTATAGTATGTTCAGTGGTAAACTAGAGTATTCAGAAAATAATTCCTGGAAATATATAAAGACGAAAATAATCACAGTGCTCATTTCTGAACATCATGAAATATAAGTGTATGTGATATATAAATATATATGTATATATATATATATATATTTTAGCCATTGCCTAGATACCAATCGTTTTTCAGTCAATGTATGAACTTAGGCCTATGGAGAAAAATCTTTCAATGATAAATCATCAGTGGGCTTCAAAGGGCTGGTTCCACTAGCTCCCAAATCATATCCAACTTTTTTACATCTATTAAGACAAGTAGAATTAGTTTGACCTCTAAGACTAATGGGCCATAGATCTTTGGGGTTCTGAGGAACAGGTATGAAGTTTTAAAATCTGAACACTTTCACATGTCTCATACACAGATATTTTTCAGATATACATAGATACTGCTTGTTTAATAAAACACATATTCATTTTAAAGCAATTGTGAAATTGTAGTAGCTTTGGGGATCAAGTATTTTTTAATTAACAGATTAAGGTGCTTTTCAATGTTAAAATAGTTAATAAATTTCACTTTAAAATGAGTTTCACCCTTTGTAAGTCTGGGACATGCTATTTCAATCCACTATTTTAGTTATCTATTGCTGTGTAACAAATTATCCCAAAATTTAGCAATCTAAAACATGAGACCATAAAACTCCTAGAAGAAAACATAGGGAAAAAGCTCCTTGACATTGGTCTTGACAATGATTTCTTGGATAAGACATCAAAGCCACATCAACAAAAGCTAAAATAAACAAGTGGGAGTACATCAAACTAAAAAACTTCTGCACAGAAAAGGAAACAATCTATAAACTGAAAAGACAACCTATCAAATGGAAGAAAATATTTGCAAACCTTATATCTGATAAAAGGCTAATATCCAAAATACATAAAGAAATCACACAACTCAATAGCAAAATAGCAAATAATCCAATTTTTAAATGGGTGAAGGACCCAAATAGATATTTTTTTCAAAGAAGACATACAAATGGCTAAAAGGTACATGAAAATGTGCTCACATCACTAATCATCTGGGAAATGCAGATCAAAACCACAATGAAATACTATCTCACACCTGTTAGAATCGTTATTACCCAAAAGATAAGAAATAACCAATGTTGGCAAAAATATGGAGAAAGGAGAACCATTATACCCTGTTGTGGGAATGTAAATAGGCACAGTGATTATGATAAACAGTACAGAGGGTCTTCAAAAAATTAAAACTAGAACCGCTATATGACTTAGCAATCTCACTCCCGAGTATATAAACAAAGGAAATGAAATCAGTACCTCAGAGAGGTACCTGCACTCCCATGTTCACTGTAGCATTATTCACAAGAGCCAAGATACAGAAACAACCTAAAATGTCCTTCAATAGATGAATGGATAAAGAAAATGTGGTACATAATGATACAATGGAATATTATTCAGCCATACAAAAGAAGAAAATTCGGCCATTTGTCACAACATGGATGCACCTGGCGGACATCAGGCTAAGTGAAATAGGCCAGGCAGAGAAAGGCAAATACTGTTTGGTATCACTTATATGTAGAATCAGTTTTTATAGTAAATTTCATAGGTTGTGGCCAAGATAGCAGAGTAGGAAAACCCTGAGCTCACCTCCTCCCACAAGCACACCAAAATTAAACTATTCACAGAGCAACTATTGACGAGAAAGACCTGAAGTCTAGCAGCAAAAGTCTTCTACAACTAAAGATATAAAGAAGGAACCACAATGAAATGGGTAGGAGAAGCAGAAATGGGGTGTGGTCAAGACCCATAACCCCAGGTGGGCAACCCACAAATGGGAGGATAATTACAATTGCAGAGGTTCTCCTTAAGGAGTGAGTGGTCCAAGCCCAACATCAGGTTTCCCAGCCCAGGGGACCCGCACTGGGAAGACGTGCCCCCAGAACATTTGGCTTTGAAGGCCACAGGGGCTTATTTTGGGGCGAGCCAGTGGGTTGTGGGAAATAGAGACTTCACTCTTAAAGGGCACACACAAAATCTCGCATGCTCCAAGACCCAGGGCAGAAGCAATAATTTGAAAGGACCCTGGATCAGACCTACCTACTGATCTTGGAGAGGCAGGAGGCAACTAGAGCTCACCTTGGGGATACAGATGCTGGCAGCAGCCATTTTGGGGAGGACAATGGTGCTGGAATGCATTTTGGAATCCTCCCTCTAATTTATTACCACCAGACCCAGCCACATCCACCAGCCTGTTGGCACCAATACCAGGATGCCTCATGCCAAGCAGTTAGCCAGGCATAGACAATGCCCCACCCACCAGAAGATCAGCTGCCTTAGGACTCCCTGAGCCCCCAGCTGCCCCCTGCAGGACCTGGCCTCACTGAAAAGCAGACCAACACGAATGCCAGAATGCACAGGGCCCTATAACTAGAGACCCCAAGACATGGGTCCACTCGCCAGAGGCTGGCACTAGACCCAGGAACCCCTAGGCCCAGACTGTGACCACCACTGGGCTGATACTAGCTCCAGGATACCCAGGCCCTGCAGCCAGAGATCCCAGGACCTGGCTCCGCCTACCAGTGGGCCAACAGTTAGCCCCAGGACCCGGCCTCACCCACCAGTCAGTGGACACCAGCTCCAAGACCACTGCAGCCCACAGCCTGCCATGTCAGTACCCAACCCACTGACCAGCAGCCCAACACCAGCCCTGGAACCCCCAGGGACCTGGCCCCACCCACCAGTGTACCTACACCAGCTCTGGGACACCTTGGGACCCTCAACCAACCACGCTGGGTTGCAGCCCCACCCACCAGTGGACCAAAACCAGCAGTGGGATATCGCAGACTCCACAATGAGCAGTATTAGAAACAAGCCTTACCCACCAGCCAGCCAACACAAGCTCTGGGACACCCAGGGCCCTGTAGATAGAGGCCCCAGGACAAGGCTCCACATATCAGTGGGTGGGCACCAGCCCCAGGATCCACTGGGCTCCAACCACACCTGCCAGCAGGCCAACACCACCTCCAAGACACCTTGTGAACCTCAGCCACCCAATCCCAGGATCAGGCCCAACACACCAGCAGGCTGGTTCCAGCTTTGGGCCACCACAGACCCTGCAGCCAGGCACGTCAGGAACTGGCCCCACCCACCAGCAGGCCAACACTAGATGAGGAACCAATGGCCCTGAAACCACACATTCCAAAACCCAGCTCTACCCACCAGTGAGCCAGCACTAGCCCCAGGACCCATGCTGGGGTCCAGCTGCCTTATGACCCAGCCTCTAGCATTAGCGAATGGCAACCTCCACACAAGGCAAAGCCTAACAACCAACTGGACCAGGGGCCAGCCATGGCTTCCAGAAAACCCACAGAAGTCAGGCCAGTATACCAGAAGAGTACATGCAACCCACATACAGGGCACTCCTAGAGCATATAGGTCTGGTGACCAAAAGGGAGTGAGCTGCTGGGACGCATAGGACATCACCTAAAAAAGTCTACTTCTACAAGATCAGGAAACATAACTGACCAAATACACAGAAAGAAAAACAGCAAATTAGGGAAAATGAAATGATAGAGAAATATGTTCCAAATAAAGAAACAAGATAAGACTCAAGAAAACAAAGTGAAGTGGAGATTAAAAAATCTACCTGATAAAGAGTTCAAGGTAATGATCATACAGATGCTCAAAGAACTTGGAAAAAGAATGCATGAACAGAGTGAAAAGTTTTGAACAAAGAGACAGAAAATATATTTTTAAAAAGAGTTGAAGAATATAATAACTAAAACAAAAATACACTAGAAGGAATCAGTAGTAGATTAGATGATACAGAGGAACAGATCAGCAAACTGGAAGAGAGAGTGAAAATCACTTAAGCCAAACAGAAAAAAGAAAATATTTTTTTAAAATGAGGATAGTTTAAGAGAACTCAAGGATAACATGAAGTATACTAACATTTGAATTATAAAGGTCTCAGAAGGAGAAGAGAGAAAGGGGCAGAGAACATTATTTGAAGACATAATAACTGAAAACTTCCTTAACCTGGGAAAGGAAACAGACATCCAGGTCCAGGAAGCACAGAGAGTCCCAAACAGGATCAACCCCAAAAGAACCACATCAAGACACACAGTAAGGCACTTCCCTGGTGGTGCAGTGGTTAAGAATCCACCTGCCAATGCAGGGGACATGAGTTTGAACCCTGGCCCAGGAAGATCCCACGTGCCACGGAGCAACTAAGCCTGTGCACCACAACTACCGAGCCTGCACTCTAGAGCCCGTGAGCCACAACTACTGAGCCCACATGCCACAACTACTGAAGCCCGTGCGTCTAGAGCCCATGCTCCACAACAAGAGAAGCCACTGCAATGAGAAACCCGTGCACTGCAACGAAGAGTAGCCCCCACTCGCCGCAACTACAGAAAGCCCCCATGCAGCAACAAAGACCCAACGCAGCCAAAAATAAATACATAAAAGTTTTTTTAAAAGACACACAGTAATTAAAATGGCAAAAATTGGAGATAAATAGAGAATATTAAAAGCAGCAAGGGAAAAGCAACAAGTTACATACAAGAGAACTCCCATCAGTTGACTTTTCAGCAGAAACTCTGCGGGCCAGAAGGGAGTGGAATGATATATTTAAAGTGATGAACGGGTAAAATCTACAACCAAGAATACTCTACACAGAAAGGCTTTCATTCAAATTTGAAGGAGAGATCAAAAGTTTTACAGACAAGCAAAAACTAAAGGGGTTCAGCACCACCAAACCAGCTTTACAAGAAATGTTAAAGGGACTTTTCTAAGTGAAAAAGAAAAGGCCACAAGAAATATGAAAAGTACAAAAGGAAAAACCCCATTGGTAAAGGCAAATATAGAGTAAAGCTAGTAAATCAACATGTATAAAGGTAATAGAAAGGTTAAAAGACAAAAGCAGCAAAGTCATCTATATCCACAATAAGTAGATAAGGGATATACAAAACAAAAAGATGTAAAATATGATGTCAAGAGCAGTAAATGGGGGACAAGGGGAGTAAAAATTCAGAGTTGTTAAAATGCATTCAAACTTAAGAAATCAGCAACTTAAAATAATCATGTATATGCACAGATACCCATATATAAACCTCAGGGTAACCAAAACCCAAAAACCTATAATAGATATAGACAAAAAAAAAGAGAAAGGAATCCAAACGTAACAATAAAGATAGTCATCAAAATCACAAGGGAAGAGAGCAAAAGAAGAACAAAGAACTACAAAAACAACACCAAACATTTAACTAAATGGCAATAAAGCACATACCTATCAATAATTACTTTAAATGTTAATGGACTAAATGCTCCAACCAAAAGACACAGAGTGACTGAATGGATGCAAAAACAAGAGTCATATATATACTGCTGATAAGAGACTCACTTCAGATCCAAAGACACACACAGATTGAAAGTGAGGGGATAGAAAAAGGTATTTCATGAAAATGGAAATGAAAAAGAAAGCCAGAATATCAAAACTTGTATCAAACAAAATGGACTTTAAAACAAAGACTGTAACAAAAGACAAAGAAGGACATTATATAATGATTAAGGGATCAATCCAAGAAAAAGATATAACAATTGTAAACATATATGCACCCAACATAGGAGTGCCTAAATACATAAAGCAAATATTAACAGACAAAAAGGGAGAAACTGACAGTAGCACGATAACAGCAGGGGACTTTAACACCCCACTTACATAAATAGACAGAACACCCAGACAAAAAATCAATAAGGTAACACTGGCTTTAATAACATATTAGATCACATGGACTTAAGAGATATATATAGAACATTCCATCCAAAAGCAGGAGAACACACATTGTTTTCAAGTGCACATGGAACATTCTCCAGGATAAATCACATGCTAGGCCACAAACCAAGTCTCAGTCCATTTAAGAAGACTGAGATCATATCAGGCATCTTTTCTGAACACAACACTATGAGACTAGAAATCAATGACGTGAAAAAATGCAAAAAACACAAACCATGGAGGCTAAACAATATGTTACTAACCAACCAATGAGTGTGAAGAAATCAAAGAAGAAATAAAAAATACCTGGAGACCAATAAAAATGAAAACACAATGATCCAAAATCTATGTGACACAGCAGAAACTCTTCTAAGTGGGAAGTTTATAGTGATACAAGTCTACCTCAGGACACAAGAAAAATCTCAAATAAATAATCTAACCTTACACCTAAGGGAACTAGAAGAAGAACAAACAAAACCCAAAGTTAGTGAAAGAAATAATAAATATCAGAGGAGAAATAAAGGAAATAGAGACTAAAAATCAATAGAAAACATCAATGAAACTAAGAGCTGGTTCTTTGAAAAGATAAACAAAATTGATAAACCTTTAGAAGGACTCATCAAGAAAAAAAGAGAGAGAGCCCAAATCAATAAAATCAGAAATGAAAATGGAGAAATTACAACTGACAACATAACAATAAGAAAACCCAGAGAGATTATACACCAATAAAATGGACAGCCTAAAAGAAATGGACAAATCCCTAGAAATGTACAATCTCCCAAGACTGAACCAGGAAGAAATAGAAAATATGACCAGACAAATTACCAGTAATAAAATTGAATCAGTAATTTAAAAAAACTCCAGAAGTCAGAAGTCCAGGATCAGATGGCTTCACAGGTGAACTGTACCAAACATTTACAGAAGAGTTAATACATATCCTTCTCAAACTATTCCAAAAAAATTGCAGAGAAAGGAATGCTTCTGAAACTCATTCTACAAGACCAGTATCACCCTGATCCCAAAACCTGACCAGGACACCACAAAAAAAGAAAATTACAGGCCAATGTCACTGATGAACATAGATACAAAAATCCTCAACAAAATATTAGCAAACTGAATTTAATATATTAAAAAAGATCATACACCATGATCAAGTGTGATTTATCCCAGGGATGCAAATATGGTTCAATATCTGCAAATAAATCAATGTGATACACCACACTAAAAAAATGAAGAAAAAAAATCATATGATCATCTCAATAGATGCAGCAAAAGCTTCAGACAAAATTCAACATCCATTTATGTTAAAAACTCTCCATAAAGTGGATATAAAGGGAACATACCTCAACATAATAAAGGCCAGACAGATACTTGCAATGATTTAGATTCATCTGATAAAGGGTTAATATCCAAAATATACAAAGAACTTATACAACTCTCTATAAAAAAAAAACCAATCAATTAAATACAATACTGTAAATCAACTATACTTACTTTAAAAAATAAGCAGAGGATCTGAATAGACATTTTTCCAAAGAAGACATACAGATGGCAAGCAGGCACATGAAAAGATGATGAACATCACTTATAATCAGAAAAATGCAGATCAAAACCACAATGAGATAACACCATGCACTTGTCAGAATGGCTATTATCAAAAAGACAACAAATAACAAAAGTTGGAAAGGATGTGGAGAAAAGGGGATCTTTGTGCGCTATTGGTAGGAATGTAAATTAGTATACCCACTATAGAAAACATTTTGGAGATTCCTCAAAAGATTAAAAACAGAACTACCATACAATCCATCAATTCCATCCCTGGGTATTTATCCAAAGAAAACAAAAACACTAATTAGGAAAGATATATGCACTCCTATGTTCATTGCGACATTATTTACAATAGCCAAGAAAAGATAAGCAACTTAAGTGTCCATCGATAGATGAATGGATAAAGATGTGGTACATGTATACAATGGAATATTACTCAGCCGTAAAAATGAATGAAATCTTTCCATTCGCAACAACATGGATGATCTAGAGTGTATTATGCTAAGTGAAATAAGTCAGACAGAGAAAGACAAATACTATATGATTTCACTTATATGTGGATTCTAAAAACAAAATAAAGGAACAAAAAATACAAAACAGAAAGAGAGCTATAGATACAGAGAACAAAACGGTGTTTGCCAGAGGGGAGGGGGGAAGGGAGAGAAATAGGTAAGGGAGATTAAGAGGCACAAACTTCCAACTGCAGAATAAACGAGTCATGTAGACTTACTGCGGTGATCATTTTGAAATGTGTAGAAATACTGAATCACTATATTGAGCAACAGGAACTAACATAGTGTTGTAGGTCAACTATACATCAAAACCAAACAAAGTCATGGGAAAAGAGATCAGATTTGTGGTTATCAGAAGTGGGGAGGTAAGCGAAGGGGGAAATTGGATGAAGGCAGTCAAAAGGTACAAACTTCCAGTTATAAATAATTACTAGGCATATAATGTACAACATGACAAATATAATTATCACTGCAGTATGTTATATACGAAAGTTGTTAAGAGAGTAAATCCCAAGAGTTCTCATCACAAGGAGAAAATATTTTTTCTATTTCGTTAATTTTGTATATTGTGAAATGATGAATGTTCACTAAACTTATTGTAGTAACCATTTCATGATGTATGTAAGTCAAATCATTATGCTGTACACCTTAAACTTATACAGTGCCATATGTCAATTAAATCTCAATAAAACTGGCGGGGGGAGATTTCTAAAAAGTCAATTTTATAGAAACAGAGAATAGAACAGTGGTTTCCAGGGGCTGAGCAGAGGAAGAAATGGGGAGATGTAAGTCAAAGGGTACAAACTTTCAGTTATAAGAATAAGTTCTGAGAATCTAAAGTACACCATGGTGACTTAATAAATAATACAGTACTGTATACTCAAAAGTTGCTCAGAATAGATCTTAAGTGTTCTCACCACAAAAAAGGAAAAAAAAAAAGGAGTAACTATGTGAGGTGATGGATGTGTTAATTATCTTGACCTTGGTAATCATTCCACAATGTATATCAAATAATCACGTTGTACACTTTAAATAAACACAAATATGTTTCTCAATTTTCCTTCAATAAGTTAGAAAAAATTATGGTAGCAATATGTAGTTATTTTTATATAAATAAGTAAAAAAATATGGATCATAAATAGCATAGTTGGGATAATCCCATTAAAAACTTATATACATAGATAGGTAGATAGGTAGAAAGATAAAGCATACACAAATGAGAAAAAAGAGAGAAAGAGGGTAAGAGGGCTTTCTCTTGCTAGTGCATAGTATACCTCCACCAACTCTTTTTACAAGCTCTTTTCACACACATAAGCAACACTCAAGTTCTCTCTTCTTTAAAAAAATAAAATCCTCATTCAAATTCATGATCATCCCCAAACAAGTGATTATTTTGTCTCTCTCCTTTTCCTCAAAAACCATAACATTCTAAAGAGAGTAATATACAATCCCCTTCAGCACCTCATAACCTCTCATTCACTTTTTGGTGATATAGTTTCCACACCTACTACCCCAGAGAAACAGCTCTTGTTTCAATCCACCTGAGCCTTTGACACTGGTGATTCTGCTTACCTGACTATGATCTTCCCTGGCTTTCCTTCCTTCCTCTTTAGCTGCATCATTTTACTTGCCTTTCAGAGTATGCTCTTTACATGCCTCTATCCTGAATATTTGTTTTTTCCCAGGGCACTAACCTTGACCACTGAGGGGACAGTTGTCATTCTTTACGGCTGATCTTTCTCTCCGATCATCTGAATATAGCCTGACACCCAGTATGCATTCTGAAAATGTCAGTGGCTTGCTTCCCCAAGTTCCCTAGAAACCAAGCCATGATTAAATAATCCAGGCTCTGTCAATCACAATTTGAACTGGAAGCTATGTTGGATATTCCCATTTACCCCTCTGGATCCACTTTCCACCCTGCTCTGTGCTCAAGAAGTGGACCTCTAGACACCACATCCCCTTGGCTCCCCTTGCCAGCATCCTTCCCACTATGCTTGGCCAATGAAACACACTAGCAAGAGATAAGAAGGCCAAAGAACCTGCTGTATAAAAAATAAATAAAATTAAATAATAAAAAAAAAGAGGTAAGAGGGCCAGAGGAGAGTGAGGCTGAGGTATCTATTCCCTCTGCTTCTTCCTCACTGAGATGCAGTTTGGCAATGGCTGTATGCCTCTAGGTAAGGCCACAGCCTCACTCCTATGGTACTAGATCTTGCTGGGTTTTTGTAATTGCTCCCTCCTACCCCCCTTCAGTCCTAGGGGTGGTAGAGTCTTCTTTCTGTTGCTAGCTCGAGTGCTTCACCATCCCTTCTTGTTCCTTTGAAAATATCTAGTCCCTTCTTCAAATTCTCTTTTGTGACCCTTTTCAGCATGCCATCTATTTCCTGTCAGAACCCTGCCCGATATAAAAACTAAAAACAGAATAAAGCAGGAACCTTGTTAAATCCATCCTGGTAAAAAGTGGCTCAGAGTTGGTGAAATCTATGATACTAGCAGCAGTGGGATCTGCAGCATAACAGTCATCTGGCATGATTTGGAGCACTTATCCTGGTTATGAAACCTCCATGCTTGGTCCTCCTGCCTTCCTGGCAATTCTAGTTAAATCAACTAGGGCTCAATCTCAATTCCTATTACTTGGAACCTAAAACCCTGACTGATACAGGACTCTTGTTTTCTCTTCTCAGATCATAGTTTTATTTCTCTCTCCCTTCCTCCCTTCTTTACTCCCTCTCAATCTTTCTCTCATTTTCTCTCCCTCTCTCCATTGAATTTAATTGAAATCTATGCACTGGTAGTTGTCAACTCCCTTTTACTGAACTCTAAACCTATTAACTCAGTTACCTACTAGACATCAACATATCACCATTTAAGTGTCATAAAAGCTCCTTAAATCCACTATTTTAAAACCTATTATTTCACCTCTCACCCTAACCTCTCTTACTCTTCAGCCCCTTAACCTGGTACACAGTTTCATCTGGGTAGAAGATACTACTATCTATTTACCCAACTGAGAAACCTGTTAGCTTTCCTAGACTCTTCTATTTCCCTCCTTCCCTTCGGCCCCACCACCACATGCAAGCAGTCAGATTCTACTATTTCTACTTCCTCCTTTCACAATGACTTCTAAGTGCCAACTGCTAAGGTTATAGTTCATATCATTTCTCACCACCAGAAATGCCCTCTCTCCACTTATACTCATTGCTGTATTCTTCCACCTGAAATTAACATGCTAAAACTCAACTCTAAAGACCCAGTGCCTCCATTAATGTCTTAAACAAGACTCTCCATGACCTGGCATCATTTTCTAGAATTGCCATCCTAGGCTCCAGCCAGCTCACAAAACGTTCAAATGATCTTCCTCACCCCCATGCTATATATTATATGGATATACCTGGTATTTCCTCAGTCTCAAATATCTACTGCTGAGTTACACAACACCCATTCATCCTTCAAGATTCATGTCATCTCCTGACCACCTCCACCTTATAGATGGCCCATGTCTGTGCACTCCAGGAATGCCTCTATCATAGCGTTTATCACACCACACTTTAATTCTTGGTTTAATTGTCTATCATCCCCTCTAGACTGTGAACTTATTAAGAGAAGGCACAGTGCCTAACACCCAGTATACAATGCATAGATTTTTGTCACATAAATTACATTTCTCAACCCAAATTAAATTATAAAAATGTAAGGTGCCTGTGTTAGGGAGTGGGAAAAAAGAGCCAAGCTATAACTGCTGCCTCTATGGCGAGGGGGGGCGGGGGGGCGAGGGGGGGGCGGTGTTGCGTAGGACGCAAAGAAAGGAGCAGAAGCAAGGTGGAACGACTGAACAATGAATCGAGCATGGTAATAGTTCTTATGGGGAAATCTGGGGCACTGCAACACTATAGGAATGATCATTTGGAAGCAGAAAGAGTTTCTTGGAGTCACTTGAAGCAACATCATTTACACAGCAACTTGTGAGAAGCTAGCCCTGTCCTATGGACAAATTTGATTCAGTATTCAAAGGCTCATTTGTATAAGACTGCTCCTTATCCAAACAGGAGAAGGGGAGATCATCAACTGTGTCATCTCAGAACAGAAAGGACAATGATGTATTCTTACTGCTGGGTGTTTCACTAACTCAGAGCCTTTGTGAGAAATGTGGCATGCCTGTGGGACTTCCCTGGTGGTCCATTGGTTAAGACTTCGCCTTCCAATGCAGGGGGTGCAGGTTCGATCCCTGGTCCCCTGGTCGGGGAGCTAAGATCCCACGTGTCTCGGGGCCAAAAAAGCAAAACATAAAACAGAAGCAATACTATAACAAACTCAATTAAGACTTAAAAAAAAAAGTGTCATGCCTGTATTTTTCCTGGTGTCAAATGGATGATTTCCAGTGACTAATGATGATGCCAACTGGCTCCCAAAGATTTCATATTTTGTGAAAATAATTCAGAGGCAGAAGGTCCAAAAGACACCATAAGGATATTTCACCAAAAATATATTTTCCCAAGACACTGAGCAATTTTAAATAGAGTAGGTTTTTTTTCAAATGTCCCAACAGGATTCAAGCCAAAAATTATTTATTCATTTATGTATCCAGCTAGTCAACAAACAATTAAGCAGTTCTTATGTGCCTTGATGGTACAGTGTAAACTACAGAAATAAACAAATAAATAAAACGCATTCCCTGCTCTTAATGAATTCATAGGTCAGAGGGACAAGATAAATAAACGATAACACTATACAACAAATACAACTGTGACACAGTCAACGTGTTATGGGGAATTGTTGAGTTGATTATATTAATATTCAAAATACCAGCTGCTCATTTCAGGTCGAAGATGGCAGCATAGGAAGATCTTGAACTTACCTCCTCCCGTGCACATACTGAATCTACAGCTACATATGGAACAATTCACCCAGAAAAAGACCTGAAAGCTAAATGAACAGCTCCTTCACAATGAATGATAAAGGGTCCACGTCAAGATGGGTAGGTGAGGCAGAGGCGCAGTCTCGCCAAGAGCCCCACCCCCAGCATGGTGACCCACGATAGGGAGGGATCTCACAAGTCTGAAGCATCTCTCTGAGGAGTGAGGGGTTTGTGCCCCTCATCAGGTACCCCAACCCTTGGGACCTGCACTGGAGAGACAAGCCCCCGAAGTGTCTGGCTTTGACAACCAATGGGGCTTACATCTAGGAAATCCAAAGGGCTATAAGGAACTGGGATACTACTCTTAAAAGGTCCACATGCAGACTCACTTGCTTCAAGGCCCAGTGCAGAACCAGCAGTTTGAAGGGTACCTAGATTATTTGTGAAGGTTTGCTTGCTAATCTAGGAGCATCTGCCAAAGGGGTAGGGGCCCTTTGGGAATCTCTCTGAGGATGGAGGCACTGGTAGGTGCCATTTTTGCACTCTCCCTCTACCTTGCTAGTCCCAGCAGGTGTGCACAGTCCTTGAACATTCCCACTGCCCCAATAAAGCCAGCAGGTGCAGCCTACTCCAACCCTGTACTCTACTACTGCCTCACTAAAAACAACGGGTGTGCCACGGCCCTGCACGCTCCCACTGCCTCACTAAAACCAGCAGGTGGGCACCAAGCCTATGCTCCCCCTCTGCCATGCCAGAGCTAGCAGGCACATGCAGTGCACACAGGGGACACTCCTTGATTGCCTGGCTCCGGTGGCCAGGGGGCCTTCCATTCCTGGGTCCCACAGGACTATGACAATCAGAGACAGTTCTAGGAAGGCTACCATCCTCAGGGCACTGCACAGACAGCAAACTGAAACACACCCCCAGTCTCTGTGAAAAAGGTCTATTTACTTGTCCTGGAGCTTCAGCCTGAGGGACATGCTTCAAGTTTGTCACAAATCTAAAAGGTACAGTGGTGCTATCAGGGAATGTAGGCCAAGGGATGCCACCTCCACACTCTCCCTCAGCTTTGCTACGGCTCACCAGTACCTCACAGAAAGGAGCTTATATCCTCATCAGGAGCCTCAATTTTTCCAACTGTCACCCAAGAGACACCTCCAGATCTCCTGGTCTGGAGGCCAACAGGGTTTACAACTGTGGTCCCAGAGGACTGTATATATTTGCATACTTTGAAAGCTGTTGCATGAGGATCTGGCTTCCAATCAGCCTGAAACTAGGTGCTGAATGAGATCTCTTCCTTTGGAACACTGCCAGATATATACAGAACACTGCATCAAAAAGCAACAGAATACATATTCTTACAAATGCATTCTTCAGGATAGGTCATACATTAGGCCACAAAACAAGTCTCAATAAATTTAAGAAGACTGAAATCACATAAAGCATCTTTTCTGACCACAGTGGTATGAAACTAGAAATCAATTATGGTAAGATGGGAAAAATCATGATTAATGTGGAAATTAAACAACATTCTACTGAACAATCAATGGATCAATGAAGACATCAAAGAAGAAATTTTAAAATACCATAAGACAATTGAAAATGGAAACACAACATACCAAAATCTATGGGATGCAGCAAAAGCAGTTCTAAAAGGGAAGTTCATAGCAATACAGGCCTACCTCAAGAAACAAGAAAAACTTCAAATACATAATATAACTTTACGCCTAAAGGAATTAGAAAAAGAAATATGAATGAAGCCCAAAGTTAGTAGAAGGAAGGAAATAACAAAGATCAGAGTGGAATAAGTGAAATAAAAACGAAAAAAACAATAGAAAAGATCAGTGAAATTAAGAGTTAGTTCTTTGAAAAGACAAACAAAATTGATAAAACTTTAGCTATAGACTCACCAAGAAGAAAAGAGAGAGAGTTCAAATAAATAAAGTCAGAAATGGAAGAGAACTTACAACTGATACAAAAGAAATACAAAGGATCATTAGAGACTATTATGAAAAATTATATGCCAACAAATTGGACAACCAAGAAGAAATGGATAAATTTTTAGAAACATACAATATTTCAAGAATAAATCATAAAGAAACAGAAAATCTGAATACACTGATTACTAGTAAGATTAAATCAATAATCAAAAACCTCCCAACAAATAAAAGTTCAGGACCAGATGGCTTCACTGGTGAATTCCACCAAACATTCAAAGAAGATTTAATACCTATCCTTCTCACACTCTTCCAAAATATTGAGAAAGAGGAAATACCCCCATACTCATTTTATGAGGCCAGCGCTACCCTGATACCAAAATCAGACAAGAACACAACAAAAAAAGAAAATTACAGTTCAATATCCCTAATGAACATAGAGGCAAAAATCCTCAACAAAATATTAGTAAACCAAATTCAACAATACGGTAAAAGGATCACATACCATGATCTAGTGGGATTTATTCCAGGGATGCTAGGATGGTTCGATATCTGTAAATCAATGAACATGATATACCACATTAAAAAAATGCAAAATAAAAATCATAATCATCTCAATACAGGCAGAAAAAGCATTTGACAAAATTCAACATCAATTTATGATAAAAACACTCAACAAAGTGGGTATAGAGGGAACATACCTCAAGGTAATACAAGTTATATATGACAAGCCCACCGCTAACATCATACTCAATGGTGAAAAGCTGAAAGCTTTTCCTCCAACATCAGGAAAAAGACAAGGAGGCCCACTCTAACCACTTTCATTCAACATAGTACTGGAAGTCCTAGCCACATCAATTAGGCAAGAAAAACAAATAAAAGGTATCCAAATTGGAAAAGAAGAAGCAAAACTATCACTACCTGCAGAACATGATTTTATATATAGAAAACCTGACTCTGCCAAAAAACCGTTAGAGCTAATAAACAAATTCAGTAAAGTTGCAGGGTACAAAATCAATTTACAAAAATCTGTTGTATCTCTATACACTAACAATGAACTATTAGAAAGAGAAATTAAGAAACCAATCCCATTTACAATTGCATCAAAAAGAATAAAATACCTAGGAATAAATTTAATCAAGGATATTAAAAACCCATACACTGAAAACTATAAGACATTGATGAAAGAAACTGAAGAAGACACAAATAAATGGAAAGATATCTTGTGCTCATGGGCTGGAAGAACAATTATTGTTAAAACGTCCATATTACCCAAAGCAATCTACAGATTCAATGCAATTCCTATCTAAATTCCAATGCATTTTTCACAGAAATAGAATGATCCTAAAATTTGTATCGAGCCACAAAAGATCCTGAATAGCCAAAGTAACTTTGAGAAAGAAAAATAAAGCTGGAGGCATCACGCTCCTGATTTCAAACTATATTACAAAGCTATAGTAATCAAAACAATATGGTATTGGCATAAAAGCAGACGCATAGATCAAGGGAACAGAATAGAGAGTCCAGGAATAGACCCATGCATATATGGGCATATCTCAGAGATACTATGGATTAGGTTCCCAGACTACCACAAGAAAGCGAATATCGCAATAGAGTCACACAAATTTTGTGGTTTCTCAGTGCATATAAAAGTTATATATATATATATTATACCATAGTCTATTAACTGTGCAATACCACTATGTTTAAAAACACAATGTACATATCTTAATTAAAAAATACTTTATTGCTAAAAATTGCTAACCATCATCTAAGCCTTCAGCAAATCACAGTGGTAACATCAAAGATCACTAATCACATATCACCATAGCAAATATAATAATAATAATAAAGCTTGAAATACTGCAAGAATTAACAAAATATGACACAGAAACACAGTGAGCAAATACTGTTGGAAAAATGGTGCCGACAGACTTGATTGATGCAGGGTTGCCACAAACGTTCAATTTGTAAAAAAAATCAATGTCTGAAAAAAGTTTTTTTAATCAATCACAATAAAATGAGGTATACCTGTATGATCAATTAATTTATGACAAAGGAGGCAAGACTATACAATGGGGAAGGACAGTCTCTTCAATAAATGGTGCTGGGAAAACTGGACGGCCACATGCAAAAGAATGAAACTAGACTACTATCACACACCATACACAAAAATTAACTCAAAATGGATTAAAGACTTGAATGTAAGACCTGAAACTGTAGAACTCCTAGAAAAAAACATAGGTGTTTTCATCAGTCTTGGTGATGATTTTTTGGATCTGACTCCAAACGCAAAGGCAATGAAAGCAAAAATAAACAGGTGGGAGTACATAAAACTAAAAAGCTTCTGTACAGCAAAGGAAACCATCAACAAAATGAAAAGGCAACCTATGGAATGGGAGAAAATATTTGCAAATCATGCATCCAATAAGGGGTTAATATCCAAATACATAAAGAACTCATACAACTCAAGAGCAAAACAACAATCTGACTGAAAAAATGGGCAGTGAATTCTGAATACACATTTTTCCAAAGAACACATGCAGATGGCAGACAGGCACATGAAAAGATGCTCAATATTACTAATCACCAGGAAAATACAAATCAAAACCACAATGAGATACCACATCAAACCTGTTAGAATGGCTATCATCAAAATGACAAGAAATAACAAGTATTAGCGAAGAAGTGGAGAAAAGAGAACCTTTGTGCACTGTTGGTGGGCATGTAAAATTGGTGCAGTCACTATGGAAAACAGTATGGAGGTTCCTCAAAAAATTAAAAGTGGGGCTTCCCTGGTGGCACAGTGGTTGAGAGTCCACCTGCCGATGCAGGGGACACGGGTTCGTGCCCCGGTCCAGGAGGATCCCACATGCCGCGGAGCGGCTGGGCCCGTGAGCCATGGCCGCTGAGCCTGCGCGTCTGGAGCCTGTGCTCCACAACGGGAGAGGCCACAACAGTGAGAGGCCCGCGTACCGCAAAATAAATAAATAAATAAAAGTGAAGCAACCATACAATCCAGCAATTCCAATTCTGGGCACTTATCCAAAGAAAACAAAAACACTAATTAGATATAATTAGATATATGCACCGCTATGTTCTGCATTATTATAATGGCCAAGATATGGAAAAAACCTAAGTGGCATGTGTATGTATATATACCTCTATTGTTGTTGACTACAGGTACAGCAGATCCCTAGAGCTAATTCATTTTGCCTTAACGAAACTTTATGCCCTTTGACTATATATATAATGGAATATTGCTCAGCCATAAAAAAGAACGAAATCTTGCCATTTGCAAAAACATGAATGGACCTTGAGGGTATTATACTAAGTGATATAAGTCATACAGAAAAAGACAAATACTGAATGATTTCACTTACATGTGGCATCTTAAAACAAAACAAGTAAACAAACATAACATAACAAAACTTACAGAGAAAAGAATGGGGGTTGCCAGAGGGGAGGGGCATTGGGGGTGGGCAAAATGCGTAAAAGGGGTCATGAGGTACAACCTTCCAGTTACAAAATAAGTAATGTATAGCGTGGTGACGATTGCCAATAATATTGCTGTGCATATTTGAAAGTTGCCAAGAGAGTAAATCTTAAAAGTTCTCACCACAAGAAAAAACGTTTGTAACTTTATATGGTGATAGATGGTAACTAGACACTGTGGTGATCATTTCACAGTGCATACAAATATTGAATCATTATGTTGTGCACCTGAAACTAGTATAATGTTATATGTCAATTATTCCTCAATTTAAAAATATATCATCTGCTCCCTTCTGGGTGTATATTATACTTCCTCATTACAATGACTAATGACATAGGATTTCTCGTGGCCAAGGAAATATGAACTGAATTGACACTCTCCACTTCTGAGCTAAGAGCCGTTGCTTTTCCCTATGCCAACTGACAATATCGCAGATAAAGGCTGCTCTGCCAGCCTGGGCCCCAGAGTGAACATGGTTCAGAGGAGAGACACAGCTGATTTGAGATAGACATGTAACAAAAAGGAGAACTAAACTTAAATCACTGAGATTTGGAAGCCATTTGTTACTACAGTAAAAACCTGGCCTATCTTCACTGAAACCACCATTAAGAAAAAATTAATTTGGGAGTGGGGTATAAGTCAAATGTACAGAGGAAGTGACATATTTAGTTGGACCGTGAAGGCTGTAGAAGTAGGTGAGGGAAAGGGTCTTCAGGGCAGAGTTTCTGGGGTGAGCAAAGACCTGGTGGTGTGGAAGTATATATCCTGTGTAGGCAAGTTACCCACCACACTGGATTGTAAAAAGTGCGCTCGAGTCACGTATTAAAGATCCATTGGGCATGCCAAGGCGTACAGATTTTACCCTGTTGCTGTTTAGAAGCCATATAAAGCTTTTAAAGATTCTAAGCATAAAGCCTCGGTTATCTTTTGATGCTTTGATCTGCAATGCTCTAGGCAAGCACTAGCATGGACGAGATAACTGTGGGGTCCCAGGACTAAAGGTGGGACAAGAGGGAAAGCAAAAGAGTAGGCCAATGCTGATGATGCTTGAATGATTTAGTTTGTGGCCAAAATCAAGCTGAAATCAACTGAAAGTTTACAAAGAAAACATCTGAAGGGGTTTTTTTTTTGTTCCCTCAAGGTTAGAACCCCTTAAACTGAAAACGAGGCTAAATGATATACCCATAGAGCAACAGAGGTGGAAATGGAGCCCAAACCAACTTGTAGGACACTTGACTCAGCTCAAAAGAGAACAATAGTGGAGCCAAACAGTATTAAGTGGCCAATTCTATGCCATTTCCAGAGAAAAGAGCTTCAGGGCACATAGTGAGCTTTCAAAACACTCCAAACTTGGTTCTGAATGCAGAGCAGGGGAAGAAAATAAAAACAGAGCAAGGGGGGTAGAGAGCAAAGTGGCTGACAGGCACAATTAAAAGGAGCTTGTGCTGCATTCCAGCCCTTAGCTTTGGTAACAGTTCTTTCTTCCCTTGTTCTAGTTTATTTCTTAATAAAAACTCAATATAAGAGTCCTTAAAATTGTCTGTTGCTCACCACGTTTTGCCCACTGAACTGAGACAGCTTGTTGGCTTTTCTTGGAATATTAGACAGTGATTATATATGAAAAGCTGAGATCTTTTTTTTAAATGTCTATCCATTCTATTTCAGACCCAACATCTCAGGGAGACAAAGATACTACAAGCCATCTTAGAAGGCACATTATTTTGGTATCCCATGTAACAGCACGACAGGAATTCAACATCAGTGCCCAGAGTCAACCTAGACTATGATGAAGTTCAGCCACAGGCTAGTTACCATCTGGCCTAGAGAAGTGTTTCCTCTTTGCAGCCAGTCTCTTCACATTCTTTTATATGTGTCACTGGCTGCATCTTGGCCTACCCAAAACAATTACGTGTCCTCCTGTGAGTTTCCAACACTACCAGCTGACACTGAAGAGAGGGTTTTACAAGGATCTCAATAAAGTTTTGGAGGCTTAACACTGGGATGTGGAGATTGTGTACATAGAGTCTTCAGACTCAGGGCATTCTCTGAAAAATCACAGGAGCCTTAAAGACTAAAAACACTACCCCATCTCCTCTTCCTATCTAATTTTCCTACTAAGTTTTCAAGGCCTAGGACAACTCTAACCCACCTTGAGAAGTCTTTTCTGGCATAAACAACTTACCGTTATCATTTCCTTCCAATAGTAGTTGTTTATGCCTTTTTTCTGGCACTTACATCATCTTCCCTTGATTCAAAGTAGAATCATAACTCTGTAATGGTACCTAACTTAGATGTGAAAGTCTTGTTTCACAAATGTATTAACAACAACTATTTTGTGCTCTTTTATAACTCTCAGGAGAGGTGTGATATATATATGATACAGGTCTCTATCTCTATATATAGAGAAGCACAAGAGACAAACATGAAGGCTACAGAATGTTTAGAGCATTCAAGAAACCTGATTAACTTGATAACTTGATAAATTGACTTGCAAGTTCAACTTGATAACTTGGTTATCTTGTTTAGTGATTTTAAAAGGATCAGTCTTTAGTGGGACAATGAAGTATTCCTTTGTCTCTTTACATTGATTTAGTTTAAATCACATTTTAATTTACTTAGAAATTTGAAATAACATTAATGGAGGGCATGAGATTTTTATGCTTGTTAAAAAAAGAAATGAGTTGGAAAAAAATGATTAAGAAACACTACTCCATGTCATTTACCTAAACTGTATTTCTGATAATAAAATGAGGGAAAATGCCCCTTGTGTCCCTTCAGCTTGATTCAAACGTGGGCCCCTAAGGTGCATGTCGATGGACTCAAAAGGCATTTATCCCAGTGTGAACATACCACCTGCCACTTTTCAATCAGCAGCACTTCCACGAGAATCATTTGAGTACTCAAATCTCCCCAAGGGATCTTCCATTTTTTTGACTCAGCATGTAAGCAGGCAAACTGGTTCTGGTGTCTCACCCATTGTAGAAGCTTCTTATAACAGCAATAGCAGGGGCATTTTTGTAGGCAGTATAATTACTCACCCTCAGTATTACACAGCTGTTCTGAGCACATTTCCCTCTTCTACTCAAAAAACAAACACAGAACAACTGTCTAACTTAGTGCCTATTTTGCCTTCTGTCTCCACTACCCTATTAGAAAGAAGTTGTCTCCTTCCTTATGTGCTTCTCCATGCCAATCCTTTGAGTAAATACAGTTGTAACTCTTCTTGAAGAAGCTTGCCTGAGGTGTATCTACCATCTTTTCATACACAGCCTTTCCACTATGGTACTCCATTGCAGGGAAAAAGAGAAATTTACATGGTCCAAAGATAAATTCAAATTTCTACTACGCTTTGAATTTGGCCAAACAAAAAACACAGAGGGCAACTGCTTATTTTTTAAGGATGAATGAATCCAGTCATATCTGGTGTTGTGAACTATTTTTCACATGAGTTGCTTTCATTGGAGACATTTGCTCTGATGTTTTCCTTTTCATTATTTATGTTGGTGGCCTTGTAAGAGAAATATAAGCCATGCTAGGGAGGTGACTCACACATATTTCATGAAAGTCTGAGTAGTTATGGAAGCCTTTGAGGACGGTGCCAGGTTCCAACTGAGTTCTACAGGTTGTGAAAAACAGGAAATCATACAAGGAACTTCGACAATTGGAGTTTGTTTAAGGATACACAGGCACTGGAAACGGAAAGACATTGGGAGCCAAGGGAAATCTGGGGATTGGCTGTTATCTCTTCTCTCACCAGCCACATCATCTCTTAATTATGGCTTCTCTGTAGCTCTCAATATCTGTTTCCTAAATATCTGCTTCCTCAAAATCTGCCATGAGGCCCCCTGACTGCTGATTCTAAATCATGAGACCTCCCGACATACATGCTTTTAGCCTCAGTTCCTTATACTATTTGCTTCATTTTCTCAGTTCAGGTTTCCAAGAAAGGTAATCTGTTTTACTAACAAAATATTTTCAAGCCAAGCTATGTACCAGGTACACATTCCATGGTCCCAACAACTATGGTCAAGGGGGTAGAGTCACCTGACCTCTGTAAGAATAGCCCTTCTTTAGGGACAATGAGTGGGAAGTTTCCCTTAAAAGGAACTTCATGATACAACTTAGAGAAAAAAATGGCAGAGTAGGCAGCTCCAAGCTCTCATTCCCCCACAGAAACATCGAAAAAACAAGCAGAAACTATGAAAAACAACTGTCTCAGAACTTTGGAAAACAGTCAAAGGTTTACAGCAATCAAGCAGGCAATGAATGAGGAAAAAGGCAACTTCAAAACAGTGGGAAAGCTTTGTGGAGTTGTTACTTGTCCTTACCTCAAGCCTTCTCTGGCATGGCAGGAGTTGTAGCCCATGGTCAGTGTGGGATTCTGGTTCCTGGTCCAAGAGAAAACAAAGCAGAGTCTATTTACAAATTATTGTGTATGTCTGTTCTAACCTGTCTGGGGGGTTATATGAAGTACTGATGCAAGGTATTTATCTCCCTTTCACCTAACTCAAACTAAGGCCAGAAAAGCAAGGGGCATTATTCAAAAACACTGGAAGCCCAACTAACAGCCCATTGACACCTGGGGCCAAAGATTAATGTTGAAATATACAATAAACTGCCTAAGTCCCAGGAGCAAAAGTTGGGGAGAATTTCTTTGGCAAATTAGGACATTCAATAGCACCTGTGTATATGTGGGAATTTACAAAGGTGCGCACATGCCCAGGGCAAGGTACATGCTCAGAAAAGAACTGAGAAGACTCCAATCTTTCACCTTGGGCCAGTCCCTAGGCTCAGTGCAAGCCAGGTTAAGTGTGGAAGGAGAATCCCAGAACAAAGCCAAGGTACAAAGATTGGGAGAGACATTTTTCATTTATATTGTTTGGTTTTGGTTTTTCTTATTTTCTTGTTGTTTTTAGCTCCTGGCATTCAAGAGATATCTGTCAACACACTAGCTGAACTTAAGCTAAGGAGCGGAGATTTCAGAGAACATACACATCAAGGAAAACAGCCTTTGCAAGAATAATTTGGAAAGTCACTAAACAAATGGACTGTTACAGCCTGCAACAATAAAAAAAAAAAAAAGCAAAGGCAAACCCTGAGGAAAAAGAAGAATCTGGTTTGCAGAGCTGCAACATTCAAATGTCTGTTTTGCACACACAAAAAAATCACAAGGCATACAAAGAAACAGCAAAGGATGGCCCATTCAAAGGGACAAAACAAATCTCCAGAAATCATCCCTGAAGAAACGCAAGCATCAAACTTACTAGACAGCTGTCTTAAATATGCTCAAAGAGATCAAGGAAAACATGGAAAAAGAACTAAAGCAATCAAGAAAACTACATATGAACAAAGTGAGAAAATCACTTTAAAAATAGGTTATAAAAACAATCAAATTTTAGAGCTGGAAAGTACAATAAATGAAATGAAAAAGTCACTAAAGGGGTTCAACAGCAAATAATACAGTCTAAGCCTTTAAATTGTAGAATTTAATCCATTTATATTTGATGTGATTAATGATAAAGAAGGAATTACTTCTGCCTTTCTGTTAGTTTCCTGTATTTCTTATGCTTTTATTCAGCAAAATAGAAACAGACTCACAGAAACAGAAAACAAACTAGTGGTCAAAAAAGGGAAGAAAGAAGGGCGGAGGGGCAAGTTAGGGGTATGGAAATAAGAGATTCAAACTACTATGTATAAAACAGATAAGCAAAAAGGATATATTATATAGCTCAGGGAATTACCATTGCCATTACCTTGTAATAACTTTTAATGGAGTATAATCTTTAAAAATACTGAATCACTATTCTATACATCTGAAACTAATATAATATTGCAAATCAACTACACTTCAGTAAAAAAAAAAGAAAAGCATAAATTGGCAGAAGAGATTTTTAAATATGATTATATGCTGTATTCAAGAGACAAACTTCAGATCCAAAAACTCAAATAGACTGAAAGTGAAAGAATGGGAAAAGATAGTTCATACAAATAGTAACCCAAAGAGAGCTGAGGTGTTTATACTAATATCAGACAAAATAGTCTAAGTAAAAAACCATAACAAGACACAAAGGACATTATATATTGTTAAAAGGATCAATCTATCAAGAAGATATACAAATTATAAACATATATACACCAAACAACAGAGCCCCAAAATATAAAAAGCAACATTGATAGATTTGAAGGGAGAAATAGATAGTTCTACAATAACAGTTGCAGTATTCAATACCCCACTTTCAATAATGGACAGAATAAATAGACAGATCTATAAGGAAATAGTGAAACAACACTATAAACCAACTAGACCTAACAAAAAAAACACGTTCTTCTCAAGTGGACATGGAACATTCTCCAGCACAGAACATGTGTTGGGCCACAAAACAAGACTCAAATTTTAAAAAATTTAAATCACACAAAGTATTTTCTCTGACCACAATCAGTAACAGAAGAAAAATGGAAAATTCACACACACATAGAACCTTAAACAGCCAATGGGTCAAAGAAGAAATCACAATGGAACCTACAAACTATTTAGAAATGAGTGAAATGAAAACACAATATACCAAAATTTATGGGATACAGTGAAGGCAGGGTTCTGAGGGTAATTTATAGCTATAAATGCATACATTAAAAAAGAAGATCTCAAATCCAAACCTAACTTTACATCTAGAGGAACTAGAAAAAGAAGAACAAAATAAACACAAAGCTAGCATAAGGAAGAAAATGATAAATATTACAGCAGCGACAAATAAAATAGAAAATTGTTAAAAATACTAGTTCAATGAAACCAAAAGTTTGTTCTTTTAACAGAGCAACAGAAATGACAAACCATTAATTAGACTGACAAAGAAAAAGAAAGAAGACACAAATAACAAAAATAAAAAATGAAAGTGGAGATATTACTACTGACCTTATAAAATTAAAAGGATTATAAGAGAATATTATGAGCAATCATTTGACAAAAAGCTAGGTAACTTAGATGAAACAAATTCCTAGACATACAAAATCTATCAAAACTGAATAACAAAGAAACAGAAAATCTGAATAAACCTATAAATGTAAGGAGATTGAATCAGTAATCAAAAATCTCCCAACAAAGAGCTCAACCTAATGGCTTCATGGTGAATTATACCAACACTTTAAAGAACTAACACCAATCCTTCTCCAACTCTTCAAAAAAACTGAAGACAAGGAAACATTTCCTAACTGATTCTATCAGGCCAGCAGTGTCCTGATATTAAGTCAAAGACACTAAAAGAAAGTAGAACTACAGACCAATAGCCCTTATGAACATTAATGCAAAAATCCTCAAGAAAATATTAGCAAACTGAATTTAGCAGCATATTAAAAAGATTATACACCATGACTGAATGAGATTTATTCCTGGAAGGCAAAGATGATTCAACATACAAAAATCGATCAATGTAATACGCCACATTAACAGAATAAAGAAAAAAGAATACATGATCATCTCAACTGATGCAGAAAAAGCTGAGCCCAGTCAAAACCACTGACCCACAGAAGGAACATTTAAAAATAAACCTAAAAATATATGATATTAAGTGAAAAAGACATATTGCCAAAGAATAGGTACAGCGTTCAAGTATGGTTCAAAGCATGCAAACACCATACATTTATTGTTTACATTATATATTACCTACATGTAATAACATTATTTAAAATATTCTCAGAAATAAAACAAACCAAATACAAACAACAGAAGAGGTATACAATAATGTTTTAGCTCTTTAAAAACTACATCTGTCTGATGGTTGAAGATGGGTGATAGAATACTGGTTACATTATACCATTCTTTCCACTTTGGGTTATGTTTGAAAATTTTGATGATTAAAACGTTGCTATACTGGGACTTCCCTGGTGGCACAGTGGTTAAGAATCCGCCTGCCAATGCAGGGGAAACGGGTTCAAGCCCTGGTCCGGGAAGATCCCACATGCTGCGGAGCAACTAAACCCGTGTGCCACAACTACTGACCCTGTGCTCTAGAGCCCACAACCCACAACTACTGAGCCCGTGTGCCACAACTACTGAAGCTTGTGCTCCTAGAGCCCATGCTCTGCAACAAAAGAAGCCACCACAATGAGAAGCCCGCGCACCGCAACGAAGAGTAGCCCCCGCTCACCACAACTAGAGAAAGCCTGCATGCAGCAACAAAAAACCCAACACAGCCAAAAAAGAAAGAAAGAAATCTATATATAAAAAAAAAGTTACTACACCAAACAACAGTTTAAAAAAAACTTTGAGAGAATCGGGGAAATCTGATTATGGGCTGGGTATTAGACAATATTAAGAAATTTCCACTATTTCTGTTAGGTATAATAATGACATGGTGGTCATGTAAAATAAACAAACAAACAGGGCTTCCCTGGTGGCACAGTGGTTGAGAGTCCGCCTGCTGATTCAGGGGACACGGGTTCGTGCCCCGGTCCGGGAAGATCCCACATGCCACGGAGGGGCTGGGTCCGTAAGCCATGGCCACTGAGCCTGCGCGTCCGGAGCCTGTGCTCCGCAACGGGAGAGGCCACAACAGTGAGAGGCCCGCGTACCGCCAAAAACAAACAAACAAACAAACAAACCTCACTGATGCATACCAAAATATCTGCAACTGAAACTACTTGAAGTCTAGGATTTTTAAAAAAAGTATTCTAGAAATATAAGAAAAGGAGGTGGAGGATAGATGAAAAACAGTTGGGAAAATATTGATAAGTGTTAAAGTTGGATAAAAGGCTACATGAGTAGTCAGCATACTATATATTTACTTTAGTGTATTTTTGAAATTTTTCTAGTAAAAAGTTTTTATATACCAAATTATATTGTGATGTACTATAATTATGGTATATTATTAAGATTTGTAAAAGCTAGAGGCAGGTACACAGTTATTCATTATATTTTCTGCTACTCTTTTCTATATGTTTGAAATATTGTTTCATTTTACAAAGAAAATTCTACATCTTCCCCATGTAAACTTTACCAGTCTCACAAATATCTCTGTAATACCACTCTTTAGAAGCTTATCAGAAGCCTACAAGTCCTACAAAGTAGAGTTGAAAGACTTCTATCTTAGAAATGGTTCATATGTTCCCAAAAAACCCCAAGAACTAAGAATTCATTTCCAAAGCAAAATGTACAAGATTCAGGAGGCTCCTAAAAGTGTTTTCTTTTTGTATTTCCAAAGAGCTGTCATGCCCTTTTAATACAATGCCTCCTGTATCACCCAAAGAATTCCTGTTGCTTAACATCTCTGTGGACCCCCTACAGTGCTATGAAGTAGGGTAAGTGAAATATGCTTCGCTTGGAGGAAAAGTGCTTGTCATAAGAAGTAATTTACCTCTTGGAGCCAAAACACACCATTTCACTGCCAGAAGAAGACATTTTGTCAAGTCAAAAGGTAGGATTGTGAATGAGGATGGAGGGCGAGAGGGAGATAGAATTTGCCAAGGTAATGAAGCAGGAAGGGTGGTACATTAGAAAAAGCACAGGCCTAGAGCCAGCGCCACCGCATATAATTGCATAGACTTGGGGAATCTGTTTTAACATCTCTACGTTTCAGAAAAGTTGGTTTATATTGATGCAACACTGGCTGCACATCTGAATTCCTGGAGAATGCCCAGACCCCTCCCCAGTCAAATATCTCTGGGATAGATCTTGGCCAAGGACCACTCTTAACACTCCTGAGGTGATTCTAATGTGCAGCCAGGTTTGTGACCCACTGGTTTAGATCTCTTAAGGTCTCTTCCACTTTTCACTCTACCTGGATATATCTGTAGGAAACTATGATAGCTGTAGTTTTTGCCTTTCTAGAATGCCTACTCGACACCTCCCTCCAGTAACAGCCACCTTCTGTTAGAGAACATGTTCCAAGTGGCTCTGTTTGGCTAATGCCTTACTCATCTTATACTGAGCATTTTCTCGTTATTGTTATATTAAATTCGATTTATGTCATTAAAGAGAATCAAGCAATGGTTATAGCTGTGCCCAATAAAAACCCCAAAGTCTGAAGGGCCCACAGAATAAAGGACCCAAATAAAACATCCTGAAATCATGTTTTTTGTTTCACTTTGTTAGAATTCAGCAAGAGATATATTCAGTAATCAAATCCCTATGATTCTATAAAGCTCTATTAATGACAATGGCCCACTCCACTAAACCCCTAAACTTTCTTCTGTTAAAGATCATTTATAGAGTGAGTTTCTAAGCCCAGGAAATGTGAATCCATAGCCTACAACTCTTAACCACAAACCAGTATCATCCCAGAATAAATAGCAGGGCATGCTCTTTATTCGTCTTGTGATTAATAGATGGGCAGGGTGGTAGGGTAATAACCCTTTCAGAATCATCACTGGTGATACAAAAAATGTTAGCTATTCTCCTGAACTTAACATATTATATTTCAAATTATTGTTTAAAAAAAAACCTTGTTGCCATTTGGATACTCCTTTTTTTTCCCATCTTTATTGGCGTAGAATTGCTTTACAATGTGAAGTAAGTCAGAAAGAGAAAAATAAATACCGTATACTAACACATATATATGGAATTTTTTTTTAAATCGTCTGAAGAACCTAGGGGCGGGACAGAAATAAAGATACACATGTAGAGAATGGACTTGAGGACACGGGAAAGGGGAAGGGTAAGCTGGGACGAAGTGAGAGAGTGGCATGGACATATATACACTACCAAATGTAAGGTAGATAGCTAGTGGGAAGCAGCCACACAGCACAGGGAGATCAGCTCGGTGCTTTGTGACCACCTAGAGGGGTGGGATAGGGAGGGTGGGAGGGAGACGCAAGAGGGAAGAGATATGGGGATATACTAACACACCACTGTAAAGGAATTAAACTTGAATAAAGATGTTAATATATATATATATAAGAAACTTACATTAAAATATACACATTTATATAACACTAAAATCCAAATACCTTCAGGATAATCTAACAGTCCATCCTAAATACCAAGGAATCCTGTAGGAATATGTAGGAATCCGAATCAAACAGGATGTAACTAAGAAAATATCTCAGGGTAAGTAAGCTTTGAGGCAGGTTTTGAAGGAAGAGGTTACAAATTGGAGCCAAGTTAGGATGGTGAGTTTAGGGTTGTTAAAAAGATGCTTTCAAATGAGAGAAACAATGTACCTATAGAAGGGCTAGTCATGACATGGCCTGGGTTATGATCCTTAAATCCCTTTTGGAAATAAATGCATGTTCATAAACTACAAAACAAATTTGGAGTTTTGACTTCCTGTTCTTATCCTGAAGAATAATATAGTTATAGTGTAATACTGTGTCACAGACCAATTTTGCAAGGGCTAGTACCAAGTCTTACTGGTACTTATATTCCTAGCAGGTGAAATAATGACTAGTACACGGTAACCCCTCAAAAAATGCTTATAGTTGTTTGTTAACTAATAATGAAGTAACTAACTGATTACCTAATCAAACAGGTATCTAGATACTGTCTTGAACTTTATATATGTCCTCTTTTAAATTAAAACCATATATTTGAGGAGATCAGGGAACTTCTGAAGCAGACAACAGTCCTCAGCTGCAGCCCAGTAGGCAAGGAACACCCAGAATTTCTCCTTCTGATCATCAGTGAGCACAACGCCGGGTGAGTCAGGGACCACTGGAGCAGATGACGACACATTCAAATCACAGCCCAGCTCTAAGCAAGCAGCAGTTGCTAAGAGTTCCTGGCTGACCTGAGCAAGTCCACCCAGCCCATGAAGCCAAGGGCAGCCCTGGTCAAAACCTGCCAGACATTAGTCCCATATGTCTGCCTCATGCTACTTGGAGCACTCCACTCACCCCACTGGGAAGTGTACTTGGACCCTTACTTCCAGGCCCAGAGAACAATCCTGCTCAGATGCCTTGTATCTTGGCTCCTTAGGGCTAGACTCTTGGTGACTGCCAACATGATCATTAACTGGCCTCTTACATTAATCCATGCTATTGGAGTAGTAAAAAGTTTTAACGGACACCTACTATTTTTTTTCATCTATCCACTTTCCCTAACATGTACATTTAAACAGTTCTTTCTGCTCTAGGTACTGCAAAGAAAAGAAGTGTCAGAGACAAGAAGAGCTACTGAAATATTCAGCCTCTTTGGGGATAGTAATCCTGCTCCTGAGAATTTATAAAAGGGAAATATTCCAACAGGGGAAAAAAAGCTATCAGGAGATTTTCATTGCAGTATTATACATAATAGTAAAGATTTATAAATAATCTAAAAGTTACACAATATGAAAACAATTTTGTAATTTATGATACATCAGCTCAGTATAGTACTCTCAGTTACAATAATTATGAAGATTGTCTAAAAAATGGAAACATACATAGAAGAGTGGTAATTCAAAAGCAGAATTCAAAACTGTAAGTATGCTCTGATTGCCGTCTGTTACAGTAATATAATTATAGAGAAAGATTGGAAAAGAACATGAGATAAAATGACATTTGATGCTTTAGCAATGTAGGACTATGAGTATTTTTTAATTCAGAGGATCACCTAATATTACTAAAACTGAATAGTCAACAATGTGTCATCCCTAAATGTAAGGCCAGAAACTATCAAACTCTTAGAGGAAAACATAGGCAGAACACTCTATTACATAAATCACAGCAAAATCCTTTTGACCCACCTCCTAGAGAAATGGAAATAAAAACAAAAATAAACACATGGGACCTAATGGAACTTCAAAGCTTCTGCACAGCAAAGGAAACCGTAAACAAGACCAAAAGACAACCCTCAAAATGGGAGAAAATAGTTGCAAATGAAGCAACTGACAAAGGATTCATCTCCAAAATTTACAAGCAGCTCATGCAGCTCAATAACAAAAAAACAAACAACCCAATCCAAAAATGGGCAGAAGACCTAAATAGACATTTCTCCAAAGAAGATATACAGACGGCCAACAAACACATGAGAGAATGCTCAACATCATTAATCATTAGAGAAAGGCAACTCAAAACTACAATGAGATATCATCTCACACCAGTCAGAATGGCCATCACCAAAAAATCTAGAAACAATAAATGCTGGAGAGGGTGTTGAGTAAAGGGAACCCTCTTGCACTGCTGGTGGGAATGTGAATTGGTACAGCCACTATGGAGAACAGTATGGAGGTTCCTTAAAAAACTACAAATAGAACTACCATATGACCCAGGAATCCCACTACTGGGCATATACCCTGAGAAAACCATAATTCAAAAAGAGTCATGTACCAAAATATTCATTGCAGCTCTATTTACAATAGCCAGGAGATGGAAACAACCTAAGTGTCCATCATCGGATGAATGGATAAAGAAGATGTGGCACATATATACAATGGAATATTACTCAGCCATAAAAAGAAACGAAATTGAGTTATTTGTAGGGAGGTGGATGGACCTAGAGTCTGTCATACAGAGGGAAGTAAGTCAGAAAGAGAAAGACAAATACCATATGCTAACACATATATATGGAATCTAAGAAAAAAAATGTCATGAAGAACCTAGGAGTAAGACAGGAATAAAGACACAGACCTACTGGAGAACGGACTTGGGGATATGGGGAGGGGAAGGGGTGAGCTGTGATGGGGTGAGAGAGTGGCATGGACATGTATACACTACCAAACGTAAAACAGCTAGTGGGAAGCAGCCTCATAGCACAGGGAGATCAGCTCGGTGCTTTGTGACCACCTAGAGGGGTGGGATGGGGAGGGTGGGAGGGAGGGAGACGCAAGAGGGAAGAGATATGGGGACATATGTATATGTATAACTGATTCACTTTGTTATAAAGCAGAAACTAGCACACCACTGTAAAGCAATTATACTCCAATAAAGATGTAAAAAAAAAAAATGTGTCATCTCTGAATCTCAGTGTTACCATAAGAGCATTTCCTTTGTTTCTGTTAGTACACCAATTAAAAACCAATAGAAAGAAACTGTAAAGAAATCTGGAGACTGCCATTTTGAAATTTATTTTCATATCACAATTCCTAGAGGTCAAGAACTATTTTTTAATCATTTAACTCATTTAATTTTTAATCCTCTGTATAATCCAACACAGTGTCTCATACACATTAAATGCTCCATAAATATTGTTGAAACAAGAGAAGGAATAGTTCCCCACCCCACTCCACAAAAGAATTTGCAACAAAGCTGTGGAAAACAACTACATAAAATGAATGAATCTAAAGGCTTTGTCTGGGTTAGATTCTTCCAGAAGTAGACCCTGAGACAAGGATTCACATACAAGTAGTTTACTCTGGAGATGATCCCAGGAAGCTCTGGTAAGGGTGACAGGAAGTAAGCCAGGGAAGGGAAAGAAGCCAGAAAAGGGTTCATTACAGAGCAGGTTACTGCTGTGGGCAACTGAGACTCAATCCTGCTGGGGACCTCTGAGATACTGTAGAACACATCTCAGAGTTATCCTCAGCAAAGGGTGACGGAGCAGCAGAATTTATTCACCAACTTCTCATCTATCATTTGCTGACGACTGCTTCTGGGGCATTCACTTGCCCTAAACATAGGCTGAGAATAATCTCAGCAGAAAAACCCCATAGGGAGGAAGTTAACAAGTAGCAAGTGTTCCTAGTGAGAAGCCAATATTTGTGTTTACATGAATCAGCGGCGTCTGTTGAGGGGCTATATGACAGAGGTGCTGACAGTGTCTGCCAAAGGGGCTATATGATAAATGCCAAAAGGCAGCTCAGAGAGATCTTCCAGGGCAGAGGAAGTAGGACTAATCCTTAAAGGAGCAGCAGGATGTGAATGGAAATCACAGTCCCCATGAAAGAAGGCTCCTGGGATAAGTGAATTTATCAGCATCCCACCTAGCCCTTGATGAGTGCTCAGAAAATGTTAGTTTTTATCTTTCCCCCAGCCAAGAATATGGAGAGTCTTAAATTGCTATTCTACGGGTGTCCTGATGCTCTAAACGGCAGAATGGAGAAGGCATGGCAGGAGTCAAGTCCTAGGGCTGGGTATGTACAAGGGGTGCTCAATGGATGAGAAGAAAACAAGGTTAGTTGGAGCAAGTCTCTCCATGGCACCATTATTATCAATTCCAGTGAAACAGAGGAGAGGAAGAAACTATGGCAAGCAGGAGGAATGGAGATTTGGGGGTTAACTGCGACCTCAAATCAAACACCATCAGAAACGTTTAGAGAGATTTGTATTAAACTATCTTGGGTGAATTGTGGTCCACTTACATGTGAAGAAAAAATGACCCTTGCCCACCAAGGACAAAGAATAAAGAGGAGACATGGGTAGTAGTGGTAAGAGGTGACAACATGATACTTAGTCTTTCCTGCTGAGAAGCTTGTAAAATGTCCCTGCCCTCACCCACTCACATTTGAACCAACAGTCAGAAGGGGCTTGGCAGCCGGTACCAGGGCCATCTTCTCTAAAGCTTTGACAACCCAGCAACCAATGTGAGGACTGGCTCTGCAAGGAGACCCAAGTCATGGTCACTTCACAGTCATCAGATCCTTGTTGCCTTCACAGCATTCCCAGGGTTTGTGTTGGGCAGGGAGAGAGGGGATGCAGGGTGCAGTGAGTCAGAATTCTAGGGAAAAATACTGAGTGAGGAAGCTGTGACGGCCTTCTTAATAACTAGCTTCCGGAGCTGGAACTGGAAATCAGAGCCCTCTGGTTACAGACGCAGGATTTCACATACCCCTAAAAACAGCTGTTCCATGCACTTTTTTCTGAGTGTGTCTGTTTGTGTGTGTATGTGCGCATGCTCAAAGATCAATGCAAAAAAAAAATACCCATACATTAAAAAAAAAGATCAATGCAAAGGTTTCAGGGACTCAGAAGAGTATATTATTTTCTCCCTAATTCTAATTCTTCATGACTCCTGATAATTTTCACTTGAGATATAGTGAAAAGAGCCTTGGACATATCATCAGGCTGTGCTCAAACCCTGTTTCAGCTGTGCTACTCCATTCTAGCTGTACCACTCCAGGCAAGTTCATCAGTTCTTCACCTGTCAAATAGTGTTATCACAAGGCTTAATGATAAGTATTAACCTGGTCCCCACCATGTGGCAGGCATTGCTCTAGTTGCTCATTCCAGATTCACCACAACCCTGTTGGGTAGGTGCTAATATTACTACCCTTTATACATATGAAGAAATGAGGCACAGAGACAGCACGCAACTTGCTCAGGGTCACACAGCTAAAAAGTAGCAGGTGTAAGGCTTGAGCCCAGGCAACCTGGCTCCAGGGCCTGCCCTTTTAACCACCATGCTCTATCACTTCTCAGGAGGTGAAAATGCATGCCTGGTGAAAATGGAGCTGGGACTCAATACTTTACATTCACATTTTACACTTTGAAAGGTTACAGGGTACAGTAAGAGAACTTGGGCTTTGGAGTCAGACTAATCTGAATGCCATTTAATTGCTGTGTGATCTTGGGAAAATGCATCATCTCTTTGAGCCTCAGTTTCCCAAAAGTGAAGCTGAAATCATAATCCCTATGTCAGAGGGCTGCTGGGATATGTGAATTTACCTGCACCACACCTGGCATTTGATGGGTGCTCAGATAAACATTGGTTTTAATCCTCTCCCTAATCAGGTACATGTAGAGCCTTGAAATTGTTCCTCTACGAGTGTACTAACACTCTAAGCCTTTCTCCCCTCTAACAACCCAAAGGGACAAGCAAACAGGACAAATAAAAGTCATCAGGCATAGTACCTCTGGTTCTCTCTGAAAATCTCCTGAAATTTTTCCTGATGGGAGGAAAATGAGAAATAGGAAAGATGTTTAGGGAGGCCCCTATCCCCAAATGTAATAAATGACACCAAATAAGACAGACTGGGCAGCCGGAGCAATAGGCATCTTGTTAATATAATCAGCTGGTATTCTGCCAAATTCCCCTTTCTCTGACTAAACCTACTGCATAGTATATTTAACCTCTGAAAGACTATGAAATGCTGTATTATGATAGAGAATTTTTAAAAATTTTATCTCAAATCCCAAATGCTCTAAGATAAATCCACTTCCTTCTTTCATCTTAGAGTTCATAAAATCGTTATTCAAACTCTGGAAAGACACGTTTCCTCTCCTTGCCTCTTGCCTCTACCAAGACAATTTTACCAACTAACATATACTGTAAAGAGTGAGCCTGTTGTAGCACTGCATCCAGAAAAGCTTTTCATTAAACTATTTTCTTAAGAGCACGGCATCTTGCCATAAAGGAAATAACTCCCAAGATCTTTCATAACCTTTATTAGAATGTAAATCATAAGACCAAATTTGCACTGACACAAATATCCTACAGGTTAAGTTGTTTACACCTTGCTACAAATTGTTATAAAACCCAGATCAAATTTGTCAGTTTAAGATTCTACAACTTAAGAGAAATTAATGGGCAATATTTTCAATGTCTCCCTGGAACTCCCAAAGCTATATCTGATGCAACTATAAAAATCCATGAAATTAATTTCACCCTCAAAAATAAAAGCAGCTGCATTAGTAATTGACTTAATAAATTTCAAAACCATCTCAATTGTGCCTACAAATCCAGCACAGATTGAGATCAAACCTGAGACACAATTCAATTTTCCAAACTATGCACCAAATGTTGATGGAGAGTGAAACTGCTGACCCACATATAGCTATCAGATTAAGTATCATCATCATCATCATCACACTGTCCTCTGTATCAGAAGTTGACACCTACTGACCCCCTTTTAGTAGGCTGTGATCGTGAGATGTTTTGTTTGTTACAGTAGTGAACTTGTTCTCGACATCTCCACTCAATTCCAATTCTGATCAACATTTTCAAGGACATTACCTAGGGTTAAGTGACAGTCTAAGGCCAAGAAATAACCAACTGTTTCACCAGGGAATCAAACCCATGACCATGACCCCATAAGTATCTAAGCAGTCATAGCGAATCATGCAGAAATCAGCAGCACAACTACTATAGAGCTCCTCAAGTATAACCTAAGGATGCTGAAGAAAGCTGGGTGAAAGATGTACTACTTTATCATTATCTTTTCATAGCTGTGATTGGAACCATGTACTTAACTACAGGCTATTCAAAAATTACAGGACAATAGATGATCTCTGAATTTATTGAGGGATTTAAATTTATGGCCCGATAGAATGAAAATCACACACTTGCCTTAGGAAATAGAGTGCTTGTCCACCTCAAGTAAAGAAGAGCATATGTTATCCAACTCTGATGAGAACAGATTTCAGTACAAGCTCATTATGCTATGGTGGGTGTATCAGTTTCCTAGCGCTGCTATAACAAATTACCACTAACTTGGTGGCTTAAAACGACAGAAATTTATTCTCTAATAGTTCTAAAGGCCAGGAGCCTGAAATCAGGGTGTCAGAGGAGCCATGCTTCCTATGAAGGCTCTAGAGAAGAATTCTTCCTTGCCTCTCCCTACCTTCTGGTGGCTCTTGGCAATGCCTGGAGTTCCTTGGGTTGCAGCTATATCATCCAACCTGTGCCTCCATTTTCACATGGCCTTCTTCTTCCCTTTGTGTGTGTGTGTGTGTGTGACCACTCCTCATCTTATAAGGACACCAGTCATTGGATTTAAGGCCCACCTGAATTCAATATGGCCCCATCTTAACTAGTTACATCTGCAAAAGGCCTATTTCCAAATAAGGTCACATTCTGAAGTTATAACGTAGACATGAATTTTTGGAGGACACTATCCAACCCACTATAGTGGGCATTCTCAATTTGCCAAAGAGTCACCGCTCTTACCAGACTGATTTCCTATATGGCTGCTTGGTTCTATTTATGGATAGGAGACTATAAACCGTTTTCCTTCCAGGTCGCCAAACTCCAGTATAATTTGATAGTCTACAAACGGTGCCCAGTTCAAAATAATGTATTAAACATGTATGTAGTCTTTACCTTTTTATTTTCCAAGACATCTAGCTCTAGATAAGAGTTAAAACTGACATAGCAATCAGCAAAAATGAAAGCAGCACTTTAAAACTATAATTCTTTTTAAAAATTCTGGCCAAACATTAAGTATTGATATTTCACAATAGCCAAAGAGGAAAATAATTCTAATGTTCACCCAAATTGATAAAAACGCTAGAGCAGTGGTTTTCCAAGTGTGACCCCCAGATCATCAGCATCAGCTGGGAGCTCCTTAGAAATGCAGAAGTTCAGGGCCCATCCCAGACCCACTGAATCAGAATTCTCATTCTAACATTTTTCTTCAGATGATGCATATGCTCTGTTCTAAAATTCTGATGCCAAAAGTAAAAAGAAGCCTAACCCTCCCATATAATTCCATACTTTGGCAGGAACGGGTATTTGTTTTGCTGAGGGTTGATAGGGACCGTTACACACACACACACACACACACACACACACACACACACACACACACACACACACACACACACACACACACACACACACACACACACACACACACACACACACACACACACACACTGGTCCTCTGCCTTCCCACAGAGTGTCAGCAGCTTTCCAAATGAACAAGCTGTTTCCATGACATCAAACCCTTAATTCAAAGCAGATATACCAACCGTCCAGGAGTGTGAGCACAAAGCACCATTTCGTACGTATTTCATTTGTGTTCTTGGTCTCAAACATCTCTTCCTTGAAAAAGAAATCCTTGTGAAAAAAAAAAAACCTAATATTTAGAGCAACACTTTAATTGACAAATGTGTCACCCTTTTTTCTCCTGTAAGTAGGGCACTCTGAAGGATTCTGTGTTAAATCTCTTGTCATAGTTAATCAATCTGGGATAATAATGTGAATGACTAGTAAATTAATTATACTACTATAGGTATATGTTCTCCCCCTCTAGTGAATGTTTTCCTTTTCCCCACTGCAGTCCAGGCCATTTTATTCTTGATATAGTCTTAAAGTCAATTTCTTCTTTGCTGTGAACATGCTTTTTTCTCTTACTTCTCTGAACAAATGATGGAAAAATCCTCCCTTTTGCAGCATCTGTACTTAACAATATCCTGACTTGAGAGAGACAAACCCGAGAATGTGACTACAAGAAATTCATTTGCATTAACAGCAGCCTGAAAAGATAGTGAATCAAATCCTAGCCTCTCCCTAAAAATCCTCCCTTAAATGTTTATCTCCACAGTTTTTCTAAATTAATTTACCCAATCAACAAATTTAAAGGAGAAATCACATCACGTTCAATGCCAACCAGTTTAAAAATAGTCAAGTCTGTTCGGCAGGGAACAGACCAAATTCAAAAGTGCAGAAAGGAACCAAGTGTAAAGAGGGCGATTAAATAAGCACATACTCAATAAAGCTTGAAGCCCCAGAACTGTAGGCTCAGATGCAAATCAGCTTCACTGTGGAAGGTTCAGGCAGGAGCTGTTAGGAATTCTTCACAGCATTTTCTAGCCCATGACACCTACCAGGCTTACGCCCACCTGCTCACACAACAAGTAAAATGCAAGAAGAAAGCGTTTCTGGAATGCATAATTCCCAAATGCTTAAGGCAAGTAGATGTCTGAATTTGAGGAGTTCAGACCATTCCTTGCTCCTTTGCTCCCAGGATTCAGTCATTCAATCCCACGGCTGCAGGGTATGAATCACTGCTGTAAATCACCTTCGATTTCCAAATATGTAAGGAGAGTTTAGGGGAAAAAAACAAGGTGACGTTCTCTTCACAACCTTCAAGAACTGGCTGTGTGACAAGAGCCAGCGCCAGGGGAACCTAGCCATCGGAAGGAAGAGACAGCCCAGAAAATCCCTTTGAGACAGACGGAGGGATAACAGGAAACAAGAGAAAGAAGCCGGGAGTGAAGCAGGGACTGACAAAACAGAGCTGAGCTTACAGCTTAACCAGCTGCATCTCTAGCATTTAAATTTCTCAAGGAGGCAAACGGGCTGCACTTTCTACATAGGTGTTGCCGCCGCCCTCCCATCCTACCTCTCCGGGGGGATGTGGCCTGCGTCCATTTTGATCACTTGCTAGCACTGAGCACAATGACAGACACATAGTAGGAGCTCCATGTATATTTGTTGCTATATTTGTTGATTAAACAGCTGATTAATTAATGAGACAAAAAGGTTCTCAACAAAGTTTATCAAATACTATTTTTGGAGAATTACCATTATAAAATGGTACCTGTGTTCTTCTGGGGAGTGTGGGGAAGGATGTTTCCCTAGACAAAATAAAATCCTATTGAAATATAAGAAAAATTTTAAATCTCACGAAGGGAAATGAAACACATGCAAGGTATTGTCGGGATTGTTTTTGAGTCTGTCTAATGATTTATCCTGCACTGATAGCCTAGCTGAGCAGAAAAGCTAGGCCAGAGTTCCTGAATTTTTATCTAACTCCCTGCCCAGCAATTTGCTCTGTATTCCACAGTAACTTTCAGTTTTTCCTGGTTCCTCAGAGTCAAGCACACCGATAGTGGTCATGAGTACATTTCCCTGGATGGATACACCAAGCAGGTTTATGAACCAACATGTAGCAGCAATTACCAAGCATATGAGAAAGATACTAGAATATACGCAAGAGTCTGGGAAAGAGGCATGTTTTTAGCATAACCACACACAGGAGAAATTTAAGAGGGAGTAAATCTTGGCAATGGGAAAGGTCTGATTGTCTTGCAGATGCTCTACTGTGTGAGAGATCTTAATAGCTATTACACCATCCCCACTCCCAGCTTCAGCCCCAGGTCCCCGCAGCATCCAGTGACAGAACAGACAGACCTAAACAACGCACAGCCCACACAGTGGATGGAGAAGGAGAAGCAGGGCCCTGTACGGGGGAGGTGGATGCCCAAGGCTCCTTCCAGCGCTAAAATTCTATTGGCACCTGGATTGCCCAGGCCACGACAGCCTTTAGACACAAAAGTGGACCGTAATAAAGTGTCGTGGCTCTCCAATCCCTCTTTAAAGCCTTCCCAAAGTCGGAATTTTCTAAGGGGCGCCCGACGTGGGCTCTGCATTTGTCTTTTCTGCTACTCTCCCTAGGGGAACTCAGTCATGGGTGCCACCAGAGCTCATGTCTTAGGCCCTTCTGCCCACTGCAATTCGGACAAAGAGGTCACCTCCTCCCCTTGCCACAGGGACGACTGTCATTACTGCTGCCCCGGCCACAGCAGGTGTAGGAGAGAGCAGCCAGGGCCCTGACTCACCATTCCTCCCTCTGCCAGCACCGACAGTTCTCCACCTGAGGGCCTCCTCTCAGCCTATGAACGGGCAGGTGGGAATACCAAGCAAATACCCGGGGAGTAATTCCCAGCTGGTAATGATTGAACCGGAAGCTAAAACCCCAAGCTTCCTCGGCCCTTGGATGGGATAACTCTGAGGCATGTTTTATATCATCTCTCAAAGGCCCCAGTAAGACAGAGCTTCATTTAGCCACACTGGTGACCTTTACTGGAATGTTACCAAATACGCTTTTGGCATTTTGTAACACAGGCTGCATTTTCAAGCAAGGAAACAATTGCTTTTGTTTCCATGCAGACAAGTACTGTGACGGTACAATGTCCTCTGAAAGGGCGAGTGTGGCAGATATGTCAGAGCCCGCCTCTAGCACCTCAGGCTAGAACCCGTGTCGTGAACTCCTGGCCCGCTGCTGACTGCCGCACCTGCAGTTCTCTGCCTAAAGAACTGTCCTGGCTGTCAGAGCCCAGCAGCGAATCGGTGCCGCCAGGAGCAGCCCTCAACCAGCGACCGAATGAGAGAGCTCTGAAGCACTTCTTCTATACTGGCTCCCAGTGTTCCCAGTAGACTTATACTCCAGTTATCCATGGTACTAACTTGCTTGATAACACACCCTTCCCGTCCTTAACTCATTTCTCCACTCTCCTGCCAGCGCTTCCTGGGATCATCTTCCAAATTAACTACTTGTACTGGAATCTTCGCCTCAGAATCTACTTCTAGGAGAAGATAGCCTAAGATAGGGAAGAGACACAAATCTAAATGTCTGGAATCCCAACTAACAAATAAGCAAAGGACATGAACCCTTAAGTCCCTGAATTCTGTCTCCTAAAAAGTTTGATATGAAGGCAAAATGAAGCCCTTGGGATTCAAAGGCCTCAGGCTTACTGACCAAAAATTTAAATCTAAAGGAACATTTCTGAATCCAGTACTAGATTGCCAAAGATCCTCATCTACCCTGGTCCTTCAGCATTTTCTCTTCTGTCTGTTCCACAGAATTTGATGGGCTTCCTAAAGGAACATTGCCTCATCTATCTGATAAAAGCTTCAAGTAGTACTTAACATACACTTACAAAATATTAAATCATTGCAGCCATTTGTTCTTCACATTTCAAACTGCACTTTAATAAAATCTCCATAATACCTGTCATTCTGATTTTAAAAGTAATAGAGGGTCATTGTAGATAATTTGAAAAACATGCACAACAAAAAGGGAAAAGTAAAAGTTCCATCACCAAAGAAAGCCACTATTAAATTTTGGTGTATTTTCTTCTACTCATATATATAGTGTGTGTGTGTGTGTGTGTGTGTGTGTGTGCGCGCGCGCGTGTGTACAGTTTTCTTTTCTGCAAAATTAGGATCATTCTATATAATAATATTTTTAAATAGATGTAGTTACAGCTGTCAAGTTGCCATGATTAGAGCTGAAGACTCATGAATAATACCAAATCAACAAATACACCAAGAAACATCATTTTAGTTTTCTTTTTTAACCTCATCCCTCTCCTTTACTTTTATGAAACCATTTTATATGAACTAATTTTTTTAACCTAAGTAGACTGATTAAAATGTAACATTTTTCTTCTCTGCCCATCTTTCTAAAAACTGTTAATGAACAGTGAACTGGTCAATCAGCAGGTGAGAGCAGAGAAAAATCACAGGGGCCAAGCTGATGGAGATGATAACTAGCTTCAGATAATCAAGGCTGATTGTGCATTCACTTTCCCATGAATGTCTAAAGCTGTGAAGGGCAATTACCAAGTGCATTAAGTGGAGGGAGTTCTGTGTTGCTTCCTTTATCCTCTCTGATCATCTGTTGAGCTGTTAGAGACCACTTTCTGGGACTCATTTGTAATCAGTACATAGAAAGCAGAAGGCCCCCAACAGGTGTGCCCCTGAATTTGGTGAAAGGTTGGAAAATAGCCCCTCTGAAATTACAGTTAATAAGAGCTAGCATATAAAAGATAGATGCCTCCCCAATAGATAACTCATCTAAAAGATAACTTCTAAAGACATTGGTTGCTGATAATAGAAAATGATTTGCTGAATCTCATAAAGAGGCTTGGGTTCTTCCCTAAAATGAAATCTAAAATATAACTACTACTGGTAGATAAACTATACTCTTGGAAACCAACTTCTCTGAAACAAGAAAGAAAGGCAGAAAACTGTGATAATCAAAAAACGAGGGAGAAATAGGACTGTGGTAAAAACTAACTCCTATTGAATACCATGCGTGCATTTGGGCTAGGTGCTTTATATCAGTTAAGCTTCAAACTACTCTGTGAAATGCATTTTACTCTTTCTACTTTTTAGATGCAGAAACTGAGGCCTTAGAGAGATTAGGAAATAAATAGCTAGTAGGTAGAAGAGCTGGCATTCCAATCCATGACTGCCTTATTCCAAGGTGTTGGAATTCCAAGTAAAATGTCAGTATTTAACAGAAATATTTCCAGCAAGAGAATGCTCTGATTCTGTTAATGCTGTCATAGTTTTATAGACCAAAATACTTTTTTTTTCTCAGCCACGCCGTCTGGCTTGCAGGATCTTAGTTCCCTGAGCAGGGATTGAACCCGGGCCCTCGGCAGTCAAAGTCCTAACCACTGGACCCCCAGGGAATTCCCTATACCAAAATACTTTTATAACCAGCTACAAAACTTGATGACAGTACTCCCTAAGTCCATTCAATTTCTATTTCTTATGAAGAAAATGTGTGATGTCTCCTCCTAAATGGGCATCCCCAGTATAAATTACTGTGAGCCATTATCCTGCCAGAGATAGTTCTCCATGTAAATTAATAAACTGGCAAAAACCTACCGGATGGAGAGAGGAACCAAGATGGCGGAGTAGAAGGACATGCTCTCACTCCCTCTTGCGAGAACACCAGAATCACAACTAGCTGCTGGACAATCATCGACAGGAAGACACTGGAACTCACCAAAAAAGGTACCCCACGTCCAAAGACAAAGGAGAAGCCACAATGAGAAAGTAGGAGGGGCGCAATCACAGTAAAATCAAATCCCATAACTGGTGGGTGGGAGACTCACAGACTGGAGAACACTTATACTACAGAAGTCCAACCATGGGAGTGAAGGTTCTGAGCCCCACATCAGGCTTCCCAACCTGGGGGTCTGGCAATGGGAGGAGGAATTCCTAGAGAATCAGACTTTGAAGGCTAGCGGGATTTGATTGCAGGACTTCGACAGGACTGGGGGAAACAGAGACTCCACTCTTGGAGGGCACACACAAAGTAGTGTGCACTTCGGGACGCAGGAGAAGGAGCAGTGAACTCAGGGAAGACTGAACCAGACCTACCTGCTAGTGTTGGAGGGTCTCCTGCAGAGGCCGGGAGTGGCTGTGACTCACCGTGGGGACAAGGACACTGGCAGCAGAACTTCTGGGAAGTACTCCTTGGTGTGAGCCCTCCCAGAGTCCACCATTAGCCCAACCAAAGAGCAGGATACAAAACTAATGCACAGAAATCTCTTGCATTCCTATACACTAATGATGAAAAATCTGAATGAGAAATTAAGATAAACTCCCATTTACCATTGCAACAAAAAGAATAAAATACCTAGGAATAAACCTACCTAAGGAGACAAAAGACCTATATGTAGAAAATTATAAGAAACTGATGAAAGAAATTAAAGATAATACAAATAGATGGAGAGATATACCATGTTCTTGGACTGGAAGAATCAACATTGTGAAAATGACTCTACTACCCAAAGCAATCTACAGATTCAATGCAATCGCTATCAAACTACTGCTGGCATTTTTCACAGAACTAGAACAAAAAATTTCACAATTTGTATGGAAAAGCTCCCTGACTTCACACTATACTACAAAGCTACAGTAATCAAGACAGTATAGTACTGGCACAAAAACAGATAGATCAATGGAACAGGATAGAAAGCCCAGAGATAAACCCACGCACATATGGTCACCTTATCTTTGATAAAGGAGGCAGGAATGTACAGTGGAGAAAGGACAGCCTCTTCAATAAGTGGTGCTGGGAAAACTGGACAGGTACATGTAGAAGTATGAGATTAGAACACTCCCTAACACCATACACAAAAATAAACTCAAAATGGATTAAAGACCTAAATGTAAGGCCAGACACTATCAAACTCTTAGAGGAAAACACAGGCAGAACACTCTATGACATAAATCACAGCAAGGTCCTTTTTTGACCCACCTCCTAGAGAAATGGAAATAAAACCAAAAATAAACAAATGGGACCTAATGAAACTTGAAAGCGTTTGCACAGCAAAGGAAACCATAAACAAGACCAAAAGACAACCCTCAGATTGGGAGAAAATAGTTGCAAATGAAGCAACTGACAAAGGATTCATCTCCAAAATTTACAAGCAGCTCATGCAGCTCAATAACAAAAAAACAAAAAACTCAATCCAAAAATGGGCAGAAGACCTAAACAGACATTTCTGCAAAGAAGATATACAGACTGCCAACAAACACATGAAAGAATGCTCAACATCATTAATCATTAGAGAAATGCAAATCAAAACTACAATGAGATATCATCTCACACCGGTCAGAATGGCCATCATCAAAAAATCTAGAAACAATCCCACTACTGGGCATACACCCTGAGAAAACCATAATTCAAAAAGCATCATGTACCAAAATGTTCATTGCAGCTCTATTTACAATAGCCAGGAGATGGAAACAACCTAAGTGTCCATCATCGGATGAATGGATAAAGAAGATGTGGCACATATATACAATGGAATATTACTCAGCCATAAAAAGAAACGAAATTGAGTTATTTGTAGGGAGGTGGATGGACCTAGAGTCTGTCATGCAGAGGGAAGTAAGTCAGAAAGAGAAAGACAAATAGCGTATGCTAACACGTATATATGGAATCTAAGAAAAAATAATGTCATGAAGAACCTAGGGGTAAAACAGGAATAAAGACACAGACCTACTAGAGAATGGACTTGAGGATGTGGGGAGGGGGAAGGGTAGGCAGTGACGAAGTGAGAGAGTGGCATGGACATATATACACTACCAAACGTAAAATAGATAGCTAGTGGGAAGCAGCCGCATAGCACAGGGAGATCAGCTCGGTGTTTTGTGACCACCTAGAGGGGTGGGATAGGGAGGGTGGGAGGGAGGGAGACAGGAAGGGGAAGGGATATGGGAACATTTGTGTGTGTGTGACTGATTCACTTTGTTAGGAAGCAGAAACTAGCACACCACTGTAAAGCAATTATACTCCAATAAAGATGTAAAAAAAAAAAAGTCAAAACAAACAAACTCAATTGTCACCATTACACCAAAACTTCACTTTGAAAATTGGTAATTAAAAGTTGAGTCAACCATTGATCTTACCCTTCTAGTCCTTAAGGGTATCCTAACAAATAGTCCTAGTTGATTCTCTTTTTTTCATAAGAATTTCAGCTAATAAATATCATTCTGTAAAACACTAATGAAATAATTGAGTCAGGCAACTATCTTCAGTGGAAGCCAGAGCCATTAGGTCAAAAAAGGTTGATGGGGACCTGGATAGTTACATTAAGTGCCAAAGTACCATATCCCAAATTATTTACTAGTTGCAAGGAAAATGTTAGTATACGATGTTATTTCACAATGAAGAGAGGAGGCTGAAATCCCCTTATTTTACCACCACTAAGAATGGGACTTGATATTACTTGACACTTAACATGATGCAATAAGTACACAACATCACCTATGAAGTATTCCTTCTTAAAATGTTTAATCTGAACCTATATAACTCTTTAAATCCAACATCAAGTTTACAGGAAATTGGAGGACAGAAAGACACCTCAAAGAAACAACCAACCAAAGTGAATCTGAGTCATTCTACAGGACAACAGACTGGGCCTTTCGACATTTCAATTTTATGCAGAAAACAGGAAGGAGGTAATGTTCTAGAATCACTATTAAAAGAGATTTAAGAAATATAACAATAATATGTAATGAATGATCCTTGATTGGATTTTTGTTTGAACCAGCCATAAAAGACATTTTGGGGAAAACTGTGAAATATGAATATGGCCTGGAATATTAGATGCTATTAAGGAATAGTTATTAAATTTTTGGTATGAAAATAATATGATTAGTTAAGGAAATATCCTTTTTTCAGGGATGCATTCTAAAGAAATTTCATGATGTCAGTAATTTTAAATTATTCATCAGAAAAGAGATGAAGCAAATATGTCAGAATGTTAATAATTATATCTATGTGATAGGTATGGGATTATATCTATGTGATAGATATGGCTAATTTTTATATTATGCTCTCTACTTTTATGAGCAATTAAACTTTAACCAGTCCCCCCCAAAAGTGATAATGAGTCTCTCTTCTACTGGATATTATTGGTTCTGCACATGATCCCCAAAATTGAGGCACCCGTCTTGATGCCATCAGGAGAGCAAGGCTGAAGGGAAAAGTTGGCATGCTGACGGTAGAAGAGCAGGAGAACAGAAAACCTGCTTCCCTGATGACATTGCTGAACCACTGAATTACCCAACCCTGAGCACCTACTGAGCTTCTTCAAATGTGAGCTAATACAATTTTCTTATTATTTATGCCATTTTGAATTGTATTCAGTTACACAGAGCCAAAAATATCCCAACCAATACCATTTTTGAAAATCAATGTCCAAGTGCCCTCTGCCCACTCCCTTGAATGCTCTTCCTGCAGATACTCACATGGCTTGCTCCCTCACTCCCTTCACGTCTCTGCTCAAACGCCACTTCCTCGGAGAACCCTAGCTGGACCACTCTGTATAAAATAACAATCTCCCTTTGTTCAGGGTAAACTGAAAAACTGAAGATCCTCAGCAAGTTGAAGACTAGTCCTAGGATGCACGTTGACCCCACCAATGTGCAAACACCTTACAACATCCAGAAAAAAATAGTATCGCCCTTTAAATTTTCATAACTTTTCATTTACCCATTTCTTTCCATACTTATTCTATTTTATCATGTATTATGGGTATTTGTGGACACACCTTATCCATCCCACTAAATTCCTGTAGCTGTGTGCTGAAGCCAGTTTGTACCAGCTCTTGAGCACCAAGTATGCATCTCTTTCTAACTCCACTTTCACTGATGTCATATTGGTAGCTTGAAATGGGTCACAGTGGGTGTATTTACACCACGGAAATCGGCAAATGCCACACATCAGGGCTCCCCCACACACAAAGAGACAGTCGTTAAACATTTAGCAGCACACCATGCCTCTGTATCGTATATACTTTTATGTTCCTCAGATTACAGAGGACAGTGTCTTTCATTTATTAATTCAGCACGTATTTATTAACAGCAAACTATGTGCAAATGGTCCCAGCTCTAGGGAGTGCAACAATGAATAAAACAGACAAAGTCTTTTCCCTTTAGAGCTTACATTCTAAGGTGGGAAACAGACAACAACAAATAAGCAAATAAACATATATAATGTATAAAAAGCAGGGTATAAAAGCAGGGTAAGAGAATAGAGGCAAATCAGGGTTAGGTGAAGGGGAAATGTATTTCCAACACTGGGTGGTCAAGCTAGGCTTCTCTGAGACTGTGGCATTTGAACAGACCTGAAGGAAATGAGAGAGTGAGCCATGTGAGTATCTGCAGAAAGAGCATTCGAAGAAGAGGGAACAGCAACTGCAAAGAGCCTGAGCTGGAAGCGTTCCTGATGTGTTTGAGTAGCTGCAAGCAAGTCAAAGCACCTAGAACAAAGCGAAAAAGGGAAAAAGTAGAAAATGAGGTCACAGAGGTAGCTCGAGCAGATCACGTAAGCCTTGGTAGGAACTTTAGATTTCATTCCAAGTGTGACAGAAAGCTAATGAAGAGTTTGGACTGGGAACGTGGCATAATGTTTTGTGTTTTAAAGGGATGATTCTGGATGCCAGGCTGTAGGGGATTAAGAGAAGCAAGGCCACTAGTTAAGAGCTACTGAAGCAATCTAGATGATATTTGGACAAACAGGATAAGCACATTCAGTTGTTAGTTTGAACAAGACACAATCGGGTCATTTGCATGAAAGTGCTATTCACAAAATAGACCTAGAGTAACTCCTGTGAGAGCTGTAGGCAAATGTACAGGTATAGAGATTCCAGGTCTCCTGGCTGAGTCCTGGAGCAATGGAGGACAGAGCCTCCTCTTACACAGACCCACCCAAGCATGCAGCCTTACCCCCACTTGGGAAAGGATACATGCACATACTTACAGGCACACAACAAGTAGAGTCCCCATGCTCCTCTCTCCCTCCCCGCCTTCACTCCTGAGCCATGTCCTGGGTCGCCTATGGCACCCAGAGGGATCAGCCACCCACAATCCCTGGACCAACCACTTCAGATTGAGCAGTAATGTGCTAATATAAAATTTTCCTTTGAAATTTGCTAGGAGAGTAGATCTTAAAATGTATATATATGTATAACTGAGTCACTTTGCTGTACAGCAATAATTAATACAACATTGTAAATCAACTACAATAAAAAAGGAAAGTTCTCATCACAAGAAAAAGAAAATTTGTAACTATGTGTAGTGATGGATGTTAACTAGACTAATTATGGTTATCATTTCACAATATATAACTATCAAATCATTATACTATATATCTGAAACTAACATAATGTTATATGTCAATTACATCTCAATAAAAGAAAATTTCCACTTGAAAGGAGTCCTTTATCTAAATGTCACAAAATCCTGAAGGCTAGCAACCCCTAGTAGACAAGGGTGGTATATGTGGAGATGGTTAAGAAGTAGTCTGCTTTGAAAGGTAGAATAGACCAAACTTGCTAATGAGTTGGATGGGGTTGTGTTACTAGGAAAAGAATCTAGGAATTAGACTAAGCAAGTGGATGAATATTAATGCCCTTTACTGAGATGGGAAAGACTGGGTGAATACTGTTTGGATAGGTAAATCAAGAGTTCTCTTTGGGACATGTTAATTAGAGAATTCTATTATACAATCAAATGCCAATATGGAATAGGCGACTGAATATATGGGTCTGGATTTCAGAGGGTAGGTCACACCTAGAGAGATATTTGGAAATCAACTAAGTATAGTAAAGCCATGGATTGAAGAGAATAGGTACTCAATAAACACGTTTTGAGTGAAAAAAAAGACTGTCCTAATAGGATTTGTGTATCTATAACCCTAAGGAGATTTTGGCTCAAGATAATCAATGATATTCACAGTTTTCGGTAACTTCAGTATTAACTCTACAGGAGGAGTCCCAAATAAACAAAAACAATGTGCTTACCTTCAAGGTGCTTATGACAGAATTGAGAAAACAGAAGGAACATCCACACCAACTTTACAGAATTTTTAAAAATCAATAAAGGAGGGCTTCGCTGGTGGCGCAGTGGTTGAGAGTCCGCCTGCCGATGCAGGGGACACGGGTTCGTGCCCCGGTCTGGGAAGATCCCACAAACCGCGAGCGGCTGGGCCCGTGAGCCATGGCCGCTGAGCCTGCGCGTCCGGAGCCTGTGCTCCGTAACGGGAGAGGCCGCAACAGTGAGAGGCCCGCGTACCACAAAAAATAAATAAATAAATAAAATAAAAAATAAAGGGGGCTCCCCTGGTGGCGCAGTGGCTGAGAGTCCACCTGCCGATGCAGGGGACATGGATTCGTGCCCCGGTCCGGGAGGGTCCCACATGCCGCGGAGCGGCTGGGCCCGTGAGCCATGGCCGCTGAGCCTGCGCGTCCGGAGCCTGTGCTCCGCAACGGGAGAGGCCACAGCAGTGAGAGGCCCGTGTACCGCAAAAAAAAAAAAAAAAAAAAAAAATCAATAAAGGCATTGTGTTGTGAAAAACACAACTATAAACTGAAGCATAATCAACTTTAAGTACTCTATTTTAGAATTTCAGAATTTCAAAACCCTTGTATAGAGAAATTCTGCATGACATTTCAGCTTTTCAATTTCCTTTCACCCAGTATTTCTCTAGCTTGCCTGCATATTGGAATCACCTGGGGAACTTTTAAAATGACTTATATGCCATCCCAGAGATTCTGATTTAATTGGTCCTGGCTGTGGTCTCCGCATCAGGGCTGTAAAAACCTTCCAGGTGATTCTGATGTGCAGCCAGGGTTGAAAAACACTACTGAAATATAAAAGGCTTGTGGCAGAAGATGCCGGGTATGGTAACAAGAATTTCTTGATATACCTATATGTGAGGGAGCAACCCAAACATCTTTGACCAAATGCATCAATAGGGCTCTCATTAAATAGAGAGGAAAAATATAAAAATTCAAACTATAAAGGGTTAAATCAGCCATATATGTAATCAATCTTTAAACATAAAAAATAAAGACTAATAGAATTGTTTGGTATCTCAAAAATGACTGAGACTCAATTTATCCAAGACTGTACTGTTATTTCAATAGCTGTAAAAAAATACTGTAACTAACAACAATAGAAACATAAAGAAATCAAAAGGTAATGGGGAGAGCCCACTAATTCTAAGTAATGAGATGAAAGCTGGCCTAAATTTTAGAATATGTTTAAAGATATCCAATTGTAGGTCTTTCTCAAAATACAATAGATAGAATTAGACTAATAAATTGTTGCTTAATGAAGACACCAGGAAACTTGCTTTTAATAAATAGGTGAGAATTATATTTAATTAGTATATAGTTTGTTGACTTCAAAAGTGCCAGAAAATATTTAGAAAGTTTATTCTTGAAAACGGTTTGCTTGGTAAAGCAGTTTACATATTAGTTCACTATAGATATTTAGTTAGTGATAAAAGTGGCATTTCAAATCAGTGGGAGAAAGTTTCTTTTTAATAAATTGTACTAGGATAGCTAACTAAACATAAGGCAAAATAGATAAAGCTGAATTCCCAGCTAACACCCTACACCAAAATAAATTATTTACGAAACAAAAGTATAAATAGAGAAAATAAAACAATGAAAGATCTAGAAGGAATTTATCTATTTAACTCAAGAGTGAATTTACTTTTCATCTTGGTGTGGGGAAGACCTTTCTAAAAAAGATGCAAAATCCGGAAGTCATAAAGTAAAATACTGATTAAATTGACAAGAAAAAATTATAAAATATCCACACGGCAACAAAATATTATAACCAAAAAAAATCAGCAAGCAAGGGAAAATATTTTTTAACTATAGGAAATGGCTTCTTTTTATAACTTACATAATAAAAAAGGTGAACAATCTTATAAAAAATAGGCAGAGAATATGACTAGAAAGTGAAAGAAAAAGGGAATATAATCAATTCCATAGTAAAAGATGCTTTATCTCAGTATAAATATATTTATAAACAAATAAAACATCAATGCAATTTAATCCCTATCAGATTTGAAAAATTAAAAGCTACTTTGTTATAAAGCAGAAACTAAACTTTACACTATTGTAAAGCAATTATACTCCAATAAAGATGTTTAAAAAAATAAAAAATAAAAAGCTATATAACATCCAACATTGTTTTTCTGGTCCAGGATAAGATAGAGTAGATGTACTTTTCCCAGTTCTTCCCATTAAGTACAGCTAAACACTCCGGACATTACATATAAAAGAAACCTAAGACTGTGAAATGTGGTGAAAAGAAAGCAGACTAGCTAGAGACCTCAGGAATCATGAAAACAACCTAGCAGTAAGTTCTCTGGGTTCTCCTTCTGGTTAATATATCCTATACTAAGTGCTGGAGAAGCCAGTAACCCAGAAATGCCAGTGGGCAGAGACAAAAACAACTGCAAGAATAGCTTGTACTCTCCAGGAAAAGGGCAGCCTGGCAAGACAAACTTTTAGACAATAACCACACAAATCCAGCCTAGCACCACAAAAAACTGCAGCCCCATCACCCACCACCCCCATCAACAAAGGCTTAATAGGAAGCCTAGATTTTGAGGCTTGCCCAGCAGTAACAAAGTGCTCCTTTTCCCCAACTGGGGTGGTGGTAGAAAAGTCTGAGTGGGGAGCTAAGGACTTTCATCCCTGCTGGATAATAATAAACCTCACTCCACTCCCTGTGGTGTCAGTGGGGGCCCACACAGGGAGCAATAACAAGTTATCCTGCTCCCTCCCACCACGGGGTGGGTGTCAGTGGAAGCCTAATGGGAAGCATGAACTTCCACCCCTGCCCAGAAATAATAAAGTGCCCCTCACCCACAGGATGTCAAAAGAGGCCAAGTGGGGAACTTGGACTTCTACCCCCACTTGACAATAATGAGGTGGCATGCTTGTTCACTTTGCCTGCTTGGGGACAGAGGAGGCCTGCTAAAACACAAAATTTAAATAAGAACCAAAGTCATAAATAACACCCAAAATGTCCATGGTACAATTGAAAAGCACTTGTCATACCAAGAACAAGAAATATCTCAACTTGAATGACAATAAGACAACTAGCAGACATCAACACTGAATGACAGAGATGCTAGAATTACATAATAAGGATTTAAAGTAGACATCATTAGGACTTCCCTGGTGGTCCAGTGGTTAAGACTCCACACTTCCACTGCAGGGGGCACGGGTTTGATCCCTGGTTGGGGAACTAAGATCCCGCACGCTGCCTCAGTGTGGCCACAAAATAAATAAAAAATACAGTAGCCATCATAAAAATATAACTATGAAAGTGCTTGAAACAAATCATAAAAAAGGAAGTCTCAGCAAAGAAACAAAAGATATATGAAGAGAGCCAAACCGAACTTTTAGAGCTAAAAGAAAAAAAATACAATAATCTATAAGGAAAAACTCACTGGATGAGTTTAAAAGCAGAATGGGAATGATAGAAAAAGAATTAGTGAACTTGAAAATAGAACAATAGAAATTATCCCATTAGAACGATAGAGGGAAAACAGACTGCAAAAAAAAATGAACAGAGCCTCAGGGACTTCTGGGACTGTAAAAAAAAGATCTAATATCTTGATCAATGGTGTCTCAGAAGGAGTGGTAAAGAAGGTGGGGCACAAATATTATTCAAAGAAAGAGTGGCAGAAATTTTCCCAAATTTAGGAAAATACATAAACCTACAGATTTAAATTTCTGAGTGAATCCTAAACAGGATAAGCCCAAACAAACCCATGCTTAGACATATCATAATCAAACTTCTCAAAACTAAAGGCAAAGAAAAAAAACTGAAAGCAGCAAGAGGGGAGCAATACCCATAGACAAAAACAATTTAAACGACAACAGATTTCTCATCAGAAGCCATGGAGGGGAGAGGACGTGTGGGTGTGACTACAATGGGGTACAACGAGAGATCTTTGTAGTGATGGAATAGTTCTATATCCTGATTGTGGAGGTGGTTACACAAATCTACACATGTGCTAAAAGGCATAGAACTATATACATGCATTGTACCAATATCCATTTCCTGGTTTTGATATTTTACTATGGTTATGAAGAAGTAAATGATGGGAGAAATGGTGAGGAATACACAGATCCTGACTTATTATTCTCATTTATGATTGTTATATACTCCTTACGGGTTGACCCTCTTATCATAAAATGTCTTTCTTTGTCTCTAGTAAGAATTTCTGGCATAAAGTCCATTTTGTCTGATATTAGTATGGCCACTATACTAATATCAACATTAGTATGACAAAACTATGAGTTTTTAACAGAAAAATATTAAAGTATATTGTGGAGTTTCTAACATATGTAGAAGTGAAGTATATGACAACAACAGCATAAACGATGGAATGGCTCTAGGTGGAATTATATCGTAAGTTTCTTATATTATATATGAAGTGGTATAATATTACTCAAGGTAGACTGCAGTAAGTTAAGGTTGCATATTGAAATCCATAGAGAACCCACTTAAAAAAATAGTAAAGAGGTATGGTTTTAAAAAGCCGATTGAGAGTAAAATGGAATACTAAAAAATAAAAGTTTAAAAAACTTTAACTTAGAGGAGATAGGAAAAGAGAAACGAATGAAGAATGGAGGAGATAAACAGACAAACATCAAGAAGATAAATTTAAATCCAACAATATTAAAAATTACATTAGATAAAAATGAACTAAAGACTCCAATTAGACAGAGGTCATCAGACGAGATTTGTTTAAAAAGCAAGATCCAACTATATGGTATTTGTAAGAGACAATTTTAAGTACAAAGACACAAACAGCATAAAAGTAAAGAAATAGGAAAAGATATATCACACAAACACTAAGCTTTATTAAACTCAGAGTAAATTTCAAGACAAGGAATTTTGCTGAAGGTAAAGAGGTTCATTTTGCAATGATAAAACATACATTCGTCAGAGACAAAAAAATTTTTTAACATCTTTATTGGAGTATAATTGCTTTACAATGTTGTGTTAGTTTCTGCCGTATAACAAAGTGAGTCAGCTATACATATACATATATCCCCATATCCCCTCCCTCTTGCATCTCCCTCCCACCCTCCCTATCCCACCCCTCTAGGTGGTCAGAGAGCACCGAGCTGATCTCCCTGTGCTATGCAGCTGCTTCCCACCAGCTATCTATTTTACATTTGGTAGTGTATATACGTCCATGCCACTCTCTCACTTCGTCCCAGCTTACCCTTCCCCCTCCCCGTGTCCTCAAGTCCATTCTCTACATCTGCATCTTCAGAACCTAAGTCCTTCAGAACCATTTTATTTTTTAGATTCCATATATGTGTGTTAGCATACGGTATTTGTTTTTCTCTTTCTGACTTACTTCACTCTGTATGACAGTCTTTAGGCCCACCCACCTCACTACAAATAACACAATTTTGTTTCTTTTTATGGTTGAGTAATATTCCATTGTATATATGTGCCACATCTTCTTTATCCATTCATCTGTCAATGGACACTTAGGTTGCTTCCATGTCCTGGCTATTGTAAATAGTGATGCAATGAACACTGTGGTACATGACTCCTTTTGAATTATGGTTTTCTCAGGGTATATGCCCAGTAGTGGGACTGCTGGGTTGTATGGTAGTTCTATTTTTAGTTTTTTAAGGAACCTCCATACTGTTCTCCATAGTGGCTGTATCAGTTTACATTCCCACCAACAGGGCAAGAGGGTTCCCTTTTCTCCACACCCTCTCCAGCATTTATTGTTTGTAGATTTTCTGATGATGGCCATTCTGACTGGTGTGAAGTGATATCTCATGTAGTTTTGATTTGCATTTCTCTAATGATTAGTGATGTTGAGCATCCTTTCGTGTGTTTGTTGGCCGTCTGTATATCTTCTTTGGAGAAATGTCTCTTTAGGTCTTCTGCCCGTTTTTGGATTGGGTTGTTTGTTTCTTTGATATTGAGCTGCATGATCTGCCTGTATATTTTGGAGATTAATCCTTTGTCAGTTGCTTCATTTGCAAATATTTTCTCCCAATCTGAGGGTTGTCTTTTGGTCTTGTTTATGGTTTCCTTTGCTGTGCAAAAGCTTTTAAGTTTCATTAGGTCCCATTTGTTTATTTCTGTTTTTATTTCCATTTCTCTAGGAGGTGGGTCAAAAAAGGATCTTGCTGTGATGTATGTCATAGAGTGTTCTGCCTGTGTTTTCCTCTAAGAGTTTTATAGTATCTGGCCTTAAATTTAGGTGTTTAATCCATTTTGAGTTTATTTTTGTGTATGGTGTTAGGGAGTATTCTAATTTCATTCTTTTACATGTAGCTCTCCAGTTTTCCCAGCACCACTTATTGAAGAGGCTGTCTTTTCTCCATTGCATACTCTTGCCTCCTTTATCAAAGATAAGGTGACCATATGTGCATGGGTTTATCTCTGGGCTTTCTATCCTGTTCCATTGATCTATATTTCTGTTTCTGTGCCAGTACCATACTGTCTTGATTGCTGTAGCTTTGTAGTATAGTCTGAAGTCCAGGAGCCTGATTCCTCCAGCTCCATTTTTCTTTCTCATTATTGCTTTGGCTATTCAGGGTCTTTTGTGTCTCCATACAAATTGTGAAATTTTTTGTTCTAGTTCTGTGAAAAATGCCATTGGTAGTTTCATAGGGATTGCATTGAATCTGTAGATTGCTTTGGGTAGTATAGTCATTTTCACAATGTTGATACTTCCAATCCAAGAACATGGTATATCTCTCCATCTATTTATATCATCTTTAATTTCTTGCATCAGTGTCTTATAGTTTTCTGCATACAGGTCTTTTGTCTCCTTAGGTAGGTTTATTCCTAGGTATTTTATTCTTTTTTTTTGCAGTGGTAAATGGGAGTGTTTCCTTAATTTCTCTTTCAGATTTTTCATCATTAGTGTATAGGAATGCAAGAGATTTCTGTGCACTAATTTTGTATCCTGCTACTTTACCAAATTCATTGATTAGCTCTAGCAAGTTTTCTGGTAGCATCTTTAGGATTCTCTATGTATAGTATCATGTCATCTGCAAACAATGACAGTTTTACTTCTTTTCTGATTTGGATTCCTTTTATTCTTTTCTGATTGCTGTGGCTAAAACTTCCAAAACTATGTTGAATAATACTGGTGAGAGTGGGCAACCTTGTCTTGTTCCTGATCTTAGAGGAAATGGTTTCAGTTTTTCACCATTGAGAATGATGTTGGCTGTGGGTCTGTCATATATGGCCTTTATCATGTTGAAGTAACTTCTCTCTATGCCTACTTTCTGGAGGGATTTTATCATAAATGGGTGTTGAATTTTGTCGAAAGCTTTTTCTGCATCTATTGAGATGATCATATGGTTTTTATTCTTCGATTTGTTAATATGGTGTATCACATTGATTGATTTGCGCATATTGAAGAATCCTTGCATTGCTGGGATAAACCCCACTTGATCATGGTGTATGATCCTTTTAATATGTCATTGGATTCGGTTTGCTAGTATTTGTTGAGGATTTTTGCATCTATTCTCATCAGTGATATTGGCCTATACTTTTCTTTTTTTGTGACATCTTTGTCTGCAAAGGAGACACAATTTTAAATCGCTATTCACCTAATAACAGAACTTCAAAATGTATGAAGCAAAATTGACCAAACTAAGAGGAGAAATAGACAACTAATCATAGTTGAAATTTTAACACCTCTCTTTCTCTTATGACCTTCTCTGTCTCTCTCTCCCTGTCTCTCTCAGTAATAGACAGAATGTAGGAAAAAATAAGTAATGACATAAAAGACTTCAATAATATCAACCAACTAGACCTAATTAACATGTATAGAACACTGCACTCAACAAATGCAGATAAACAATTCTTTTCAAGTGTAGAGTTAATATTCACAAAGATATGCTGTTACAAAGCAAGTCTCAATATGTTTTTAAAAGAATCAAACATAATTTATTTTCTGAATTAATTTAAAAATCAATAACAAAGAGATACTAGAGAATCTGCAAATATTTGGAAATTAAGCCATATCTTTGAAAGAAGCCATGGGTGAAAAATAATCACACAAAATTAGAAAATATTTTGAACTATATGATAATGAAAACACCATATATCAAAATTTGTAGGATTTATCTAAAGCAGTATTTAGAAGGAAACCTATAGCTTTAAAATGCTTGTATTAGGAGAAAAGAAAATTTCTACCTTAGGAAGCCAGACTTAAAAAGGAGCAAACAGAACCCAAAGTAAGTTTAAGATAGAAAGTAAGAAAAATAATAAAAGGGAAATAAATAAAATAGAAAACAGAAAAACAAAAGCTAAAAATTGGCTATCTAAATGGTTAATAAAATTGATAAACCTCTAGCTTGGCTGATGAAGAAAAAATCAGAGAAAATACCAACTACCAGTGTCAGGGATGAAAGTGAGGACATTACTACAGATACTACTACAGGTATTAAAAGGTAATAAGGTAATATTTGAACAACTTTATACCAATGAATTTGACAACATAAATGAACAAATTCCTTGAAAAACAAAATAACAAAATTTATAATTTATAAAATCTAACAAAAGAAATCAAAAATCTGAATAGCCTTATATCTTTTAAAGAAATTATGAACTTTCCTAAAAAGAAAACTGAAGGCAAGTTTGGCTTCACCTGTGAATCCTATCAAACATTTAAGAAAGAATTACACAAATCTTTCACAAATTTACACAAAATCTTTCAGAAAACCCGGTGTTACTAAACCAAACTCAGGTCTGCTCACCCAACACACAGCAATGCCAATCTACTAACAACCGGGTTATGGTGAAGGAAAGTATAGTATTTATTGCAGGGTGTCAAGCAAGGAGAATGGGCAGCTCAGCCAGAACACCTGGATGGCTTTCAGGCAAAGGTTTTAAAGACAGTGTTAGGGGAGAGGGTCGTAGGATGCCTGATTAGCTTGTGGACCTTCTTTCTTATTGGTGGTGAGGTCATAGGATGATGTTTTGGGAATCTCAGTCAGCAATCTTCTGGTTCCAACCAGTCTGAGGTCTACGTGCTTGTGATCAGCATGGAGTCACCATCCTCCACTGGGTGAGGGGTCTTAGTTTCTGCAGAACAACTCAGAGATATGCATCACATTGTTATCTATATCCCTTCAGGAGGAACTAGGAGTCCCATGACTCTGTTATTCTAATCATTAACTGCTTGAGTCTGCTCTTTGGAACTCAGGAAAGGCCTAGGAGACTAAAGTCTTTTTTCTACAAACAAGAGACAGGGGGCACAGAGGACCTTTGTACCCAAGAAGGCCCTATAGAGTCCTGCTTGGTTTCAATCCCTTTTCTTTGACACTCCTCAATCCTGAGGGGAACATGGGCGGGGCAAGAAAGGGAATAAAGTTTCGGATAGAGAGATTAATTATAAATTCTGCAGGGGAACTCAGTTTTAGGGGGAACTGGTTTCACTAGGAGGAAGAGACTTTCAATTTGATTTATAAGACTAGAATAACCCTGATACCAAAATCTGTTTATAGGATGTACTTGACTGAATTTGCTTCAGGCCATTGCTTGTCTATAAATTTTAAACCAACATGTATAAAGCCAATGCATACTCAATGAAGCCAACGTAATTTTTTTCAACCCCAGCCAGCAATCCTTTAAAAGTAATCATAAAGCTGTTGGTCATGACATTTGGCTCTACCAGAAAACAATGTCATTGGGAGTAACAGTAATACCACTTTACAACTTTCCCATAATTCAGTCATCAGATTTTAAATAAATCATTTCTCCCAAAGAACAGAATCACCAGAAAGCTTTATCCATGCCAAAGACCCAGAAATTAGTATAAAAGTTAGTGAGTTTTTCTTACACTTTCATAGAAATTACACTCAAGTAACCAAACTAGCTTATCCAAAATGACTGTTACAGGCAAACCAAGCCAAAAGGTCAGCTTGGCACCAGAAATAGTTACAGGCATTTCCTAAGTATTTCTCTTAAGTTGTATAGGAGGAATTTCAATAGCAACAATCCCTTCCAAATAAACGACAAAGCTTGGCCATTAGCAGTGACTGCACTTCAACCAAGAGTAGCTACCATGAATATCAGAAGCACCTTATAAGTAGACACTCACAACACTATGACACAAATTGTATTTTGACAATATAACAAAAAAAGATTTCACAAAGGCCTTCTCTCTTTGCACTGACAAGAGGTTGATACTATAGGAACAAACAGTGCATAATCCATTGAACTGTTTGTGTGTGACTGTTTTTTTTTTTTTTGGTAATATAATGAAATGTGGTTTCAACTACTTTTCCTTGCATCAGTTTTAAGCACAACCATATAAGAGGCATACAGGAAGCCAGCTAGAAGGTGTTTGTCAAAGAAGCAAAAAGGTATCTGTGTATTTGTATGTGTGTTTATTTCAGCAGAGCCATTTCCCTTTTAGGTTCTGAATTTTTTTTTTAATTCAAAGACAAAGAATGACACTACCTAGAATTCTAGCTTTGGAACAGGAAGTTGTCTGCAATTTCTTTGGCAAAATGCTTTTACAAGAAGTATCTTATAAAAGATTACATTACAGAGTGAAGTAAGCCAGAAAGAGAAAAATATCGTATATTAACGCATATATGTGGAACCTAGAAAAATGGTACAGATGAACCGGTTGGCAAGGCAGAAATAGAGACACAGACGTAGAGAACAAACGTATGGACACCAAGGGGGGAAAAGGAGGGTGGGAGGAACGGGGAGATTGGGATTGACATGTATACACTAACTAGTATGTATAAAATAGATAACTAATGAGAACCTGCTGCATAGCACAGGGAACTCCACTTCACTGTACAATAGAAGCTAACACAACACTGTAAAACAACTATACTCCAATAAAAAAATAAAAATAAATAAAATTTAAAAATTAAAGATTACATTAAATGTAATGGAACCGATCCCGAATTCCACACCTAGGAATTTGTTGCAAGGAACTTTTTGGATATGCACATAAGGATGTATCTACGAGAACATTTACAAATCAACTATACCCCAATATAAAATAGAAATTAAATTTAAAAAATCACAATGCTGGAACCAAAAAAAAACGAATATTTACTGCAGTGTTGGTTACAATAGAAACTCATTAATAGTAGCCTAGATGGCAAAAATTAGAAAAATAACTTATAGTTAACCATATGATTAAAAAACATGCAGCCACTAAAAAGCATTCTTCAGACGGATATATATATATATATGTATACACATACATATTCTTTTTATTGACTGCATATATATACTATGTTGCATAGTATCCCCCCCAAACTTCATGTCTACCCAGAACCTGTGAATGTGACCTTCCATCGTTCGTTCCTTGAATTATATCTACTAACAGGTACTCTTTGAGTAAGTTTCCATTTCTGAAGCAAGTTCAAGTTGCTTTACAAGTTCTGAAGTTCTTTTCCTCATACCCCAAAGTATCTTAACACTCACAGGAAAAAGAATATTGAACGTGTGACAAAAATCTCACGAGATGATAATTTAAATATTTTATTTACCTTGGTGTTTAACAACTACTACAAGGATAGTATCAAAGATTTTTAAAAACCCTGTTGAGAGCAAAGTTACTTATTTCTCCAAGTTCAAATTTAATAAAGGCCTCATCCTTGGTATAAAATTTCTAGCCTTCCTCTAGGTACAAGACAAGCTAAACTGATATAAAAAGCAGGACTGTAAGGGAGAAGGAAATGTGCCTTTTAAGAAGAATATTGAATTTATAAAGAGAAGCTAGCCTTCACTTCACCTTAAAGAAGGGGAGACTTGCCATATTTCTGTCCTTAAAACTAAAGTGAGAAGGGGGAGAAAAAATAATTATTTTTTAAGTTGGTGGATTCTGAAAGAAGGGAGGTCTAAAGTGTTCAGAAATAGTGTCATAGTATGACCAGGTATAAAGTGGGCAAAGATTGCTCTCCCTTGAAGTTCTCAGGTCTCAAAAGATTTACAAAGGGACTTCCTTGGTGGTCCAGTGGGTTAGACTCCGCACTTCCAATGCAGGGGGCGCAGGTTCAACCCCTGGTTGGGGAACTAAGATCCCACATGCCACGTGGTGTGGCCAAAAAATTTTTTTAATAAAATAAAATAGAAACACAGAGCTTTAAAAATTTTTTTAAAAACAAAAATTGGAATATACCAGTGTTACCAGAGTTGGAGAAATGAATGAGAGAAGAAAGATAGGGTCTATCCACTTTCTGTGAACCAATGCAACATGGGACAAAGAAGAAGATCTGAGAAAAGAGGCATGAGGTCACCAGTCAGAAGAGGTAGGTGAAATTCCCAAAGGACCACCAAGGCCTAGGAGACTAGGAGAGGTTCTTAGGATTGAGCTCCCCTCCAGCAGGCCTGTTAGGGACACAATCAGTTCATGATAAGTCTACAAATGAGACAGATCGACTTGGGTGACACACAGAAAGGACTACCACTCTTCCAACTACCAAAAGTGTTGCTGCTCCTGTATGGGAAAAGCAGTTGTGACCAAAATAAAGAAGAGTCAACTTGTCATGAACAATCATATAAGAAAGCATCTGGTTTTTTTCCTGTCCCGCCTCCCAAGTCCTGCATCAGGGGTACAAACACAGAAAAGATGGCAGAAGTGTGCATATCTGTATTCATTACATACTAAAGAAATAAATATTATTTTAAGAAAAGAATGAAGCCACATCCAAATACTCAAAATCTTTAACTGCTTTCATACTATTCACCTCTCCATTCCCATTAAGGAAACTGTGGGCTTGCGAGAGTGTTCATCAGAATAAACCAAAGGACCTAGCTCCTTATGTTTTGTATGGTTCTTGAATGACTCAAATCCTTTGGCATCAAGAATTACACATTATAAAGAACAAACTAGATACAGAGTGGGAAGCATAAAACAATGTTAAAGCAGAGAATGAATAAATGTGTAGAGTCATCTCAACAGACGTAGAAAACTTATTTGACAAAATTCAACATCTATTCATGGTTTAGGAAAAAATTCATCAAACTAGGAATAAAAGGAATCATCCTCAATCTGATAAAGGGCATCTACAAAACAACCCTGCAACTAACATCATACTTAATGGTGAATGGCAGGAGCTCAGCTGAGTTAAGAGAGCTGAGCTGCCAGGTGTCTAGAGTAGACAATTAAAAAAATAAGCCAAGAATGAAAGTAACAAACAATAAAGCTTTTAAACATTTATTGTAATAGTATAAGCAAAACGGCTAAAGCTAGAGAAAGTACTGACTTTCCCTACCCTTCCACATCCACTTCGATTTTCCCCAGCAGTTGAGGGTCAGGTAAATCAGCACAGATGTGGGTGAGGGTCCTCTCACTGTGGACGTATCCCAAACAAAAGGCTCCTGTATGGACTCAGGCCAGTGAGAGGGAGAGGGGGGAGGGCTAGGCATGGAAAAATACTGAGTACTGACTCAGAATGTGGACAAGTGTCTTCAATTTTCCCCTTAATCCCCAAAAGGAACCCTTCACAGAGGCTCCTGAGGAAAGCCTTGCCCAAAGAGTACCTGGGCTAAGAATGAAAACATGTGTAAGAACATGGGCGTCCAGAGAGATCTGAGTCTTTGACTGCAACTCCCTTCAGAGACTGCAGTGCAGTCTGGTGGGAAGGGCATTTCCCCTGTGAAGTCTGCCAGGTAAAGCCTTTGGAATTGCCTATGATCAGGCCTGATAAATCACATATAGGTATTTTATATAGGAGCCAGACTCCTCAGTTAAAGACTGAATGCTTCCCCCTAAGATCAGGAATCAGGCAAGGCTGTACACTCTTACTACTTCTATTCAACAAACTGGAATTGCTAGCCAGTGCAGTCAAGCAAGAAAAAGGAAATAAAAGGCATATAGTTTGCAGAAGACATGAGTGTCTATGTAGAAAATCCCAAAGAATCTACAAACAAGTTACTAGAACAAACAAGTGACTTTAGCAAGATTGCAGTATACAAGATCAATGTACAAAAATCAATTGTATTTCTATAGTCTAGCAATGAAAAATTGGAAAATAAAATTTTTAAAAAAAACGATTTAAATAGCATCAAATAAATCAAAATACTTTGGTATGAATCTTAGCAAAACAAGTGATGAAATATATGATAAAATCTATAAAACACTTATCGAAGAAATCAGAACAACTATAAAAATCATGGAGAGATATACAGTTTTAGTAGATTAGAAGACTCAATATTCTTAAGTTAGCAATTCTCCCCAAATTCATCTATAGATGAATGTAATATTTTAAAAATACCAGCAGGATTTTTATAGAAATCAGCAAGCTGATTCTAAAATGTTTGTGGAAAGGCAAAGGAACCAGAATAGTCAAAGTAGTCTTCAAAAAGAACCAAGTTGGAAGACTCACACTACCTGATTAACTGACTTACTATATATAATCAACACACTGTGCTATTGGCCAAAGGACAGGCACATAAATCAATGGAACAAAAGAGAGTCCAGAAACAGACCCACATACACATGGTCAATTGATTTTCAATGAAAGTTCAAATGAAATTCAAAAGAGAAAGAACAGTCTAGGGCTTCCCTGGTGGCGCAGTGGTTGGGAATCTGCCTGCCAATGCAGGGGACATGGGTTCGAGCCCTGGTCCGGGAGGATCCCACATGCCATGGAGCAACTGAGCCCATGCGCCACAACTGCTGAGTCTGCGCTCTAGAGACCACGAGCCACAACTACTGAAGCCCATGGGCCTGGAGCCCGTGCTCCGCAACAAGAGAAGCCACCACAGTGAGAGGCCTGGGGGCCACAATGAAGAGCAGGCCCCACTCACCGCAACTAGAGAAAGTGTGTGCGAAGCAACAAAGACCCAATGCAACCAAAATTTTTTTTAAATAAAATAAAAAATACATTAAAAAAAAAAAGAACAGTGTATTCAACAAACGGTGCTGGGACGTTTGGACATCCCCATGTAAGCAGAAAAGAAAGAAAGGAAGGAAAGGAAAGGGGAAAAAAGGAAAAGAAAGGAAAGAAAAAATAATTTTAGTCCATTTGTCACATCAAATACAAAAATTAGCTCATAATGGATCATAAACCTAAATGTAAAACCTAAAACTATAAGTATCCTAGAAGAAAATATAGGAAAAAATCTTTGTGACCTTGAGTTAGGCAAAAAATTCTTGTATACAATACCAAAATCAGGTTATGTAAAAGAAAAAAATAATAAACTGCACTTCATCAAAATTAAAAACTTCTCTATCAAAAGACACTAAAGTAATGTACCAACAGGCCACAGAATGGGAGAAAATATTTGCAAAATATGTGTCTGATAAAGGACTTGTCTCCAGAATACATTAAGAGCTCTCAAAACTCATCAGTATAAAAACAAACAACTTGATAAAAACTGGGCAAATGATATGAAAAACACTTTACCAAAAAAGATACATGGATACTGAATAGACATATGAAAAAATGTTCAACATCATTAGTCATTAGGAAAATGCAAATCAAAAGCACAATGAGATAACATTACAAATCTATTACAGTGGTTAAAATTAAGAAAACTAACTCTACCAAGTGCTGGCAAGGTTGTAGAGTAACTGGAACTCTCATACATTGCTGGTGGGAATGCAAAACGGTACAGCCATTGCGGATCATACAGCATGCTGCCTTTTGAGGCACTTTGAGGCTGCCTTCTTTTACTTATCTTTCACTTATAATGCATTTGAGATTCATTCACATTGTTGCCTGTATCTATAGTTACTTGCTTTTTATTGCCAAGTAGTATTCCATTTTATGGATAAACCAGTTGTTTTTATCCAGTTTGGGGCAATTATGAGTAAGGCTGCCTATAAACTTTCACATACAGGTTGTTTTTTTGTTTTGTTTTGTTTTGTTTTTTTGAGGTACGTGGGCCTCTCACTGCCGTGGCCTCTCCCGTTGCGGAGCACAGGCTCCGGACGCGCAGGCCCAGCGGCCATGGCTCACGGGCCCAGCCGCTCCGCGGCACGTGGGATCTTCCCGGACCGGGGCACGAACCCGTGTCCCCTGCATCAGCAGGCAGACTCTCAACCACTGCGCCACCAGGGAAGCCCTCACATATAGGTTTTAATGTTAACATAAATTTAGATTTCTTGAGGGTAAGTACTTAGGAGTGCAATTGCTGAGTCACATAGTAAATGTATATTTAACTTTAGAAGAAACTGCCAAACTATTTTCCATACCGGCTGTGCCAAAATGGCTCAACTACAGGGACAATAACAGACCAGTGGTTGCCAGAGGTTGGGGTGGAGGGAAGGGTTGGCTACAAATGGCCACAACGGAACAAAGTGAGTGATATAACTATTTTATAGCTTGAAGGTGCTGTTACAGAACTGTATGTGTTCGTCAATACTTTTATAACTGTACACTAAAATGACTGAGTTTTATGTATGTAAATCATATCTCAATAAACCTGAATGAAAGCCATTTATGTAGAAGGAATGCATAGAAATCCTAGGACATCCTTTGCCATATTTAAACCAAAGATCTGAGATAACAGATGGCTTCCCATTGCCTTCAGGATAAAAAAAAAAAAATCTAACTCCCTTAGTTGGATGTATGTGGCTTTTAACCATCTGGCCACTGCCTGCTTCTAGGAGGTCAGCATTAGTTCCATTTGGGTCTCATCTCAACAATGACTATCCACATTTGGGCATTTCCATTGTTATTTGAGCTTGTTTTCAGCCCTTCCCAGCCATTCCATTGACTTCTGAAGTCATAATCTTCCTGCTTTAATACTTTAATACCTAGACCCCACCAAGCCTTCTCACCCGGCCTTGGCATGCAGCTAGCTCACTGACAGACCTCTTGGCAGGGTCCCAGATTCTCCCTACATACAAGCGGCCAAGAGAATGGGCGTCACCTTCCCAGCCTCACTTCAGAAGACTGAACGAGACATAAACATAGGTATATATATGCAAGCACATGTTTCCTGTAACACTTCTGCGACGCTCTTTACAGATAAACAACTCCTTTTATTCTCTCTGTTGATTCAAGTATAGCACAGCTTGACATCCCTATTGCTACAGAATGCAATAAGTCTGATCAACAGTCGCAAACTAGGAGCAGTGGGGAGCCTGGATGTAGCACTCTCAGGCTCTCATGCAGCAGTTTTTGCAAAGTGGATTCACCAAAGGTTACTCACAGCATAGACAGAAGGAACTTTACCGTCATGTCCCTGTTTGGACCCTGAATTCTAATAATCACTCTCAGCAGTTTGAATATATCATTCTGTTTCTAGAAAAGCAGGCTTTGCACCCCTGATTTTACCAGAGGAAATTTTTTCAGAATAGAAAAAACAATGATTAGGCAAATTCTGAAGAAAATAATTTTAAATATGTGTTCAAAGTACTTCTTGCTGGTATTAAAAACAGCAAAGATGGCTCAAAGTGAAGTGAAGATAAGCCTATCAAGGACATATGGTTTCAGCAAAGCAGTCCATGACAACCATTTCAAATGCTTCGGGGTCCTTCTCAATTATTTCTGACTTCAGAGTCATCCATGTTCCATGCTAAAATGAGACCTCTGCTTAAGAATGACTATCACTGCACATGTTTAAAAAAATTTTAATGTTCTCTCTTTTTTTTTAATCTAAACCAACCTATCCCATTAAGCAATTGAGTTTTGCTTTCTTAAAACTCTTTCTTTCCTTGGACTCTGGGACTTTAGCTTCTCCTCATTCTTCTCCTACATTTACAGGCAACTTCGCAGTCCATCTTCTTAACTGAACTCAGGGCATGTCCCTCCCACTCCGCATCCTGGTGGAAATCCTCCTGTAATTAGCGACATTAGAGTGTTGCACATAGGAAAAGCTGAAGACAAAAAAGCAGTTTGGAGGGCTCTGCTCTGCACTCAACCTCTCAAACATCCCATCTACTCCTCTGGTTTTTAACAACTTCCTGATTTCCAAACATGTGGCTCTACTCCAGACTTATTTTCTGAGCTCCAGAGTTATCTAGTAGTCTGGCTGTCTTGTTAGGGGTGCCACAATCTCAAAGATTCCAAAAGTAAACTCATCCTTTCTCCCTATCCATTTTCCCAACATATTCTTATGTATACTCCATATCTTAGCAATAATTTCTCATACATTGTCTTGCCAATTCTACCTCCTAATTATCTCTTGAATCTGCCTCTTTCTGTTCATTCTCACTACTATAACCTTAGTCCAGAATGGCTTTAGCTCTTATGTGGGCTCTTTCTGTAGCAACTAGTTACTTTTCTTCATACACACACAATTTCACCCCTCCCTTCCAGGGCATCCCTTACATCCTCACCAAAAAAGGTCTGTCTTTCCAAAATGCAAACTTGACCATATTTCTTCCCTAGGTAATATTCTCTAGAGGTTTTCATTGTCTACAGGATAAAACCCAACTTCCTTAGACTTTTTATAAATTGGCTCCTACCTATTTGCCATCTCTTTATCTCCTAATCAACCTTCAAAACCATACTCAGATGTCAACTCTTCTATGAAGCTCTCCTAACTAACCCCTCTCCCCACAGACCACTTAGGCCCTCCTTCCTCTATGTCACGTACCTAGTATCCTTATCATTGCTAAAATAAATTATAATTAATTTGTGTACAGGTGCTACTCATCTAAAAAGATAACCTCTATGAGGAAAGATTATTTATTGTTCCTATCTACATACTTAGCACTTGTTCTCAATCACCAGGTGGTGAATGGATGAATGATTAAAGTGAAGAAGAAATCAATTAGTAAACCATCAACGACTGTTTATTTTTCTAAACATTCCGACTAGATTTCCTAATTGTCTTGAATGAAAAAGTTCCTGCTGCCATGATCATTTGAGCAATTGAAACTGCTATGTTGGCATCGATTGTGACAATATATAAAAGAAAAATAAAACCTTGTTACATATCTGGTGCTCTGAGTAATAACCTTGAAAACAGGCCATGAAATTTCCCCATTAAAAAAAAAAATCCCAATGATGAGGTCTCTGCCATAGTAATAAAATTCTGGTAAACATCGTGACCATTTATTTAGGAGAAGAATGAATTTGCAGCCTCAAGTGCTAGAGTCTCGTGGAGGAGTCAATACAGCCAAAAAGAAATCCCTGTCGCAAAGAGGACTAGAAACTTTATCACCCTGGAATATTCCAGGTCAAATTCAAAATGGATCATTCTTTGACATTTTAATAGGTGTAAATTAAATATGGTAATAGGTACATTTAACACAAAGCATATCTCCTTCAATCAGACCACTATAAAGCTCTTTTTTTGTAAGTAAATACTTGGATTGAGTATCTTTATATTCCCATACGTATGCACAGATACCGTCAGATGAGAGAATAGCAAAATTAATCTGTTCAGATAAAAAGGGTGAGTCAAAGAGAGACAACGATTACCATTGTTTTGCAGAGTAAGTGAAATTTACATTTCTGCTGTTTGTCATAATCCATTGTAATGAGAATAAAGACCAGCAGTCTGGGAAATCTCTAACAAGCCAGAAGCCCCTGCTCAGCTACATCTAACTTAGACTCTGACCCACACTGACACGAGAAATAGAAGAATTTGTATGAATCTTTCAAATACCACAGAGATAATGGAAAACCTAAGTCAAATTTCAGTCATTGCCCCACAGAGTTGATAAACTCATACAATACTGACATGTCCCTGAAATTGTAAAGCAATTAAATATTTGTCAAAATCAAGCCTTTTCTATTTGGCTCAAATTCTGTTATTTTATGTCTTCCTACAGCTCCATCAAATTTTACCTATTTATATTTCCAAAATCAATGGCAACCAAGTGTTTCAGTCAGGGTCCAAATGGGTTGGCACTCGCAAATTAGGTTAATTTGAGGAGGATTTATATTAAAAGGACCTCTTTTAAAAAGGTGTGGGCAAGATGCAGGGGAACCACAAGTAGCCCAGGGTTAATAATACAGGGACAATTACAACCCCTAGGCTGAAAGGGAGCGGGGGAAGGGAACAGTTTCCAGAAAGCAAAAGGAGAGAGTTGTGTGAGGGCACTGACCTTCAGAAGTTCTCAGCCAGCCCAAGGTAACTTTGGAGGGAGGGAGCCAAGAGATAAATACCTGATCTCACTCCCTCTCTGAACTTCTGCTGGGGCTACCATGGGCTGAACCTACCTGGAAGCCAGAGGACATAAAACACCTTGATGAGATCCACACAGGTCAGCATCCCAGGGCAAACACAAAAGGAGACTGGCTCTGGAAGGACAAATGGAATCTATCCAACACTCCATGTTTTAGGGCAAAACAGTTTTTCTTTTCCCAAGCAACATCTTCATATAGTAAGTGTCTACTATATGCAATGTACACAATTATAAAAACATGGTGGGGCTGGGGTAAAGGAAGTTGAAGATGGAAGGAGAGTCACAAAGGAAGAAAGTACTCTTCCTACAGGAAATTAAAATTAAAACATGTTTCTAACTGGGGCAAAACTCATTCAACCACCATATTTCCCAGTGAAAATCCACTCAGAGTGCAGCCTATGGAGCAGCAGTATCAATACCATCTGGGAGATCATTAGAAATGCAAAATCTCAGACTGTACCCCAGACCACTGACTCGGAATCTTTTTAACCGGATCCCCAGGTACCTGTTATGCACATGAAAGTTTAGGAAGCACTGCTTTAAGGACTCCCTAGAGTTACTAAGGGAAAGAAGAGAAGTTTGGAGTAATTAAAGCTAGTGGGATTTCACAGGTAAAGCTTCATGGAGAAGACATATTTGAGAAGGATATTAAAACATTATTTTACAGAAAACATGGCTTTTTATTTCGTTATAAAGTCAGAAAGCAAATATAGTTAATCAGTAACTGAATATATAACATTCAATCAAAAATATAGTCAAACACTGATGCTAAATATGGTTGCATTAATACAAAGTTCTTTCACACAAAAAATAAAATTCTTATGCTACATAAATTCTCTACACGTTCTCTAAAGAAAGGGAAAATCCAGGCTGATTTAAATTGGAAAGCTCCTGCTTAGGTTTGGGGCTTTGCTGCCTTTCTCTTCTTAATGCTATTTTCCTTTCTATTTCAGGCCCAACTCTGGCGCTTAATGGGTATTCAGTAAATACTTTCTGATTGATTGAAGCCCAACTGATTTAAAATTGTGTGCTAAGCTGTAATAATAGACCAGCATCAGAATGCTAGTTGTAGATTTCTACTTAGAGAACAGCACCATCTAGTGTCTCCACAAGAAGGTACCACCTCCAATCCAGTGTATGTTTTACCTAGAGAAAATTATACTGCTAAAGTGACGGAGAAAAGATAGTCTCTTCAATAAGTGGTGCTGGGAAAACTGGACAGCTACATGTAAAAGAATGAAATTAGAACACTCCCTAACACCATACACAAAAATAAACTCAAAATGGATTAAAGACCTAACTTTAAGGCCAGACACTATAAAACTCTTAGAGGAAAAAATAGGCAGAAAACTCTTTGACATAAATCGCAGCAAGATCTTTTTTGATCCATCTCCTAAAGTAATGAAAATAAAAACAAAAATAAACAAATGGGACCTAATGAAACTTTAAAAGCTTCCTCACAGCAAAGGAAGCCATAAACAAAACAAAAAGACAACCCTCAGAATGGGAGAAAATATTTGCAAATGAAGCAACTGACAAGGGTTTAATCTCCAAAATATACAAACAGCCCATGCAGCTCAATATCAAAAAAACAAACAACCCAATCCAAAAATGGGTGGAAGACCTAATAGACATTTCTCCAAAGAAGACATACAGATGTCCAACAAACACCTGAAAAGATGCTCAACATCACTAATTATGAGAGAAATGCAAATCAAAACCACAATGAGGTATCACCTCCCACCGGTCAGAATGGCCATCATCAAAAAATCTACAAACAATAAATCCTGGACAGGGTGTGGAGAAAAGGGAACCGTCTTACACTATTGGTGGGAATGTAAATTGATACAGGCACTATGGAGAACAGTATGGAGGTTAATTAAGAAACTACAAATAGAACTACCATATGACCCAGCAATCCCACTCCTGGGCATATACTTGAAGAAAACCATAATTCCAAAAGATACATGCACCCCAATGTTCATCACAGCACTATTTACAATAGCCAGGATATGGAAGCAACCTAAATGTCCATCAACAGAGGAATGGATAAAGAAGATGTGGTACATATATATAGTGGAATATTACTCAGCCATAAAAAGGAATGAAATAATGCCATTTGCAGCAACATGGATGGACCTAGAGACTGTCAAACTGAGTGAAGTCAGACACAGAAAGACAAATATCATATGATATTGCTTATATGTGGAATCTTAAAAAAGGGTACAAATTAACTGATTTACAAAACAGAAATAGAATTACAGATGTAGAAAACAAACTGACGGTTTCCAGGGGATAAGGGAGGGGGAGGGATAAATCGGGAGATTGAGATTGACATATACACACTACTATATATAAAATAGATAACTAATAAGAACCTGCTGTATAGCACAGGGAACTCTACTCAATACTCTGCAATGGTCTATATGGGAAAAGAATCTTAAAAAGAGTGGATACATGTATATGTATAGCTGATTCACTTTGCTGTATACCTGAAACTAACACAACATTGTAAATCAACTATACTCCAACAACAAAAAAAGGTAGCCCATTGTGACACACCTATCTTACTACACCACTAACGAAGTCTTAGAAGAATTATTTCAGTTTGCTTTGCCCATGCATCAGTTCCATCTGTGAAACAGGAGGAGTGCTTTCATTTACTGTGGAAAACCAGCTCTCCCTCAACATCTGTGCAGCCCAGCCCACATCCTCTAACCTCAGTCCTTACAAACTCACTGCATGCTGTGCTGTCTTCCAGCTTCCAGAACCTGTGTGCCTGTGCCTCAGGGCTTTCTTAGGATACCAAAGCCCACCTTGCTGCTCACACAGAAAGCCAGACTTAGCATCAACCTTGCTCCCAAAAGGTCTCAATGGATGACTAATGGGAGTTGGCATATAAACATCCCAGCTCCCTTGCCCCGCAGGAGGGAGGCTCTGTTTCCTAGACTTTTCTCATGACATTAAGCAACAATCACTCACATTGGTGGGGTTTTTTTGGCCACCTTCTCTTTCCTGTCTCACTTCCCCACTCCCATACCAATGTTTCCTCACCTCCAGATGAACTACTTGTACTTGAGTCTTTGCCTTGAGGTCTGCTTCTGGGGAAATGCAAACTAAGACATTCTCTAAAAAAACACTTCACTGAGGTATGACTGACATGTAAAATCGGGACATATTTCATGCATACAACTTGATGAGTTTGGGGATAAGTATACACCACCATCAAGACATCCATAGACCTCCATTACCTCCCAAAGTTTACTCTCATCACTTTCATTATTTTTTTTGTTGTAAGAACACTTAACATAAGATCTGCCTTAGAGCTTCCCTGGTGGCGCAGTGGTTGACAGTCCACCTGCCAATGCAGGGGACACGGGTTTCTGCCCCGGCCCAGGTAGTTCCCACATGCCACGGAGTGGCTGGGCCTGTGAGCCGTGGCCGCTGAGCCTGCGTGTCCGGAGCCTGTGCTCTGCAACAGGAGAGGCCACAACAGTGAGAGGCCCGCGTACGCAAAAAAAAAAAAAAAATCTGCCCTATTAGGAAAATGTGAGTATATGATACAGTATTGTTAGCTATAGGCACAGAACTTATTTATCTTGCATGAAATGTTAATTTGGTAAAACATGAACCTTGGAAATAACAATCTTTATACTTGCATACTCACAAATGCTCAGATCTGAAATGTACTTTTATTCCAGTGACATGTATTGTGACTGGTTTAGCAGATCAGATGCAGACCTGTAAATCTGAGTTTTGCCAAAAAAGTTTCCATAATGGAAATGGGAATTAGAAGAAGCTAATATTTGCATATATAACCTTGGTTATGAAAAGGTGACTTTGTTCTTTCAAGGCTCAGAGCTATATTTATGTCCAGCAACATCAACTTGTATTGAGCACTTGCTGCTTGTAGGCACTGTTCTAGCTGTTGGCAGTACAGCAATGAACAAAACAAAGCTTCTGCTCTTATGTAACATTCACGTGATGAGGAGTTTACAGCATTAGGTCGAGAGGGGTTAGCAAATGATGAGCCAGGTGTGGCACATTTCTTTGCTGCCTGTCTTTGCCAATGGTTTTGGATGGGATATGCTACAATAAGAATTAATTTCTGTGTCTGGCTTATTTCACTGTCATAATGTCCTCCAAGTCCATCTATGTTGTCACAAATGGCAAAATATCCTTCTTTTTTAAAAAGGCTGAATGTGAAAGGGAAAAACCTACAACCAAGATTACTCTACCCAGCAAGGACCTCATTCAGATTCAACGGACAAGCAAAAGCTAAGAGTATTCAGCACCACCAAACCAGCTTTACAATAAATGCTAAAGGAACTTCTCTAGGCAGGAAACACAAGAGAAGGAAAAGACCTACAATAACAAACCGAAAGAATTAAGAAAATGGTAATAAGAACATACATATCAATAATTCCCCTAAATGTAAACGGATGAAATGCTCCAACCAAAAGACACAGACTGGCTGAATGGATACAAAAGCAATACCCATATATATGCTGTCTACAAGAGACCCACTTCAGACCTAAGGACACATACAGACTGAAAGTTGAGGGGATGGAAAAAGATATTCCAAGCAAATGGAAATCAAAAGAAAGCTGGAGGGCTTCCCTGGTGGCGCAGTGGTTGAGAGTCTGCCTGCCGATGCAGGGGACACGGGTTCGTGCCCTGGTCTGGGAAGATCCCACATGCTGTGGAGTGGCTGGGCCCGTGAGCCATGGCCGCTGAGCCTGCGCGTCCGGAGCCTGTGCTCCGCAACCGGAGAGGCCACAACAGTGAGAGGCCCGTGTACCAAAAAAAAAAAAAAAAAAAAAAGAAAGCTGGAGTAGCAATTCTCATATCAGATAAAATAGACTTTAAAATAAAGACTACTGCAAGAGACAAAGAAGGACAATACACAATGATCAAGGGATCAATCCAAGAAGAAGACATAAAAATTGTAGATATTGGGCTTCCCTGGTGGCGCAGTGGTTGAGAGTCCGCCTGCCGATGCAGGGGACGCGGGTTCGTGCCCTGGTCCGGGAGGATCCCACATGCCGCGGAGCGGCTGGGCCCGTGAGCCATGGCCGCTGAGCCTGTGCGTCCGGAGCCTGTGCTCCGCAACGGGAGAGGTCACAACAGTGAGAGGCCTGGGGGAAGATCCCACATGCCGCGGAGCGGCTGGGCCCGTGAGCCATGGCCGCTGAGCCTGTGCGTCCGGAGCCTGTGCTCCGCAACGGGAGAGGTCACAGCAGTGAGAGGCCTGCGTACCACACACACACACAAAAAAAAAAAAAAAAAAAAAAAAAAAAAAAAATTGTAGATATTTCTGCACCCAACATAGGAGCACCTCAAAACATAAGGCAAATACTAACAGCCATAAAAGGGGAAATCGAGAGTAACACAACCACAGTAGGGGACTTTAACACTCCACTATCACCAAAGGACAGATAAACCAAAATGAAAATAAATAAGGAAACACAAGCTTTAAATGACCCATTAAACAAGATGGACTTAACTGATACTTATAGGACATTCCATCCAAAAGCAACAGACAACACTTTCTTCTCAAGTGCTCATGGAACACCCTCCAGGATAGATCATACCTTGGGGCACAAATCAAGCCTCGGTTAATTTAAGAAAAGTGAAATTGTATCAAGTATCTTTTCTGACCACAGCACTATGAGACTAGATATCAATTACAGGAAAAAAATCTGTAAAAAACACAAACACATGGAGGCTAAACAATACACTACTAAATAACCAAGAGATCACTGAGGAAATCAAAAAATACCTAGAAGCTAATGACAATGAAAACACGATGATCCAAAACCTTTGGGATGCAGCAAAAGCAGTTCTGAGAGGGAAGTTTACAGCAATACAATCCTACCACAAGAAACAAGAAACATCTCAAATAAACAACCTAACCTCACACCTAAAGCAATTAGAGAAAAAAGAACAAAAAACCCCCAAAGTTAGCAGAAAAGCTGGTTCTTTGAGAAGATAAATGAAATTGACAAACCATTAGTCACACTCATCAAGAAAACAAGGGAGAAGACTCAAATCAATACAATTAGAAATGAAAAAGGAGAAGTAACAACTGACACTGCAGAAATGCAAAGCATAGTGAGAGATTACTACAAGCAACTCTATGCCAATAAAATGGACAACCTGGAAGAAATGGACAATTTCTTAAAAAAGCACAACCTCCCGAGACTGAACCAGGAAGAAACAGAAAATATAAACAGACCAATCACAGGCACTGAAATTGAGACTGTGATTAAAAATCTTTCAACAAACAAAAGCCCAGTACCAGATGGCTTCACAAGCGAATTCTATCAAACATTTAGAGAAGAGCTAACACCCAGCCTTCTCAAACTCTTCCAAAATAGAGCAAAGGGAGGAACACTCCCAAACTCATTCTACAAGACCACCATCACCCTGATACCAAAACCACACAAGGATGTCACAAAGAAAGAAGACTACAGGCCAATATCACTGATGAACATAGATGCAAAAATCCTCAACCAAATACTAGCAAACACAATCCAACAGCACATTAAAAGGATCATACACGATGACCAAGTGGGGTTTATCCCAGGAATGCAAGGATTCTTCAATATATGGAAATCAATCTATGTGATACACCATATTAACAAACTGAAGGATAAAAACCATATGATCATCTCAATAGATGCAGAAAAAGCTTTCCACAAAATTCAAAACCCATTTATGATAAAAAAAAACCCTCCAGAAAGCAGGCATAGAGGGAACTTACCTCAACATAATACAGGCCATATATGACAAACCCACAGCCAACATTGTTTTCTATGGTGAAAAACTGAACCCATTTTCACTAAGATCAGGAACAAGACAAGGCTGCCCACTCCCACCACTATTATTCAACATAGTTTTGGAAGTTTTAGCCACAGCAGTCACAGAAGAAAAACAAATAAAAGGAATCCAAATCAGAAAAGAAGAAGTAAAGCTGTCACTGTTAGCAGGTGACATGACACTATACATAGAGAATCCAAAAGACTCTACCAGAAAACTACTAGGGCGAAGCAATGAATTTGGTAAAGTTGCAGGATACAAAATTAGTGCACAGAAATCTCTTGCATTCCTATATACTAATGATGAAAAATCTGAACGAGAAATTAAGGAAACACTCCCATTTACCACTGCAACAAAAAGAAAAAAATACCTAGGAATAAACCTACGTAAAGAGACAAAAAACCTGTATGCAGAAAACTATAAGACACTGATGAAAGAAATTAAGGATGGTACAAACAGATGGAGAGATATATCATGTTCTTGGATTGGAAGAATCAGTGTTGTGAAAATGACTACACGACCCAAAGCAATCTACACATTCAATTCAATCCCTATCAAATTACCAATGGCATTTTTCACAGAACTGGAACAAAAAATTTCACAATTTGTATGGAAGACCCCGAATAGCCAAAGCAATCTTTAGAAAGAAAAATGGAGCTGGAAGAATAAGGCTCCCTGAATTCAGACTATACTACAAAGCTACAGCAATCAAGACAGTATGGTACTGGAACAGAAACAGAAATATTGATCAATGGAACAGGATAGAAAGCCCAGAGATAAACCCATGCACATATGGTCACCTTATTTTTGATAAAGGAGGCAAGAATATACAATGGAGAAAAGACAGCCTCTTCAATAAGTGGTGCTGGGAAAACTGGACAGCTACATGTAAAAGAATGAAACTAGAACACTCCCTAACACCATACATAAAAATAAACTCAAAATGGATTAAACACCTAACTGTAAGGCCAGACAGCATAAAAATCTTAGAGGAAAACATAGGCAGAACTCTCTATGACATAAATCACAGCAAGATCCTTTTTGACCCACCTCCTAGAGAAATGGAAATAAAAATAAACAAATGGGGGCATCCCTGGTGGCGCAGTGGTTGAGAGTCCGCCTGCCGATGCAGGGGACACGGGTTCGTGCCCCGGTCCGGGAAGATCCCACATGCTGCAGAGCGGCTAGGCCCGTGAGCCATGGCCGCTGAGCCTGTGCGTCCGGAGCCTCTGCTCCGCAACGGGAGAGGCCACAACAGTGAGAGGCCCACATACCGCAAAATAAATACACAAATAAACAAATGGGACCTAATGAAATTTAAAAGCTTTTGCACAGCAAAGGAAACCATAAACAAGACGAAAAGACAACCCTCAGAATGGGAGAAATTATTTGCAAATGAATCAACGGACATAGGGTTAATCTCCAAAATATATAAACAGCTCATGCAGCTCAATATCAAAGAAAGAAACAACCCAATCCAAAAATGGGCAGAAGACCTAAAGAGACATTTCTCCAAAGAAGATATACAGATTGCCAACAAACACACAAAAGGATGCTCAACATCACTAATCATTAGAGAAATGCAAATCAAAACTACAGTGATTACCACCTCACACCAGTCAGAATGGCCATCATCAAAAAAATCTACAAACAATAAATGCTGGAGAGGGTGTGGAGAAAAGGGAACCCTCTTGCACTGTTGGTGGGAATGTAAACTGATACAGCCATTATGTAGAACGGTATGGAGGTTCCTTTAAAAACTAAAAATAGAACTACCATATAACCCAGCAATCCCACTACTGGGCATATACCCTGAGAAAACCATAATTCAAAAAGAGTCATGTACCACAATGTTCATTGCAGCACTATTTACAATAGCCAGGACATGGAAGCAACCTAAATGTCCAACGACAGATGAATGGATAAAGAAGATGGATGTGGCACATATATACAATGGAATATTACTCAGCCATAAAAAGAAACGAAATTAAGTTATTTGTAGTGAGGTGAATGGACCTAGAGTCTGTCATACAGAGTAAAGTAAGTCAGAAGAGAAAAACAAATACCGTATGCTAACACATATATATGGAATCTAAAAAAGAAAAAAATGGTTCTGAAGAACCCAGGGGCAGGACAGGAATAAAGACACTGACATAGAGAATGAACTTGAGGACCCAGGGAGGGGGAAGGGTAAGCTAGGACAAAGTGAGAGAGTGGCATGGACTTATATACACTACCAAATATAAAACCGATGGCTAGTGGGAAGCAGCCGCATAGCACAGGGAGGTCAGCTCACTGCTCTGTGACCACCTAGAGGGGTGGGATAGGGAGGGTGGGAGGGAGACCCAAGAGGGAGGAGATATAGGGATATATGTATATGTATAGCTGATTCACTTTGTTATAAAGCAGAAACTAACACACCATTGTAAAGCAATTATACTCCAATAAAGATGTAAAAAAAAAAAAAGAAACATAGGAGAAGAAAAAAAAAGCCATCGGGGTCTACAGAGAATTAGGAAGTTGGTAGAGGTGTGAAATTGTCTTTCAACAGGTAGACTCACCCACACATATCCTAAAAAGTCCCATATTTCTCTAAAATGAGTATTCAGAAAAAGGGTTGGATATGAGGGTGGGGTATGAGTTTAATGGTCATTATGTTGATCTGGCTTGTTAAATTCCTTGAGTATAAAGAACATTCAGAACATGTTGGGTTTCAGAACTGTGCTCCAGAACACAGAAGCATCTGTTATTCATATCTACTCACGGATCTGAACTTGATGTATATGACACTTTCCAAGTTGCTAGGTTTGCCTGAATTGAGTACACATCAAAGACTCATGCTGCACCTGTAAAACATGCATTAATATTAATGTTCATTAGCTTGGATCCTTTATTTCCAGCATCATATCAACCATGACTAAAGACTGTTCAAGGGCTATTCCTCTCTGTTTCATATGACGATATAACCACGTTCAAGGCCAGCCCTAGGCTAAAACGTGAAGGAAGCAGATGCTATGTAACTGGGAGATCACATGATTGAATATTTAGGAAAATAAAGCAGAAAAAATGCCAGTGATGCCAGCTTCTTAACAATAAGAGTAGTCATCCCACCTTTCCACAATCCACACCCCACCCCAACCAAGAAAGTTTCAGCTAGAATTTTTCAAGTTAAAATGTATTGCTGACTTGCTTATTTTCCTTTGGGTAAAAAGGGGGGATATATTAAAGGCACATTTTGAAATGGCAGTGATAAAATTGTTTCTTTTTACATTTTCTTAATATGTATACCCTTTATTCTCTAAATGCCAATAACTAACACATGATAATTTCCATTTAGTTCAGCTTAGCATTGCTCCTGTGTAAACAGTATAGAAAAATGGTAAGGCTAACCATTTAGGTTTATTCACATTAAGGCCAGGACCCCAGCACAAATTAAATTCTCATTAAAATTCAAACCATGAACAAAAGAGCAATTTAAATATTGAACAATGTGGGTCTCAAACCATGTATCCCATATTCAGTTCAGTCCACTAATGTGGTTAATGATCTAGACACAGGACCACTGGGAATGCATATTGACCAGTTTGGGACGCAGGGGAAGGACAGTAGATACTGCAGTGATCAGTGGTCCAGAGGGTTGAGATTGTTAAGGCAGTTTTATCAAGTACCCAGAAACAATACACTCATGAGAAACATTATGACAGGCACTTCCAGCTGTCCCCCTTCTCTCTCACAATAAGAGAACCCCTGATTTTAAGCTAGACTCTTAGCCTCCCCAGTTTAAAACATTTTCCATGCTATTCTGTAACTGGTGTGGTTCTGTGTGTCTATGTTCTGGTCAAAGGAAGATGAGCAAAAGTAAAGTTTACATTTTTGGGTCATGTCCTTAATGGCAAGAATGTGGCCCTCTACTCCCATTTTATACCCTTCTTGCTGCCTGGAATTCAGATGCTAGGAGAGTCATCTTGGATCATGTGGATGAAGTCAACATTCTAAGAATGACAGAGCAAAAAGATGGAGGGTGCCTGGGCTCTAGATGACGTCTCAATACAGCAGCATCATAACTGCTGAGATTTTACTTTGATAAATAAATTAACCTCTATCTTGTTTAAGGCATTGTTCATTTTCATCTCTGCTAGAGCAGAGATTTTATACTATTATAGATACATGGCAAGTAATTTCTTACTAATAAAATTTTAAGGATGGATGATTGTGAGTTATTTATTTTGTTTTACATTAGAGTAGTTGTCCTATTATAATACTACTCACACTAACTTCTATTCCAAAATGTTTTATAGAGCAGGAGAAAAGAAGTATAATTATATGGAGCATGTCACAAATTGTGAGAAGTCCACAGAGTGTACCCATATGATGTGTCCAACATGTGAATGCCATCTGTTATGTGTACTACAGGTTGAAAACTGCTAGACTGGAACAAGAAGCTAAGAAAACCATGGCTGTAGGTTTAATACCCATGTGGATTACTTGTCTTATACTCAGATTGTACTCCTTACCTCACTGACTGATTTGACTAATTCATATCATAAGGCAAAACCAGCAAGAAAGCTGGATGCAAAATAACCTCCACTCATGGACGAATCATATAGGGCACAAGCCCTACTACTAGGAGGGCAGCTTAATGACAGCCAAAGGGGCACAACTGAGGTAATAATGAGCTAAACAATAAAAAGCATGTTTTGCTTATAAAAATGTCAAGAAATAAAAATAAATATATAAGACTTATATTGACCAGAACATGAATAAACAAGCACTCTCCTACACTATTAGTAGAGTGTATATGTTTAATCCAAAGGAAAAATCAGACAAGTGCACAAAGATGTAATGTACTAAGTTGTTCATCATAATGCTATTTATAACAGTGAAAAATTGGCTACAACTTACAAGTCCAACAACAGAGAACTGGCTAAGTAAATTTAGTGCATGCCTGTGATGGAATAATTTGCAGCCATTAGAATTGAATTATAGAAGATTATTTAATTACATTAAATTAACAGTGCAGGTTTAAAAATACACACAGTATGATATGGATTTTGTAAAACACACACACACACACACACACACACACACACTATATAGATATAATTTACATGTGTGTTTAAAACATTTAAAATGTTAAAATTCAGGACTTCCCTGGTGGTCGGGTGGTTAAGACTTCGCCTCCCAATGCAGGGGGTGCGGGTTCGATCCCTGGTCACGGAGCTAAGATCCCACATGACTCGTGGCCAAAAAACCAAAATATAAAACAGGAGCAATATTGTATCAAATTCAATAAAGACTTTAAAAATGGTCCACATCAAAAAAAAAAGTCCAAAAAAAGAGTAATAAAATAAAATGTTAAAATTCTAATGCTGGACTTCCCTGGTGGCACAGTGGTTAAGAATCCGCCTGCCAATGCAGGGGACATGGGTTCGAGCCCTGGCCCCGGAAGATCCCACATGCCGTGGAGCAACTAAGCCCGTGCACCACAACTACTGAGCCCACATGCCACAACTACGGAAGCCCGCGCACCTAGAGTTCATGCTCCACAACAAGAGAAGCCACTGCAATGAGAAGCCCGTGCATCAAGACAAAGAGTAGCCCCCACTCGCCGCAACTAGAGAAAGCCTGCACATAGCAACGAAGACCCGACACAGCCATTAATTAATTAATTTAATTAAAATTCTAATGTTATCTCAGGGAAGGAGGTTATGAGTAATTTTTATTTTCTTCATTGTGCTTTTGTTTGTTTTTTCAGAGTCTTCAGTGAAAATATATGTTAATTTTACAATCATATAAATAAATGTAATTTTAAAAGGCAGGATGAGAAGAAAGGAGGGAGGGAGCAAGGGAGAGGAAGAGTGAATGCAGACTCTTGTATACAACAGATCTGAATCCGCATCCAGACTCCACCTCATAGCTCTTTGACACTGAACAAACTAACAACTTCTTTAAACCTAAGTTCCCTCATCTGTAAAAACAGGACCAATAATTACGTGAAAAGGCAATTATGAAGGTTTAATATCATCATATATGAGTATTTTCCAAATTTCTGAAGAACATTAATCATTTTAAATGCTCAAATAAAATATTTCCTTGAGAAATTCAAAATGCATATTTGGATATTAAAGATTCTACCAAGCCTCCCTTAAACAAACCAGCTTAACTTCATTTAATCTAGCCCTCCCTGAACTTACCTGACCATGGAAAATATATTTTACAGAATATCTATGAACCTACTTAATTCTGCCCAACACACATCTTGGGAAATGCTGACAGGTTAGTGGACACGCTCCAGTACCCAGCACTCAATGGCTGCTTGGGTAGTTTTTGTCCTTTTTTCACCTATAGAGGACTGAGAATGGATTCTTATGATTACAGAAATAGTGAACTACACTGAGTAGAAGACAGCTCATAATTAAGAACCTAAAAGAATAATGAACTTAAAAAGGAGAAGTTGGACTGGAAATAACACTGACAAATGCCGCAACGTGTTATCTCCCAACACAGGAATGAGGTATTTAATGCTGAAAGGAAAAAAGGAAGATGATGTCATTCCGTTAACATAAAATCATGATTTCTGCTGCTCATACTAAATGTAATGTGTTATCAAAAAATGAAGTATACATGGGAGTAATATATTGATTAATCCTAATACATGCCAAGATCCTTACAGATAAAAGCAAGCCAATTTCAATTTATGATTTCATAATGCATTAACATTGTCTAGGGGTCTTTCCAACAGGAGATAGCAAGGTCCACCTTCAATAAAATTAATCGTTTTACTTACAAGTTGAATAATCAGACCCTACAGATATTCTTTAGGGGTCAGCATGAAAACTTCCCAGAAGAAATTAAATAATACATGATAAAACCAACATGTTTCATGGACAACACCATAAAATTCAAAAAGCATTTTACGTTTTCACCATCGTTATCTTTAACTTAGTACAGCTAATGTAATGAATGAATAATTGGATAAGGTAAAAAATGCTTTGCGTATGATTCATAAATGGTGGAGGTAGATGAATTAAATACTCTCTCAAAATCTCCTATAATCCTGTCCCTGTATTCCTCATCTTCAATATACTGTTGACATTAGAAAAAAGTTACCATATGCCAACTGGTATTGAGCAAGTGGTGGATGAAGGGGAAATCTCTCAGAATTTGTAAAGACAGTAGCTTCCAGCAGATTCGCATCCCAAAGTCAAATCACCTGGGTGGGCCAAAAACAACTTCAAGCAGGGTTGTTTTTTTTTTTTTAACATCTTTATTAGAGTATAATTGCTTTACAACAGTGTGTTAGTTTCTGCTTTATGACAAAGTGAATCAGCTATACATATACATATATCCCCACATCTCTTCCCTCTTGCATCTCCCTCCCTCCCACCCTCCCTATCCCACCCCTCTAGGTGGTCACAAAGCACCAAGCTGATCTCCCTGTGCTATGCGACTGCTTCCCACTAGCTATCTGTTTTACATTTGGTAGTGTATATAAGTAAGTCAGAAAGGGTTGTTATTTTATATCTGCAGTTCTGAGCCGTGGATGCTCACTGAAATCACCTGAGTAGCTTTAAAAACTGATGCCTGGATTCGACTTCTGCAGATTCTGATTTAAATGGTCTATATAGTTCAGCTTGGACATCAGGATTTTTTAAAGTTCATCAGACAATTCTATATATAGCCAAGTTGAAGAACCACTGTTAGTGATCCTAAAGCATATGTAAATGCAAATACTATTTGGAGGAAGGCACATCATTCCTAGGTTGCAAAGAAGTCCCACACCGTTTTCAAGAACAATGACCATTACACAGACAAAAATAAGAAAGCCCCAAGAAAACGAGATACCATAATTAAGATTAAGAAAAAATAAGAGACTGTAGAAACAGACCCTCGAAGACTTTGAATATAGGAATGAATTGTTAAGACACAGATCTAAAACAACTATTCCTACTAAGCTTAATGAAATAAAACACAAGCCTGAAAGTAACTTTACTGGAAACCACAAAAAGTTTCCAGGGAGATTTGAAAATGTAGCCAAAGAACTTATAGAAATGGACATATATACACTACCAAACGTAAAATAGCTAGCTAGTGGAAAGCAGCCGCATAGCACAGGGAGATCAGCTCGGTGCTTTGTGACCACCTAGAGGGGTGGGATAGGGAGGGTGGGAAGGAGGGAGATGCAAGAGGGAAGAGATATGGGAACATATGTATATGTATAACTGATTCACTTTGTTATAAAGCAGAAACTAACACACCATTGTAAAGCAATTATACTCCAATAAAGATGTTAAAAAAAACAATTAAAATCTAAAATTTAAAACTCAATGTATTAGTTTAACAGCAGATTACATATAGCAAAAGGGAGCGTTGGTAAAATGAAATACAGGTCAGAAGAATCCAAAATGCAGCACAGGAATATAAAAGTATAGAAAATTAATAAAAAGCATTTAAGAGACTCTATGTAGAGTGTAGAGTGAAAAGGTTTAACACATTTTTAATTAGAGTTCCAAGAAAGAAAAGAAAGGGTAAGAATTTGAAAAGTTAATGACTGAGAACTAATGAAAAACACAGATCTGCAGACGTAAGAAATCCAGTGAGTCCCAACCAGATATATAAAAGGACTTTTACCTTAGACACATAATAGTAAAACTGCAGAACACCTAAGACAAAGAGAAGATCTCAAAAGCAATGAGTGAAAAAAAAGAACAGACTGCATTCAGATGAATGACAGACTGAAAGCTGACTTCTTAACAAGAGCAATGGAAACCAGAGGAAGGTAAAATGATATATTCAGTATTCTAAAAGGAAATAACCACCAATTCTATGTTGAAAATTCTCAAGAGTGATTGTAAATTGAAGAAGTTTTAAGACAAACAAAAATGGAGAGAATTTGCCTCCAGCAGAATCTCACTAAAGAAAATTCTAGAGAATGCATTTCAGGCAGAAAAATTCCAGAAGGAAGAATTATGATGGAACAAAGAATATAGAGGCAAGGAAGAAGTGGAGCTGTCGGAAAATCTTTTAAAAATTACTTTAAAATATCAATAATAATAATGTTTTTGAGAATAAAATATAATTTTTACAAAACAAGAATAATTTATAACTGAAGAGAGAAATAATGAAATTAAGTGTTCTAAGACCCTTACAGTATCCAAGAGAAAAATAAAGGTACCTATGAATTTTAGACTTGACAAATTAAGTAAGTATTTTGTAATCTAAGGGCACCACTAAAAGAAAAAAATGTTTAATTTTTGAAACTGGTAGAAAAAATTAGAACGATTTAAAAAGTACTCAATCTGAAATAATGCAATAAAAGAGAGAAATACAAAGCACAAAATAGAATGATTAATTAAGACCAAAACCTATTATTAATTCCTTCAAATGTAAATCAATCCAATACTCCAGTTAAAAGACAAAGGTTCTTAGAAAAGATATATTTTAACTTTAAAAAACTACATTTTAATCAAAAAACTACATTTTGATCAAAAGTGACAATATCTAAAAACTAAGGCTAGAAAAATGTTAAAGTATAAGGACAGAAAAAAATATACCATGCAAACACTAATCAAAAGAAAGCTAGGATAGATAGCTATAGTACTGTCAGAAAATATGTAAGTCAAAAAGTATTACCAGAGATAAAGATAATCACTTTATATACATCAAAGGTAAAGTTTACCAGGAAGATAAAACCATTTAAAACTTGTACCTAATAATATAGCATCAAAATAATTAAAGTAAAAATTGAAAGAAAAAGGAGAAATACACAAAGTCATAAACATAGAGATTTTAGCACACGTCTCAGTAATTAATAAATAAATAGAATAAAAAATCAGAATGGATATGGAAAATTTGAACAACATGATGAACACACAAGTTCTAATGGATATTTATAAAATACAACAATAAAATATACTCAATGTAGAATTATTTTCAGAATATTCAATACTTATAAACAAAATGCTTGACCATGAAGCTGGCCTCAACAAATTTCAAAAGACCAAATAATACAGAGCATATTTTCTGACAACAACTAACACAGAAAAAAATTACAAAAAGAAAACTAGAAATACTCACATGTTTGGAAATTAAGAAACACAGTTCTAAATAACTCATTGGGCAAGAAGGAAATCATGATAAAAATTATAAAATATTTTGAACTGGAGAATAAAGAAATACCACATATTAACTGCAACTAAAGTGGAACTTAGAGAATATAGTCTCAAATGTATAAATTAGAAAAGAAGACAAACTAAAAATTAAAGAGCTAAAGCAGCCATCTCAAGAAATTAGAAAAAAGTGCAGCAAAATAATCCCCAACAAAGTAGAAGGAAGTACAAAAGATGAGAGAAGAAATTAATAAAATAAAAAAGAAACATATGAATCTTCCACTTCCAGTAACAGTGGGCTAGGTAATTTAGATCAATGCTTCCACTGAGGACAACTAAAAAAGATGGATAAAATATTATTTTAATTCTTCTTAAAAGTATCAGTGAACTAACAATTAAGTGGGATGGTAGAAATAAGATAATTTCAGACATGTAATTTCTAAAAACTATCTACTTTCTATGTATCCCTTCTCTGGAAGCCAATGGAAAACGTGCTCTATTCACAGCTGTGCTCCATCAAAATGAGGAGTAAACCAATGTGAAGAACATTTTACACAGGGATTATCACATAAATACTGAATAGTGATATAACTAAAATTATAATATTGGAATGGTGGATAAAAGGACTTGTCCTTCTGTGTGTGCACAAGCATGTAGGTGTAGAGGGGATGGGATGGTAGTAAAAGAAACTAAATCCTCTTCTTCTCTAGTCAGAAACCAATGGTTCTGGCCAAAGCTAAAAATTCACAAAGTAGCAACGTAAGCATGTCATTTATTTATTTACTTGTTTGTTTACTTATTTATTTATCATTTTCCTTTTTTTTCATTGAATTAAAGATTCTTTGTCCATCAACAGAGCAATGGATAAAGAAGATGTGATTGTATATGTGTGTGTGTGTATACACACACACACACACACACACACACACACACACACACACACATAATGGAATATTAGTCAGCCGTAAAAAATAAAATAAAATAAATAATGCCATTTGCAGCAACATGGATGGACCTAGAGATTGTCATAGAGAGTGAAGTAAGTCATACACAAAAAGACAAATATCATATGATATTGCTTATATGTGGAATCTTAAAAAAGGGTACAAATGGGGCTTCCCTGGTGGCTCAGTGGTTGAGAATCTGCCTGCTAATGCAGGGGACACGGGTTCGAGCCCTGGTCTGGGAGGATCCCACATGCCGCGGAGCAACTAGGCCCGTGAGCCACAACTACTGAGCCTGTGCGTCTGGAGCCTGTGCTCCACAACAAGAGAGTCCGCGATAGTGAGAGGCCCGCGCAGCATGATGAAGAGTGGCCCCCGCTTGCGACAACTAGAGAAAGCCCTTGTACAGAAATGAAGATGCAACACAGAAAAAATAAATTAATTAATTAATAAACTCCTACCCCCAACATCTTCTTTAAAAAAAAAAACGCATACGCCCTTTAAAAAAAAAACGGTACAAATGAACTTATCTAGAAAACAGAAATAGAGTTACAGATGTAGAAAATAAACTTAGGTTACCAGTGGGTAAGGAGGGGGCGAATAAATTGGAAGACTGGGATTGACATATACACACTACTATAAATAAAATAGATAACAAATAAGGACCTACTGTATAGCATGGGGAACTCTACTCAATACTCTGTAATGACCTATAAGGGAAAAGAATCTAAAAAAAAGAGTGGATATATGTATATGTATAACTGATTCACTGTTGTACACCTGAAACTAACACAACATTGTAAATCAACTATACTCCAATAAAAATTTAAAATTAAAATAAATTTTAAAAATTAAAAATAAAAATTCAACAGAAAAAAGTAAATTCTATAGTGCTTCACAATTTTCAAAAGTTTCACACACATGATTTCATATAATCTCATAATAACCCTTTTTTTAACCCCTACCCCTCTATTGCCCCTCCCTCCTTCCCTCTCCCCACTGGTAACCACTAGCTTGTTCTATCTGTGAGTCTGCTTCTTTTTTGTATTCACTAGTCTGTTGTGGTTTTTAGGTTCCACATATAAGTGATATCATACAGCATCTATCTTTCTCTGTCTGACTTATTTTACTTAGCATGATGCCCTCCAAGTCCATCCATGTTGCTGCAAATGCCAAAAATTCATTCTTGTTATGGCTGAGTAGTATTCCATTGTGTGTGTGTGTATATATATATATATATATATATATATATATATACACACCACCTCTTCTTTATCCATTCATCTGTCAGTTGACACTTAGGTTGTGTAAGCATGTTATTTAGATAGCATGTAGGAAAGGGTGGGGAGGAATGAATAGGAAGAACGCGAAGGATTTTTTTTTTTTGGGTTGTGCCTCTCAGCTTGTAGGATCTTAGTTCCCTGACCAGGGATGGAACTTGTACCCCCTGCAGTGGAAGCTCAGAGTCCTAACCATTGGACCACCAGGGAATTCCCCACAAAGGATTTTTAGAGCAGTGAAAATACTCTGTATGATACCATAATGACTCATGTCATTATATATTTATCCTAACCCATATAGTGTACAAAATGAAGAGTGAACCCTAAAGTAAACTATGGACTTTGACTGATGATCTGTCAATGTAGGTTCATCAATTATAACAAATGTACCACTCTGGTGGAGAATGTTGATAATGGGGGATAATGATACATAACAATGTGAGCATGTTATTTAGATATGGACATAAATACCAATAGAATGAACTGAAAGAGTTAAGTGTTTGCTTCTAGGAAGTGAGAAATGGTGGTGGCTAGGTGGAACAAGCTATTTTTCAGAGCAAGCCTTGTAGAATTATTTGAATTATTAACAATGGATATGTATACATTTGACAAAAATAAAAACCAAATTAAACTTTGAAAAAGTAAATGAGAAGTGAAGAAGTGAGACAGTATCTGTAGACTGCTTTAGAGCACTTCGCTGTAAAGTAAAACAAAGGAATAATTTAGTACCTGAAGAAAGATGCAGAGCCAATATTGGGTTTTCTTTTTTGAGGGGCAGAGTGGTTCTTAAGATGGCTAGACCACAGCATATATGCTGGGCGAATGATCCAAATAAGACAAACAGAAATATATATTGCAGGAAAGAAAAAGCATAATTGAAGGAGCAAGGGCTTAAGAAGATAAGGGTGATAGGATCCAGAGTATCACTGGCAGAATTGCTTTTTTGTGTTTTGTTGTTGTTATTGTTTTGTTTTGTTTTATGGGGTTTTTTTAAGGTTCAGGTAATTTCCAGTTTATTAGTATTATCCTGGCAGAGTGGGAAAGTTTGCAACAGTTTGGCATAGCAAAACTGGTTGGTATTGAATCAGCCATTTAAAATATAATCATATTTATATTCCCACCAACAGTGCAGGAGGGTTCCCTTTTCTCGACACCCTCTCCAGCATTTATAGTTTGTAGATTTTTTGATGATGGCCATTCTGACCGGTGTGAGGTGGTACCTCATTGTAGTTTTGAATTGCATTTCTCTAACGATTAGTGATGCTGAGCATTCTTTCATGTGTTTGTTGGTGACCTGTATACCTTTGGAGAAATGTCTATTTAGGTCTTCTGCCCATTTTTGGATTGGGTTGTTTGTTTTTTTGATATTGAGCTGCTTGATAATGGAGGCAAGGATATACAATGGAGAAAAGACAGTCTCTTCAATAAGTGGTGCTGGGAAACTGGACAGCTACATGTAAAAGAATGAAATTAGAACACTCCCTAACACCATACATAAAAATAAACTCAAAATGGATTACACGTGTATCTTTTGACCTTAATTTTATCAACTGCTCATTTTTATGCTCATGTATCAGTTGCCATGTGTAAAGCAGTGACAAGCTTTAATTCTCTTTATTTCATAGCTTAGTGGCCTCCATTCTTCCCTTAAAAATAGATAAAAATATTTTGAGTGTGTGAACTTTACAAGTACATCTAAATTTTGCCAAGTTCCAAATAATGGCAGTGTAACTGTAAGTACACTCTCTTTTTAGCTCGTCATCATTTTATAATGAAGAGTTTTCTCTAAATCAGTGATTTTTTTGACCTGCAAATTAAGACTCATTGGTGAACTGTAAAATTGATTGAGCATATCAAAAGCAGCATTTTAAAAGAAATAAACCCGAACAGAAAACTAGAAAATATTAGAGTACACTTAAGAGTAAGAATTGTTTCTTAAAATCTATTTCCATGTATATAGCTATTTACATATATAATGTATATTTATTTCCATATATACCATGTCTACATACACATACATGAACATATATGTTTGATTGTACTAAATTATAATGTAAAATTATTTTTTTAATTGTAGGTTGTCATCAAAAAGTTTCAAAGCCACCAGTGTAAATAATGTCTCAGGTCCCTTAAAGTTTTGAAGCCACATAGCAAAATATACATATAATATTTCTTTTTTTTTTACATCTTTATTGGCGTATAATTGCTTTACAATGGTGCGTTCGTTTCTGCTTTATAACAAAGTGAATCAGTTATACATATACATATGTTCCCATATCTCTTCCCTCTTTACATATAATATTTCCACTTCCTACCCTAAAATATCCCAAGGACCCTTCATACCTTGAGAGAGCAAGTGTATTAATGTCAGCTCTGCTGTAAAACAGTCAGTCTCAAATATCTCAAGATTACAACAACAAGCATTTATTCCTTGCTCATATCATGTTGCACTTGCAGGTGTGCTGCTGCAATTCCATATGTGATTTCATTCCGGGGTCCAGACTCCAGGAGACGCCCCTACTTGGGACATACCCATTTTAATGGCAAAGAGAACAAGCAAGAGAGATGATGGACGTGCGTGATGCTCAGATGTGGCACACATCACGTCTACTCACATTCCATTGGCTAAATTACATCACATGTCCAAGCCTAAAGTCAATGTAGTAGTATTATAAACTCTGCCTTCAAGATGGCACAGCAGGGCTTCCCTGGTGGCGCAGTGGTTGAGAGTCCGCCTGCCGATGCAGGGGACACGGGTTCGTGCCCCGGTCCGGGAAGATCCCACATGCCGCGGAGCAGCTAGGCCTGTGAGCCATGGCCGCTGAGCCTGCACGTCCGGAGCCTGTGCCCCACAACGGGAGAGGTCACAACAGTGAGAGGCCCGCGTACCGCAAAAAAAAAACAAAAAAGATGGCACAGCAACACAAATGCCAACAAGCAAAAACATAAAAACTTCTCATCAGTAAGGGAGCTAGTATTTGGGAACAATAATACAATCTATCAGAGCAATTCACTTCTCTCCTTTCCCCTTCTAATCCCTTTGTATGATAAAGGAAAAGAGAATATTTCTTGTCCCCAAAGTAGGAAAGAGGCCAAGGTCATGGCTTATGTGAGCTGTGGCATGGTTAGTTTCCTCTGGGTTGTGGTCAAATACTTCCCACTTAATTTGGGCTATTATCCTGTAAATGGACTAGCATTTTGAAGTATAACTAGAACAGGGCAATTCCATCCATGTACGGGGAAAAATCACCTAGAGAACATAGCAGGAAGACAACAATGATTACCTAGAAATAAAGAAAATTTCAAAAATGAAAATAGTTACCCAAAAAGGGGTAATACTGATCTTCTTCTGAAGGGCACCAATGAATTTTTATAAACCACTTGCAAATAGCACTAATAAAACTATGAGAAACTGGATTTTTTATGGTGTATATTAAAGTACTCATTGTCTGTTCTCTTTTTTAAAAAATAAATTTATTTTATTTATTTATTTTTGGCTGCACTGGGTCTTTGTTGCGCATGGGCTTTCTCTAGTTGTGGCGAGGGAGGGGCTACTCTTCGTTGCGGTGCACGGGCTTCTCATTGCCATGGCTTCTCTTGTTGCAGAGCACAGGTTCTAGGCATGTGAGCTTCAGTAGTTGTGGCTTGTGGGCTCAGTAGTTGTGGCTCACGGGCTCTAGAGCGCAGGCTCAGTAGCTGTGGCGCACGGGCTTAGTTGCTCCGCGACATGTGGGATCTTCCCGGACCAGGGCTTGAACCCGTGTCCCCTGCATTGGCAGGCATATTCTTAACCACTGTGCCACCAGGGAAGCCCTCATTTGCTGTTCTCTTGTGGGAGTTTACCTAAGTAAATGTTATTATCATTTTCTCAAGATCAAACTATTGGAGATTATGCATTCTACTGTTTCTTCCTTAATTCAAAAATAGTTTAGAATCCCAGTCATAAATAGAACAGCTAATAATAAATCTCATGAATGCTTATGACTCTCTGGGAATGCTTAAAAAAGTGACAAATTAGGTATTCAGAAGTGAACATTATTTAAAAATTTCCAACTAGTATGAATCATCCCAAACCAAATTATAGTAGAAATGCCCTATCCATATTAAATCCTACACTATGCACTTAAATGGCCAATAACTTATTCTTTGAGAGAACACAAACAAGACTCCAATCAATTTACATAAGACAATCCAAGCAAATATGAAACTGCTGCCAAGTTCCAACTGTTCGATCCTAGGAATTTTTTTTTTTTTCTTTGCGGTACGCGGGCCTCTCGCTGTTGTGGCCTCTCCCGTTGCGGAGCACAGGCTCCGGACGCGCAGGCTCAGCGGCCATGGCTCACGGGCCCAGCCGCTCCGCAGCATGTGGGATCTTCCCGGACCGGGGCACGAATCCGTGTCCCCTGCATCGGCAGGCAGACTCTCAACCACTGCGCCACTGGGGAAGCCCGATCCTAGTAATCGTATTTAAAAAAATTTGAGTGGAAAATGAGACGGTTGTTTTTATAACTTAACTATAAATAAAATGAAGTGTGTGTGTGTATGTGAACTCTAGGCCACATGGTATCCTCCTCTTAAACACCTTCATGCAATACACAAGAACACACCTCTATGTGCCCTGCAGAAAAGCTATTCTTACAGTCTTGGGTGACCTCTATGTTATTCATCAAAGAGAAGCATAATCATTCAGTACATACTTGATCCCCAAGTAAACCCTCACCTCACTACTCACAACCTAAAAGGAAAGCCTGAAAAGGGACAAAGTGGCACTTTACCTTGCTGTGGCCCAAGGAAGACTTTCATTGATTATATGACAGGTCGCTCTCATTTCATTGAGATATCAAGGGAGGTTGAGTGTGAAGGAAATCCCCCCAAACATCTCAAAGAAGGCTACACCAACAGTCACCGAAACTCTGGGTAGAACCCAAAACATAATGTCACTATTTCCACATAAGATGACTGAATTGGCTCTAGATGGTGACTCCTGGTGCAAAGGGGTTGCTTTAAGAAGCATCCAACTACTACGCTCATGAGAAAGAAGAAAAGGGGCTTCCCAAAGTACAGCTGAGGCTTGGAATGTTAAAATTGAAGGAACAATAAGAGTTATTTAATTTGACCCTTCTGTTTGACATATAATGAAGCAGATCCAAAGCATTTTAACGACTCTTTCAAGGTCACCCTAGCTAATTTTTTATGACAATTGGACTTAAACCTATGTCTCACTATTCACAGTTCATTGCTCTTTCCACTACAACTCTGAAACCCCAGTTTCAGCACTGATTTCTCAACAAGGAAGCACTGGACAATTATAGCTAGGATATTAGTGAATAATATTTAATGATGGGAAAAAGGAACTTTCTTGCGTGACAGAAACATTCCAAATCTGATTGGGATGCCACACATGTGTATATATTTGTATGCTCACTGAACGTAAGATGTGTACATTTCTCCATAAATTATTTTATTATTAAAATAAAAATACATAAAAATAATTTATGAGATGCCAAAAATGATTTAAGAAAATATGCACAATATATAGTTAAGCTTGTGCCACCTTATCCCAGGTCATGAAGAAATCAGAACCTGAGGCAAGGATTAAGACATTAAACTTTATTTGGGAGGTGCAAACTTGGGCAGTAAGAGTGAGGAAAAAAGGGATGAGGTAAGGAGCAAGATAAGGAAAAATGCAAAACATGCAATTACTTAGCATGATGACTGCCTTCACAAGGAACCACGAGGAGACACAGTAATACACTCAGCAGACGCATTCGCTCAGCACATAGGACTTCTCTAGAAGCTTTGCTAGAAGGACTCGTAGGTACTTCAGAGCACTCCAGAGGAGAAAGGAAGGAGGCAAATTCTATCTGACAAGCTCCTTATCACTCATTTCCCGCTCCCATTTCGCACATTCCCCAGTAATACCAAATGACCCGTGGGCAGCTGATCAAGAAACCAGATCCTACAACCCACTGTAATATTTCTTCTCAGTCTGAATGTGGAGGATAACTCAGTGCAGATGGAGCATTAATCAAAAGGGCAGAAAAAAGGAAACAGTTAAAGAAACCTGAGATGGCACACAAGGTTTGTAACCCAGTACAGATTAATGAGGAGGCTACAGAATAATATGCAAATTATTATCTTATGTTTATTAAATTAATAAATAAAGCTAGGAGAATATATTCCGAAATATTAAAAGTAATCATCTCTGGGGTGGTGAAGTTAACGCTGATTGCTTTTCTACATTATTCTTCTCTGTATTTGCTAAATTTTCTACCCTCCAAAATCGAATACTCATGTCTCCATTTCCCTTTTCTCCACCTTACTACCTTCAACCCTTCATGCCATGATGATGTTTTTAAGCCTACAGAGGAGAGTTACTTGGGATTTAGTCACTAAATTCAACATGCAAAGCAAATACTGCATATAGTAAAAATCATTTTTGAAAATCCCTTAAATTACTCATAATAATTAGTTTACTGCCTGTAACAAATGGTATGCTGTGTACTACACACAAACTGATTCTGAGGCCCCCTAAAATTTGAGAACTTCTGAGCTTTACTGAAGGAAAAATAAAAAAAATCAAAAGTGTATGTGTGGGCTTCCCTGGTGGCGCAGTGGTTGAGAGTCCACCTGCCAATGCAGGGGACACAGGTTCGTGCCCCGGTCCAGGAAGATCCCCTCCTGGACTGGGAAAAATGGAATATTACTATATCTATTTATAGATATAGATGTAAGATAGACATAGATGATATAGATAGATATCTATAGATGTGTATCTAGATAGATAGATCTTACAGGTTCTGTTTCTCTGAAGAACCATAATACAACATCCTAGGCACATCACAGAAAACTTGTTAAAGCCATAGACAAAAAGGAAAGTCCTACTACAGATAGATATAACAAATAGGTTCATTTCACAGAAGCAGCAATAAGACTGACAACCAACTTCTCAACAAAACAATGGAAGCCATAAATCAATGTAATTAAAATTTTAAAGTGCTGACCCTAACCTGAAATTTTATCCCACTTTCAAAAATTAAGGTAAAATAAAAACATTTTTAGACATACACTAGAAGAATCAATTTATCACTAATAGATCTTCACTATCATGATATTCAATCACAAGTAAAATATTCTTAGGTGGAAGAAGCTATAAAAAAGAATGAAAATTAAACACATGAATAAATATGTAGGTACACATAAAAGAATACGACTATATAAAACAACTATTAAAGTTTATTATTTTAATAATTTAATAT